>NC_062232.1:63238468-63553786 GCF_902686445.1 Sciurus carolinensis | reverse complement strand
TATTACATCGCAAAACCTTAGAAAATGAAGAACAAATCAAGACCAAAAGCAGTAGAAGATAGTAAATAATTAAAATCAGAGCTGAAATCAATGAAATTGAATGATAAGAAACAACAAAAATTGACAAAATGACAAGCTGGTTCGTTGAAAAAAATAAATAAAATTGATAATCCCATAGCTACACTAATGAAGAGAAAGAGAAAGAAAACCCAAATTACTAAAATTCATGTTGAAAAACAAAATATCATGATAGACACTATTGAGAAACAAAACATAATTAGAAACTATTTTGAAAGTTTATACTCAAATAAAATAGAAAATCTCAAGGACATCAACATATAACTAGAGACATATGATCCACCCAAACTGAATCAGGAGGATATACACAATTTAAACAAATCAATTTCAAGCAATGAAATAGAAGATGCCACTGGAAGCTTTACAACCCAAAATAGCCCAACACCAGACAAATTCTCAGCCGAGTTCTACCAGACTTTCAAAAAAGAGTTAACACCAATAGTTCTCAAAATATTCCATGAGAATAAAAAGGACAGAACCCTTCCAAACTCATTCTATGAGGCTAGGATCATGCTGAAAACAAAATCATACAAAGACACATCCAGAAACGAAAACATCAGACCAAGATCCCTGATAAAATTCTTGATAAAATTCTGGCAAATAACTTACAAACACATATTACAAAGACAGTGAACCATCATCAATTGGAGTTCATCCCAGGAATACAAGTTTGTTTGAACCTATGGAAATCAATAAACACAACTCAACACATCAATAAAATTACACAGTTATCTAAACTAGACAAAGGTGACAAAAATATACAATGTAGAAAAGATAGCCTCTTCATCAAATGGTGCTGGGAAAACTGGAAATCTATATGCAGCAAAATTAAATTAAACCTCCATCTCTCACCCTGCACAAAACTCAACTCAAAATGGATCAAGGCCACAGAAATTAGACCCAAGACCTTGCACCTAATAGAAGAAAATGTAGGCCCAAATCTTCATCATGTTTGCTTAGGACCAGCCTCATGAAGTTCCAAAACTGAAAGTAAGAATCAATAAATGGGATGATTCAAACTAAAAACTTTTTTATCAACAAAGGAAATAATAGGTAATGTGAAAAGAGAGTTTACAGAGTGAGAGAAAATCATTTCCACATTCACTTCAGATACAGCACTAATCTCCAAGATATATAAAGAACTCAAGAAAATTAACAACGAAAATACAAATAACTGAATCAATAAATGGGCTAAGGAACTAAACAGACACTTCACAGAAGAAGAAACACATGTGATCAACAAATACATGAAAAAGTGTTCAACATTTCTAGTAATTACAGAAATGCAAATCAAAACCATCCTAAGATTTTATCTCACTCCCACGAGAAAGTCTAATATCAAGAATACAAGCAATAATAGGTGTTGGTGAGGATGTGGGGGAAAAGGCACACTCATACATTGCTAGTAGTAATGCAAATTGTTGTAGCCACTCTGGAAAGCAGTACGGAGATTCCTCAGAAACTTGGAATGGATCCACCATTTGACCCAGTTATCTCACTCCTCAGTTTATACCCAAAGGACTTAAAATCAGCATACTACAGTAATGCAGGCACATAATTGTGTACAGCAGCTGAATTCACAATATCTAGATTGTGGAACCAACCTAGAGGCCTTTCAATAGATGAATGGATAAAGAGACTGTGACATATATGCACAATGGAATATTACTCAGCTATAAAGAAAAATAAAATTATGGCATTTGCAGGTAAATGGATGGAGGTGGAGAATATCATGCTAAGTGAAATAAGCCAATCCCAAAAAATCAAAGGTGGAATGTTTTCTCTGATAAGTGGATGATGATATATAATGGGGTGTGGAGGTAAGGGAAAAATGGAGGAACGTTTGTATTTGTGGAGAGAAATGGGGGGGAAAACTAAGGAAATTTGATGGAATGAGACAAATATCATTACCCTATGTACATGTATGAGTATGGAAATGGTGTGACTCTACATCATGTACAACCAGAGAAAAAGAAAAGTTGTACCCCATTCATGTACAATGAATCAAAATGCAATCTGTAAAATAAAAAACTAAATAGATAAAAAATAATTTTATTCTTTAACTTTTAATATTTACCACTTTTTTATTTGTTTGTTTGTTTTTAACCACTTTTTAAAATGTGCTTGTAGAATGACTCCATTATCCACAAATTATGGTATCAAACCATATATCTTGAAAATATTCATAATTCTTTGTTTTTTTTTCCTCTCGGTAGAATTGACTACTAAGTCCTCTAGATGTTGTCCCCTGCTATATGCTGTATCTGATATTTTCCATTCTGGTCCATAGTACCTGAATCCAGAATTTCATTTTCTCTTGCCAAGGCTATTACAGAAGGCTTAGAAACATTTATTTTCTCTTCTAGAATCTTTTGCCCTCTTCTGATATTTTTAGAGCAGGCAATTTTTGTTGATATATAATTTAAATACAAAGTCTTTTTAACTGAAGAAGGTTTGGGAAATTTTTATGGATATATATAATACTGCTATCTTAGTCTATTTTCTCTTGCTATGACAGAATACCTGAGAATGGGTAAAATAAAGAAAGGAGTTGTGTGTGTGGGGGGGGGATAAAAGCTATCTATGCTAAGTCCAAGGCCAGTGTCCTTCTCAATAGAGAAACATTGCAAGCTTTCCCTCTAAAAACTGGAACAAGGCAGGGATGCCCTCTTTCACAACTTCTATTCAACATAGTTCTTGGAAATCTAGCTACAGCAATTAGACAGATGAAAGAAATTAAAGGAATACAAATAGGAAAAAAGAACTCAAACTATTAACACTTGGTGATGACATGATTCTATCTTTAAAACTTCCAAAAAAATTCTACCAGAAAACTTATACAACAAAAAATGAATTCAGCAAATTAGCAGGATAAAAAATCAACACTCATAAATCAAATGCATTTCTATACATCAGTGATGAATACATGGCAAGAGAAATTAGGAAATCTATACCCTCCAAAAAATAAAATACCTGTGAATCAATCAAACAAAAGAGATGAAGGACCTGTACAATGAAAACTACAGAACACTAAAGAAAGAAAATGAAGAGAACCTTAGGAGATGGAAAGATCTCCCATACTCTTGGATAGACAGAATTAATATTGTCAAATTGGCCAAATTTTAGAAACATTTTATACAATTCCTATTAAAATCCCAATGACATTCTTCATAGAACTGGAAAAAGCAATCATGAAGTTTATTCAGCAAAAAAGAGATCCAGAATACCAAAGCAATATTTAGCAAGAAGAGTGAAGTAGGAAGCAGCACAATACCAGGCCTTAAACTATATTTCAGAGCAATAGTAACAAAAACAGCATGATATTGGCACCAAAAGAGACATATAGCCCAATGGTACAGAATAGAAGAAACAGAGACAGACCTGCATAAATACGGTTGTATCATACTAGACAAAGGTGCCTAAAATACACATTGAAGAAAAGATAGCCTATTCAGTAAATGGTGCTGGGAAAAACTGGATATCCAATCCAGCAAGTTGAAATTAAACACCTGTCTTTCATCCTCCACAAAAGTCACTACTGAAATACAGATAATAATCAGAATCAATTTGGAAAATTTACACTGTATTAAAATAGGAAATCTTGAAGACATTGACAGATTTCTAGAGACACACGACTTATCCAATTTGAACTAAAAAAACATAGAAAATGTAAACAGATGAATTTCAAGACATGAAATTGAAGAAGTCATCAAAAGCCTACCAGTAAGTAAAGGCAAGGACCAGAAGGAATCTCACCTGAGTTCTACCAGAACTTCAAAGAAGAACTAACACTAATTGTTCTCAAATTATTCCTTAAAACAGAAGAATTTGTTTCTTCCAAACTCATTCTATGAAACTAGTATCACTGTGATATCAAAACCAGAAAAAGACATATCAAGGAAAGAAAATTTCAGACCAACATCCCTGAAGAACATAGATGCAGAAATTCTTACTAAACTACTGGCAAATCACATACGAAAATATATTAAAAAGATAGTACACCATGATCAAGTGGGGTTTATCCCAGGGATGCAATGTTGGTTCAAAATACAGAAATCAATAAATGTAATTCACGTCAGTAAACACAAGAATCACATGATTATCTCAATAGATGTAGAAAAAGCATTTGACCAAATAAAGCATCCATTCATATTCAGTCTGGAATCTCTAGCCAAAGCAATTAGGGAGAAGAAAGAAATTAAAGGGATATAAATAGTAAAAGAAGAAATCAAAATATCCCTATTTGCTGAGGACATGATTATATGTTTAGAAGCCACAAAAAGCTTCACCAAAGAATTTCTACAACTAACAAATGAATTCACCAAAGTAGCTGGATATAAAATCAGTACCAATAAAGCAACTGCATTCCTATACATCAGTGATATGTCAACTGGAACAGAAATTAGGAAAACTATCCCTTTTGCAAGCTCAAAGAAAATAAAATATTTGGGAATCAATCTAAAAAAAGAGGTCAAAGACCTCTACAATGAAAATAACAGAACATTAAAGAAAGAAATTGAAGAAGACCTTAGTGGATGGAATGATCTCCCATGTTTTGGATGGGCAAAATTACTATTGTCAAAATGTTCATACTATCAAAAGTGCTATATAGATTTAGTACAATTCCTATTACAGTTCCAATGGCATACTTCATATAAATAGAAAAAGCAGTTATGAAATTCATTTGGAAAAATAAGAGACCCATAATAGTGAAAGCAATCCTCAGCAAGAAAAGTGAAATAACAGGTATCACAATACCTGACCTTAAATATACTACAGAGTTACAGTAACAGAAATGGCATGATATTGGCACCAAAATGGACATGAAGTCCAATGGTACAGAATAGAAGACAAAGAGACAAACCCACACAAACAGTTCTCTCATACTAGACAAAGGCATTATAAACATACAATGGAGAAAAGATAGATAGCCTATTCAACAAACAGTACTGGGAAAACTGGAAATTCATATGTAAAAAAATGAAATTAGATCCCTAACTCTCACCCTGCACAAAACTCAACTCCAAGTGGATCAAGCAATTAGGCATTACACCAAAGACCCTGTGCTTGCTAGAAGAAAAATAAGTCCCTAATTCTATTATTCCACTTAGGAACCGAATTCCTCAACAAAACTCCTAAAACACAAGAAGTGAAATCAACAATCAATAAATGGAATTGTATTAAACTAAAAATCTTCTTCACAGCAAAGGAAAGAGTAAAGAACATGAAGAGAGCTTATATAGAAAGGCAGAAAATCTTTGCCACCTACACCTCAGGTAGAGCATTAATCTCCAGGCTAAATAAAGAACTTAACACCAATAATAATAATAATAATAATAATAATACTGCAATCAACAAAAGAGCAAAGGAACTGCACACTTCACAGGAGAAATACAACTGATGAACAAATATATAAAAAAGTGTTGATCATCTCTAGTGATTAGAGAAACGTGAATCAAAACTACTGTAAGATTTCATCTCACTCTTGTCAGAATGCCAATTATCAAGAATACAAGCAACAATAAACCTTGGCGAGGCTGTGGGGGAAAAGTTTCACTCTTACATTGCTGGTGGGATTGCAAATTACTGCAGACACTCTGAAAAGCATTATGGAGATTCCTCAGAAAACTTGAAATGGAACCACCATTTGACCCACATCAATGTTTATAGCAGCTTATTTCACAATAGTTAAGGTATAGTACCAACCTAGGTGCCCTACGATAGAGGAATGGATAAAAAAAAAAAGTTGGCGTATATACAGAATGGAATATTAGTCATAAAGAACAATGAATTATGGCATTTGCCAGTAAATGAATTGAACTGAAGGCTATCATACTAAGTAAAATAAGCCACTCCCCCAAAACTAAAGGCTGAATATTCTCTCCGATGCGTGAATGCTGACTCACAGTAGGTGTGGGGGCAGAAGTGGAGGTTCACTGGATTGGACAGGAGGGAAGTGGGTAAGGGAAGAGGGATGGGAATGGGAAAGACAGTAGAATGAATCATACATAATTTTCCTATGCTCACACATGAATACACAACCAGTGTAACTCCACATCATGTTCAATGACAAGAGTGGGAAGTTATACTCTATGTATGTATGATACGTCAAAAACACTCTAGTGCCATATATAACTTAAAAGAACAAATAAACAAAATCTAAATATACATAGGTTGAGACTTTGAGAGCAGAATCCTTTTTAAAGGTCTGGTTTTCAGATTCATGACTGTAACAGTAGTAAGTATGAGACTCACGGAGCAACTGTTTTCTTGAAATTGACTTATTGTTGATTTTTTCCTGCTTGCTCCAAAAAGCAATCCTATAAAATTTAAGTAAAAGAAATAAAGTACAAAAAAAAAATTGCAACATATTGGTATAGGCTCCAAATTCCTTAAAAGTCCCAAACACTTGAATAATGAAACTAAGAATCAATAAGTCAGATGGCATCAAATTAAAATGCTTCTGAACAGCAAAGGAAATAATTAAGAGTATATAGAGGGCTGGGAAGATAGCTCAGTCCTTGCAAGCACAGGGCCCTGGGTTCGATCCCCAGCAATAAAAAAAAAAAAAAAAAGATATAGAAAGATCACACAAAATGGAAGAGAATCTCTGCCAGCTATTCCTCTGAGAGCAGATTAATAGCTAGAACATATAAAGAACTAAAAAAACTTAACACGAGGGGAAAAAAATAACACATTCAATACATGAACCAAAGAACCAAACAGACATTTCTCAATAGAAGAAATAGAATTGGGCAACAAATATATGAAAAATTGGGACTGGGGTGTAGCTCTGTGGCAGGCATTTGCTTATCATGTGTGAGCCCTGGGTTTGATCCTTAGCACCACAAAGAAAAATAAACAAATAAGACGTGACATCCATCCACAACCAAAAACAATTAAAAATATATATGAAAAACCATTCAACATTTCAGGGAAATACAAATCACAATTACAGTGAGTTTTCATCTCACTTCAGGTAGAATGGTACCCATGAACTAACAAATTTGAAACAAAATAATAACTTTAAGCACAACAACACACAATGAGATTGAAGCTATAATTAAAAGGCTCTAGTAAAAGAAAATCATAGTACTTGAAGAATCCACACCTTGATTTTTACCAAAGTTTTTATATATCAATTAACACAAATTCTTCTTGAAACATTCCATGAGATAGAAAAGGATAGAATGCTTCCAAACTCATTCTATAAATACTATCCTGATATCCAAACCAAATGAGTATACATCAAAAATGAAGATTATATACAAATGTCCTCCAGAAAAAGAGGCAATGATTTGAATAAATTTGGCAATGAAGTTCAATGATATATCACTTGTCTAGTATATACAAGGTCCTGACTTCATTCTCCATATAGAAGAAAAGTGGAAATCCTTAATAAAACATTTAAAACTATATTCAGAAAGAAATTAAAGAGATCAGGTACTATGGCCAAATTCATTTCATCCCAGGGATTCTAGGTTAGTTCAACATCTACATATCAATAAATGTAGTACACATCATGAACAGAATCAGAACAAAAATCTCAAATCATTTTTTAGAAATGTAGAGAAAGCTCTTGAGAAAATTCAATACTAAATAATGATAAAATGACTCAAGAATCCATGCATACAATAAATTTATCTCAACATAATAAAGGCTATACAGGACCACCCCAAAGTCCACCTCATACTGAAGAGTAAAAATTAGAAAGCGTTCCCTCAAAAATCAGAGACAAGGGATGAGATACACAGTGATCACTGTTATTCAATATAGCATTGAAAATTTAATAATGTATAGCCATGTTTATTCCAGTGAAATTCACAATTGCCCATTTATGGTATTAGCCTCACTGTCCATCAATAGATGAATGGGTAAAGAAAATGTGGTACATATAAACAATATACTTTTATTCAGCAAAATAGCAGGATATAAAACTCAATATATAAAAATGAATATATTTTCTATATACCAATAAGGAAGACACTGAGGAAGAAAACAGAAAAATAATTCCATTCATGCTAGCTTCAAAATACACACAAGTATAAACTACAATAAAATTACAGAATTCAGAAAATAGAAATTGAAAAAAGTACTAGATGATGAAAAGACCTTCAATTTTCATAGACAGGAACTATTACTTTTGCTAAAATGGACATACTAGCAAAAATGATTTATAATTCCAATACCATACTCTTCAAAATATCAATATCATTTTTCATAGAGCTACAAAAATTATCCTATAATTCAAATGTAAAAGATCCAGAAGAGGCAAAACCTTCCTCAGAAAACAGGAAAGCTTGAGAAACTACAAAATCTAACCTCAATTTATGGTATAGAGACATATTATAAAAAGAATCATGATAGTGACATAAAAATGTACAAGTAAACAGATGGAGCAGAGAAAACACAGAGACAAACTCACACAGATACAGTCATCAGATTTTTGACAAAGGTGCTTAAATATTTTGGGCAAAAAACAGACTGTTTAATAAATGATTCTGTAAAAACTGGATACCCATATGTAGAAGATTGAATCCACATTCCTATTTCTTGGTATGTTCAAAATTCATCTAAAATGGATCAAACAACTGGGTATAAATCAGAATATTTAAAGTCAACAAAACATAGGAAAAATCCTTTATAATATCAAAACATAGGCAATGACTTCCAGAATAAGTCTCCTGTAGTGCAGGAAAGAGCAAGAAACAATAAATGGGATACCATGGAATTTAGAAAAGCCTCTGGACAGGAAAGGAAACAACAGATTAAATAGATTACATACAGAATAAGAGAAAGTCTTTTCCATCTAATCTTCGATGAGGATTAATATCCAGAATATATAAAAGCTATATATACACATATATGTAGCCAAATGAACTAAACAGGCACTTTTAAAAGGAGCAGATACAAATAACTTACAATATCTTGAAAAATGGGTCAACAATTTTGCCATCAAAGAAATGTAAATCCAATGGTGTTCATTATGAGTAAAAAGAATTATAATGCTGGTGATGATGTGGGGGGAAAGGAACCTCATTAACTGTAGGAACATAAAATTGTGTAACAATTATGAAAATCATTGAGGAGATTATTCACAAAACTACAAGTGTAAATACTACATGAAGTCTTCTATACCACTCCTTGGTATTTACCTGAATGTATTAAGATTACCATACATCAGAGGTACATTCATCGTCATGTGTGTCCATAAAATTCACAGTGGCTCATTTGTTTAATTAATCTTACAGTCCATCAACAGATTCATGCATAAAGAACATGTAGTAAATATACACATTGGATTTTTTTTTAATTTTTAAATATGGTGATGATTTTAATTGAGAAAAAAAGTGTCATAAGAATAAGACAAGTTTCAGGGTGGGATATGGCCTGTTGTCAGGCGATTCACAATATCTGAGCTAGGTGATCTCTAAGATCCTCTGAGATCTCAAATTCTTTGATTTCCAGACTTCAAAAATAGATTTAAAATAATGTGCCAATAATCAGGGACTGTGGTTCTATTTCTTGGATCACTGAAAACTATAAGTTGCTGTCTTGGTTCACCAGACTGGATCAGAATGATTCGATTGTGTGATACCTAGACACTGTCTTCTTTTTTTTTTTTCCATTCATTTTTATTGTAAACAAATGGGATACATCTTGTTTCTCTGTTTGTACATGAAGTAGAGGCATACCGTTTTTGTAATCATACATTTACCTAGGGTAATAGTTTTTAATTCATTCTGTTATTTCCCCCCCATCCCTCCCACCACTCTTATCCCTCTATACAGTCCCTCCTTCCTCCATTCATGCCCCCTCTCACCCCCCATTATGTGTCATCATCCGCTTATCAGCGAGATCATTCGTCCTTTAGTTTTTTTGAGATTGGCTTATCTCACTTAGCATGATATTATCCAATTTCATCCATTTGCCTGCAAATGCCATAATTTTATTATTATTTGTGGCTGAGTAATATTCCATGGTATATATATACCACAGTTTCTTTATCCATTCATCAATTGAAGGACATTTAGGTTGGTTCCACAATCCGGCTATTGTGAATTGAGCAGCTATGAACATTGATGTGGCTGTATCTCTGTAGTATGCTGATTTTAAGTCCTTTGGGTATAGGCCAAGGAGTGGGATAGCTGGGTCAAATGGTGGCTCCATTCCAAGTTCTCTAAGGAATCTCCACACTGCTTTCCAGAGTGGCTGCACTAATTTGCAGCCCCACCAGCAATGTATGAGTGTACCTTTTCCCCCACATCCTCACCAACACAACTACTGTTGCTAGTATTCTTGATAATAGCCAATGTCATTCTAAATGGTGAAAAACTGAAAGCATTTCCCCTAAAAACTGGAATAAGGCAGGGATGCCCTCTTTCATCACTTCTGTTCAACATTGTCCTTGAAACTCTAGCCAGAGCAATTAGACAGACCAAGGAAATTAAAGGGATATGAATGGGAAAAGGAAAACTCAAACTATCCCTATTTGCTAATGACATGATTATATATTTAGAGGAACCAGGAAATTCCAACAGAAAACTTTTAGAACTCATAAGGGAATTCAGTAAAGTAGCAGGATATAAGATTAATGCTCATAAATCCAATGCATTTTGTACATAATTGATGAATCTTCAGAAAGAGAAGTTAGAAAAACTACCCCATTCACAATAGCTTCGAAAAAAATAAAATACTTGGGAATCATTCTAACAAAAGAGGTGAAAGACCTCTACAATGAGAACTACAGAACACTAAAGAAAGAAATTCA
This sequence comes from Sciurus carolinensis, assembly GCF_902686445.1. Classification (NCBI taxonomy): domain Eukaryota; kingdom Metazoa; phylum Chordata; class Mammalia; order Rodentia; family Sciuridae; genus Sciurus; species Sciurus carolinensis. Next base: position 63,542,937 of record NC_062232.1, on the reverse strand, counting down.
AGAAAACCTTAGAAGATGGAAAGGTCTCCCATGTTCTTGGATAGGAAGAATTAATATTGTCAAAATGGCCATACTACCAAAAGTACTATACAGATTCAATGCAATTCCAATTAAAATCCCAATGAAGTACTTTACAGAAAGAGAGAAAGCAATCATGAAATTCATCTGGAAGAAGAAGAAACCCAGAATAGCTAAAGCAATCCTTAGCAGGAAGAGTGAAGCAGGAGGTATCACAATATCAGAACGTCAACTATACTACAAAGCAATAGAAACAAAAACAGCATGGATTTGGCACCAAAAGAGACAGGTGGATCAATGGTACAGAATAGAGGACATGGACACAAACCCAAATAAATACAATTTTCTCATACTAGACAAAGGGGCCAAAAATATGCAATGGAGAAATGATAGCCTCTTCAACAAATGGTGCTGGGAAAACTGGAAATCCATATGCAACAGAATGAAACTAAACCCCTATCTCTCACCCTGCACAAAAATCAACTCAAAATGAATCAAGGACCTTGAAATCAGACCATAGACCCTGCATCTTACAGAAGAAAAAGTAGGTTCAAATCTTCAATTTGTTGGCTTAGGATCAGACTTCCTTAACAGGACTCCCATAGCACAAGAAATAAAAGCAAGAATCAATAAATGGGATAGATTCAAATAAATAGTTTTTTCTTAGCAAAGGAAACTATCCACAATGTGAAGAAAGAACCTACAGAGTGGGAGAAAATCTTTACCACAGTGGAATTTTAATCAGGCATTGAGAAGAGCACAATTCTGTCATTTGCAAAAAAAAAAAAAAAAAAAAAAAAAAAGGAATAGAAGTGGTGAATATTATGAAAAGTGAAATAATATGTATTCAGAAAGGTAAGTATCATATGTTTTCTCCATTATGTGAAAATTAGAAGGATAAAAACAAACAAAAAAATACATGTAAATAGAGGACAATCCATTAAGTGAGAGGAAGGGCTCACTTGGCTCAAATGGTGGCTCCATTCCAAGTTCTCTAAGGAATCTCCACACTGCTTTCCAGAGTGGTTGATTACTTTAATCAAAGTAGGAGTGAGCAGAGGGTAATGAGAGAGTTTGGGAAGTGGAATTGATATAATTATGCTATATGCATATGTTTATACACCGCAATGACAAGCACTATAATATGTAATTAATGTTCACCTTCAAAAATAAAAAATCAATAACAGAAAATCAGAAACAAAAACAAAAAATTGATAAAATAAAAATAAGGAAAACAAAAGAAACACAAAATAGCTCAATGGTAGAGTACTTGCCTAGAAATTATGAAGCCTACGTTTCAATCTCAAAGTAGCAAAGATTTTTTAAAAAACACAAAAGACATTAAAGTTATAAATGAAGAAGAAAGTTGTTTATATTTAAACAATGTGATCTTCCCTGTTAAAAATCATAAAGACTGTAAAAATTTATCAGAATTAGTAAATTAATTTAATAAAGTTGTAGGTTCTAAATTCAACATGTGAAAATCTTTTTAATTTTACAAATGTACAATTAACTATTTGTAAGGAAATTGGAAAAAAATCCAATCTAAGATATTATCCAATAGAATAACATACCTAGTGATAAACTTAAGGAAGGATGTGAGAGACTAATATCCTCAAAACTACAATGTCTTTTAAAGAAGAAAACCAAATAGACAGCCTGTGCTGATAATTTTTACGATACAATAAATTTCACCATCATGTGTATTCACAAAACACTAATTTTAAAAATGTAAGTTAACAGCAGAAAGATCAATAAAGTAGAAGGAAGGAAACAAACCTGGAAGGAAAGGAGGAAAAAGGGAAGTACTGGAGAATGAATTAAAACAAATTAGATTCCATGCTTTTATAATTATGTCAAAATGAATCCTATTGCCATTTATAACTAAAAGGTATTAAATAAAAGACTTAGGGGGCTGCAGTTTTAGCTCAGTGGTAGAGCACTTGCCTAGCATGTGTGAGGCACTGGGTTCAATTCTCAGCACTGCATAAAAATAAATGAATAAAATAAAGATATTCTGTCCATCTACAAATTTAAAAAATTAAAAAGACTTAAGTTTATTAAAATGTTCACATTATCTAAAACAGTTTATAGATTTAATACAATAACTATGGATCCAGATTTTTATAAACATAAACTGTTCTAAAATTCTTATGAATACAGCTATCCCATGATAGCTGAAGCAATGCCTTAAAGGAAGAACAAACCTAGAGACCAAATACTTATTGATTTCAAAATAAATTACAAAGCTAATTAATCAAAACCCTACAGCACTGATAAAGGCAGATGTACCGATGGTACAGAAAAGGAGATCCACAAATTAACCTCCTTATATATGGTTAGCTCATCTTATACAAGAGTCTCAAGGTTACACCTGGCATAAAGAATAGAGTACACAACAAGTAATGTTGGAATAACTGTGTATCCGTATGCAACAAAATGAATTTGAACCTGTATTACTCACATAAAAATCTACCAAAAAGAATTTGAAGGACTTCAAAGTAAAACACGAATGTTTAAAATATCCTACAAGAAAGCATAAGAGGAAAGCTGCATGCCATTGGTTTTGACAATAATTTTATGACCACAATAGCTAATGTGCAAGCAAATGAAATAAAATAAAATAACCATGATTATATTACATCAAATGAAAATGTTCCTGCAAAGTGGAGGAAACAATCTACAGAGTAAATAAGAAAACTATGTAAGGTAAGAAAAGATTGTCCAAACCCATATATGATAAAAGCGTAATTTCTAAGATAAATAATGAACTCCACCATAAACCTCATAAACAAGTTTTAAAATGTGCTAAGGATTTGAATAGCCAAAAAAATTCAAGTTTTCAAGAAGTATTTTAAAAATGGTACACTTTATTAATTGTTATGGGGAATGCAAATTAAAAACAAAATGCTATAATATTTCACATCTGACACGATGGCTACTATCAAAAAGATAAGAAATAAGTGCTGACAACGGTATAGAGCAAACAGCTACTTGTTATGATTTGTTGGGAATATAAATTGGGGCATCTCTTATAACAAATATGGAAGTTCATCAATAATGTATCTATCATGTGATCACACAACCTCAATTCTGCCTATTTTCTCAAATAGTTGGAATCATGATCCTGAAACAGCATTAGCATTCTTGTGTGCCTTGTATCATTATACAAAATGGTCAATACTAAAAACAACTTAAATACCATTCATGGATGAATGTACCATGCATGCAATAGAATACAATTTTATCTTTAAAAAGGTAATTCTACAGTACATGACAATTTCAGTGAACTTTTTTATGATAAATAAAATAAGAAAGTTATAAAAAGATATATACTTCATTACTAGAGTGCTGTGAGGAAAAATGAAAATTGAAGGAATTAATAGAAGACATATACAATACAATAATAATAGTAACAGGATATTATACTACAGAATCCATAGAGAATAGGGGAACATAAAAATGCATATAAAAATAGAAAAATTTAACAGTAAAAATCAATCCAACTTACATATAGAGTACACCACCCAAAAACAGTATATTTTCATGAGTACACATAGAACATTCTCCAATTCGTCCCACTAATTTGTAATAAAATAGATATAAATACATTTAAAGGATTGAGATCATACAATGTACATTTCCAAACTATAGTGGAATAAAATTAAAGATCAATAACTGAAAAAAAGTGGGAACTGAAATATCATATAAAATTACACTGCAACCTACTTAATCAATTGGCAAAAGAAGAATCAAAATGCAAAGTATAAAATAGTAGAGATAAGTTAAAATGAAAAATATTGTGGCAAGAAACTAAGTACTTACAGGGAAATGTAAAGGTATGAATATTTATATTGAATGAAAAGAAACAAATGAAATTAATTATTTATGGTTCACCTTATGAACTGTGAAAGTTAAACTAAACCCATAACCACTAGAAGGAAGACAATAGTAAAGATTAGAGTGAAAAAAGTAAAATACTTGAATCTAAATAAAAGACAATAAATCAATCCAAAATTTAGTTTCTTATAAATGTTAAGAAAATGAAAAAGAAAAATCTTAGATATTATGTTTATATGAAATAAAGTAAAATCAGAAATGACAGAACACATTACTCTAATGTTATAAAAACAAAAGTGAGGGGGCGATCCAAGATGGCGGACTAGAGGGTGACTGCATCTCCAGTCGCTCCAGAACCCAGGAATTAAAAAAGGGAGGCATTGAGAGACTTGGACCAAAATAGAGCCATGGGTGAGTCTGCCCACTGGGTAAAGCTCGGCCCAGGTGGCAGGCCCAGATAGAGGTGGCTTATCGGAGCAGGGCAGGGCAGCTAGAGTCTTCCACAGGCAGCCCTGCGCACTCCAGCGCTGGGCCCCTCCCACACAGCCAGCTTCTCCATGTTCTTGGAGCAGGCCCCCTAGTGAGAGCCTTTCTGATCAGAACAAGCTCCAAGTCCCGGAGCCAGCACGGCATGCTCTGGACCACAAGTGGCTTCAGGGACCAGAACAGGGTAGCCAGAGACTTCCCCAAGCAGCCCGGCCCCCTGCAGTGGGAGGCCCCTTTCAAGGCTAGCTTCTCGGAGCAGACCACCAAGTGAGAGCCTTTATACATAGAACCACCCACAAGTCCCCAAGCCAACGGAGAGCTTCGATCCACATGCAGCCTCTGGGATCAGGGCAGGGCAGCCAGAGACATCTCCAGGCGGCTCTGCCCACTCCGGCCGCAGGTTCTTTCCATGGGGCGATCCAAGATGGCAGACTAGAGGGTGACTGCATCTCCAGTCGCTCCAGAACCCAGGACTCAAGAAGGGGAGGGATTGAGAGACTTGGACAAAAATAGAGTCATGGGGTGAGTCTCCCCTACTGGGTGAAACTTGGCCTGGGCGGCAGGCACAGATAAGGGTAGCTTATCAGAGCAGGGCAGGGCAGCTGGAGTCTTCCCCAGGTAGCTTTCCACACTCCAGCGGTGGGCTCCTCCCACACGGCCAGCTGCACGGTTCAGGCCCCCAGTGAGACATTTCCTCACAGAGCCAGCTCGAAGCCCTGGAACCAGTAGGGGGCTAGGGGAAGCTTTCTTCGGAAGCACTGCATTATCAAGTTCCTCCAAGACTTCAGGCTACTGAAGACTCGGAGGTGATACACTGGAAATCTACTGGGACACTATAAGCCAATAGAGGAAATCTGCAATATATCAGGGTCCCACTGACAGCTGACCAATATGAGAAAACAAGGGAAGAAAATGTCCCAAACAAACCTAGATACTACATCAATAAAACCCAACGACAGCACAGCAGAAGTAATGTCAGAAAGGGAGTTCAGAATGTACATAATTAAAATGATCAGAGAAGCAAATGAGGAGATGAAAGAGCAAATGCAGGTATTGAAGGAGGAGATGAAAGAGCAAATGCAGGCATTAAATGATCGCACCAGTCAACAGTTAAAAGACCAAATACGGGAAGCAAGAGATCATTTCAATAAAGAGAGATACTGAAAAAAAAAAAACAAACTAAATCCTTGAAATGAAGGAAACTATAAACCAAGTTAAAACTCCATAGAAAGCATAGCCAATAGGACAGAACACCTGGAAGACAGAGCCTCAGACATTGAAGACAAAATATTTAATCTTGAAAATAAAGTTGGCCAAACAGAGAATATGGTAAGAAATCATGAACAGAATCTACAAGAATTATGGGATATCATGAAAAGGCCAAATTTAAGAATTATTGGGATTGAGGAAGGCTTAGAGAAACAAACCAAAGGAATGAACAATCAATTCAATGAAATAATATCAGAAAATTCCCCAAATCTGAAGAATGAAATGGAAAACCAAGCACAAGAGGCTTACAGGACTCCAAATATACAAAATTACAACAGACCCACACCAAGGCACATTATTATGAAAATACCTAACATACAAAATAAAGACAGAACTTTAAAGGCCGCAAGAGAAAAGAATCAAATTACATTCAGAGGGAAACCAATAAGAATATCAGCAGATTTTTCAATCCAGACCCTAAAAGCTAGAAGGGCCTGGAACAACATTTACCAAGCCCTGAAAGAAAACGGATGCCAACCCAGCAAAACTTACCTTCAAATTTGATGATGAAATAAGATCCTTCCATGATAAACAAAAGCTAAAGGAATTTACAAAAAGAAAGCCAGCATTACAGAACATTCTCAGCAAAATATTCCATGAGGAAGAGATGAAAAACAACGATGCAAATCAGCAACAGGAGGCGCTAGCCTAAAGGAATAGCCAAATAAAGGAGAAACCAAATCATGTCAAAAAAACCAAATATGAGTCAAATGACTGGGAGTACAAATCATATCACAATAACAGCCCTGAATGTTAATGGCCTGAACTCATCAATCAAAAGACATAGACTGGCAGATTGGATTAAAAAGAAAAATCCAACAATATGCTGCCTGCAAGAGACTCATCTCATAGAAAGAGATACCCATAGACTAAAGGTGAAAGGATGGGGAAAAACATACCATGCACATGGACACAGCAAAAAAGCTGGAGTATCCATCCTCATTTCAGATAATGTGGACTTCAAACCAAAACTAGTCAGAAGGGATAAAGAAGGACATTACAAGCTGCTTAAGGGATGCATAAATCAGCAAGACATAACAATCATAAATATCTATGCCCCGAACATTGGCTCATCCACGTATGTCAAACAAATCATTCTCAATTCCAGAAATCAAATAGACCACAACACAATAATTCTAGGCGATTTTAACACACCTCTCTCACCACTGGATAGATCCTCCAAACCAAAATTGAGTAAAGAAACCATAGATCTCAACAACACAATCAACAATTTAGACTTAACGGACATATATAGAATATACCATCCAACAAAGAACGAATACACCTTCTTCTCAGCAGCACATGGATCCTTCTCAAAAATAGACCATATTTTATGTCACAAAGCTACTGTTAGCAAACACAAGATAATAGAGATACTACCTTGTACTCTATCAGATCATAATGGATTGAAATTAGAAATAAATGACAGAATAAAAAACAGAAACTTCTCCAATACCTGGAGATTAAATAATACACTATTATATGATGGATAACAGAAGACATCAGGAGGGAAATTAAAAAATTCTTAGAGGTAAATGAGAGCAAAGATACATAGTTGGTTCTTTGAAAAAATAAACAAAATTGTTAAACCCTTAGCCACACTAACAAAGAGAAAGAGGGAGAAAACTCAAATTACTAAAATTCGGAATGAACAAAGAAACATCACAACAGACACGAGTGAAATACAAAACATAATTAGAAGCTATTTTGAAAATCTATACTCCAACAAAACAGAAAACCTCGAAGACATCAACAAATTTCTAGAGACATATGAATTACCTATACTGAACGAGGAGGACATACACAACTTAAATACATCAATTTCAAGCAATGAAATAGAAGAGGTCATCAAAAGCCTACCAACAAAGAAAAGTCTGGGACCAGATGGGTTCTCAGCCAAGTTCATTCCACTACTCCTCAAAGTATTCCATGAAATAGAAGAGGAGGGAACCCTCCCAAACTCATTCTATGAAGCCAATATCACCCTGATACCTAAACCAGACAGAGACACATCGAGGAAAGAAAATTTCAGACCAATATCCTTAATGAACATTGACGCAAAAATTCTCAACAAAATTTTAGCAAATTGCATACAAATATATATTAAAAAGATAGTGCACCACAATCAAGTGGGTTTTATCCCAAGGATGCAAGGTTGGTTCAACATTCGGAAATCAATAAATGTCATTCACCATATCAACAGACTTAAAGTTAAGAGTCACATGATTATTTCAATAGATGCAGGAAAAGCATTCGATAAAATACAGCATCCCTTCATGCTCAAAACACTAGAAAAAATTGGGGTAGTGGGAACATTTCTTAACATTATAAAGGCAATCTAAGCTAAGCCCATGGCCAATATCATTCTAAATGGTGAAAAACTGAATGCGTTCCCCCTAAAACCTGGAACAAGGCAGGGATGCCCTCTTTCACCACTTCTATTCAACATCGTCCTTGAGACTCTAGCCAGAGCAATTAGACAAACCAAAGAAATTAAAGGAATACAAATTGGAAAAGAAGAACTCAAACTATCCCTGTTCGCTGACAACATGATTATATATTTAGAGGAACCTGGATATTCCACCAGAAAACTTTTAGAACTCATAAGTGAATTCAGTAAAGTAGTAGGTTACAAGATCAATGCTCATAAATCCAATGCATTTTTATACATAAGTGATGAATCTTCAGAAAGAGAAATTAGGAAAACTACCCCATTCACAATAGCATCGAAAAAAATAAAATACTTGGGAATCAATCTCACAAAAGAGGTGAAAGACCTCTACAATGAGAACTACAGAACACTAAAGAAAGAAATTCAAGAAACCTTAGAAGATGAAAAGATCTCCCATGTTCCTGGATAGGCAGAATTAATATTGTCAAAATGGCCATACTACCTAAAGTGCTATACAGATTCAATGCAGTTCCAATTAAAATCCCAATGATGTACCTTGCAGAAATAGAGCAAGCAATTATGAAATTCATCTGGAAGAATAAAAACCCTAGAATAGCTAAAGCAATCCTCTGTAGCAAGAGTGAAGTAGGGGGTATCGCAATACCAGATCTTCAACTATACTAGAAAGCAATAGTAAAAAAAAAACGGCCTGGTATTGGTAACAAAATAGACAGGTAGATCAATGGTACAGAATAGAGGACATGGACACAAACCCAAATAAATACAATTTTCTCATACTAGACAAAGGTTCCAACAATATGCAATGGAGAAATGATAGCCTCTTCAACAAATGGTGCTGCGAAAACTGGAAAAACCATATGCAACAGAAAGAAATTAAACCCCTATCTCTCACCCTGCACAAAACTCAACTAAAATGGATCAAGGACCTCAGAATCAGACCAGAGACCCTGCATCTTATAGAAGAAAAAGTAGGTCCAAATCTTCAACTTGTTGGCTTAGGATCAGACTTCCTTAACAGGACTCCCATAGCACAAGAAATAAAAGCAAGAATCAACAAGTGGGATAGATTCAAACTAAAAAGCTTTCTCAGCAAAGAAACTATCAACAATGTGAAGAGAGAGCCTACAGAGTGGGAGAATTTCTTTGCCACTCATACTTCAGATAGAGCACTAATTTCCAGAATCTATAAAGAACTCAAAAAACTCTACATCAAGATTACAAATAATCCACTCAACAAATGGGCTAAGGAAATGAACAGACACTTCACAGAAGAAGATGTACAAGCAATCAACAGATATATAAAAAAATGTTCAACATTTCTAGTAATAAGGGAAATGCAAATCAAAACTACCCTAAGATTTCATCTCACCCCAATTAGAATGGCGATTATCAAGAACACAAGCAACTATAGGTGTTGGCGAGGATGTGGTGAAAAAGGAGCACTCATACATTGCTGGTGGGGTTGCAAATTAGTGCAGCCACTCTGGAAAGCAGTGTGGAGATTCCTCAGAAAGCTTGGAATGGAACCACCATTTGACCCTGCTATCCCACTCCTTGGCCTATACCCAAAGGACTTTAAATCAGCATACTACAGAGATACAGCCACATCAATGTTCATTGCTGCTCAATTCACCATAGCCAGATTGTGGAACCAACCTAGATGCCCTTCAGTTGATGAATGGATAAAGAAACTGTGGCATATATATACAATGGAATATTACTCCGCAATGAAGAATGATAAAATTATGGCATTTGCAGGCAAATGGATGAAATTGGAGAACATCATGCTAAGTGAGATAGATAAGCCAATCTCAAAAAATTAAAGGACGAATGATCTCTCTGATAAGCAGATGAGGACATATAATGGGGGGTGGGAGGGGTTAGGGTTAGAGTTAGGATTAGTTTTAGGTATAAGGAGGGTGGTAAGAATGGAGGAAGGAAGGACTGTATAGAGGGAAAAGAGGGGTGGGAGGGGTGGGGGAGAAGGGAAAAAAATAATGAATCAAACATCATTGCCCTATGTAAACGTATGATTACACAAATGGTATGCCTTGACTCCATGTACAAATAGAGAAACAACATGTATCCCATTTGTATACAATAATAATAAAAAAAAGGAATAAAGAAAACCTCTATTAAAAATGAAAGAAAAAAAACAAAAGTGATATATCATGCAATATTTTAAAAAATTATAGGAACATATTAGACAACTTAGATGTATTTGATAAACTCTGAGAGACTTAAAATTGACTAAAAGTGATAAAATAATGTGAATAAACATATAACTAGAAATTACATTAAATTAATAATGAATACCACTGTAACAAAAAGCCCAGAAACAAATAGCTTCAATGATTAAATGTACCAAATATTTATAAAAAAATTAATAACTATTTCTTACAAATCTACCAAAAGATAGATTCTTAACTCATTATATCAGATTATTACTACACTAATATCAAAAGTAGATAAACAACAAGATACCTATATACACATATCTGTATTTATATAGAGGTAAAATTTATCAATAAAATGCAAGCAATCTGATTAGATTTATAAAAGCATCATAATCCCTGACCAAATGGGATTTATTCACTGTAATGCGAAATTTCATTTGCATCTTAAACTCATTTACTATTACTTTAATATATTTTGGATAGGATACAAACACAATATGATCATTCCAATAGATGTAGGAAAAGCATTTGACTTTATTTGACCACCTTTCAGGATACCAACTCAGTATTCTTAACCTAATAAAGTTATTTGTGTAAAACACGATATAAGCCATAATGTAATTTTGATAGACTGAATTATTCCCCCTAAGGTCATAATCAAGACAAGAATGTCTGTCCTCACTACTGTTTTTCTACTGGAGATCCTAAAACTGCCATTTAAGCAATAAAAATAAATAAAAGCCATATAGGTCAGAAATAAAGAAGACATTAATTGCAAATAACATGGTCTTGTACATAGGAAATCCAAACTAATAATAATGGAGCTAATAAATATGGATGTAAATGAATATGCAAAAATAAGTTCTGCTTAAATACACCAGCAATGAAGTCTAAAAATGAAAATAAATCTAATCACTTCACAAAAGATAATAAATTTCTAAGGTATACATGCAAAGAACTGTAAATATTGGGCACTATAAACCATAAACATCATTTAAACATGTTAAAGAACTCTCAAGTAAATGGAATGATATTTCATTTTTAATGATTATAAGTCCTATTATTTTTAGATGGTAATATTTCCCAAACAAACTTACAGAAGCCATGGAATCCTTATCAAACTTCTAATAGCATTTTTCAGTAACTAAATTGTAACAATAAAATTGATGTATAAATGAAAGAGACTCAGAATAACCAAAACAATCTTAAAGAATAACAAATATGAAGGACTGTTGTGCTTCTCAATTTCCAACTTGCTACAAAACTACAATAATCAAGGTAGTGTGCTATTGCTGGCAGTAGATCAAAGTTATACAAATAAGAATCCAGAAATAAGATTGCACATTCATTATCAATTATCAACAAAGATCAGAAGATAACAGTGAAGTAATAGTCTCTTAATAAAACAATGCTGATATAACTGCATATCCAAATGCAAGAGAATAAAGTTGCACCCAAAACAAACTTTATACGTAAACTTTACTCAAAATGGATTAAATATCTAATTGCATGAACTAATACTATAAAATTCTTGGCATAAAACTGTTTTTATTTATTTATTTTTTGTATGAGATATTGAACCCAACACTGTGCTACATCCCCAACTCTATGTATACATTTATTTACTTTTATTTTGTGACAGGATCTGGTTGAGTTGTTTAAGGCCTCACTAATTAGTTTAGGCAGGCTTTGAACTTTTGATTCTCCTGCCTCAGACTCATGAGTCACTGGGATTATATGTGTGCCTCTGTGCCCAGTGAAACTCATATGTTCTTGACCTTGGTTTAGCCAACATTTTCTTCAATTTTTCATTAAATATTAACCAAAACAAAGAAATCAAAAACCCTTAAATTGTATAGATAGACTTTGTCCTTCAGAGGACACAATCAAAAAGAAGACAGTGTGGCCGCCCATGGTGACACATGCCTGTAATTCCAGTGACTGAGGAGGCTAAGGCAGGAAGATCCCAAGTTCAAAGCCAAGCTCAGAAAGTTAGCTAGGTGATAAGCAACTCAGTGAGATCCTATCTCTAAATAAAACACAAAAAAGGACTGGGGAAATGACTCAATGGCTAAGCAACCCTGGGTTCAAAAAAGAAGTGTGGAGTGGGAGGAAACATTTGCAAACTGTATATGTGATAATGGACTTCTCTCCTAGAATATATAAAGAATGTTTGAAACTCAACGTTTCTGAAGATAATTTATAAAAATGCCTAATAAGAATATAATACAAATTCATCATTAGTCATTAAGGAAATGCAAATGAAATCACACTGAGATAACACCCTTACACTTCATATCAACTAACACAACTATGCAAATATAGAAACAAGTATAATTTAAGAATGTGGAGAAACTAGAATGCTCATGCATTTTACATGAGAATTTGAAAGTGTCTTCCTGCTGTGAAACTATGTCTATTCTCAAATATGTTAAAAATAGAGATAATAAATAATCCATCAATTCCACTACTACACTCTTAGTTATGTATCCAAAGAAAATTAAAATCATATGTCCACATAAAATCTCTACAAAATGCTGCTAACAGCATTTTTTACATTGCCAAAGATTAGAAAAAAAATCAAATGTCTAACAATTGATGAAGGAAACAAAATGTAGTCCATATGTACAATATTACATTGTTCAGCAATAAAAATAAGTATTGATGAATTCTATAAAATGCGTGTATCTGAAAACAGGAGGTTAAGTAAAAAAAGGAGATGCAAAAATCCACAATATGAATCATTCTATTCAGATAAATTTTCCAGTATGTGCAAATTCATTGATAGATTTTATTTGCCATTGTCACATGTCGTGGCAAAGTGAGTGGGTAGTATATGTAGTGTAGATAAACTCTACAAAGTGTTGACAGCACCAGATTTTAACACACTGCCTAGAATTGTATACAATTTAAAACTGATGAATTGTTTATTTATTGCCTTTTTCATTTCATATTTTCAGACTACATTTAACCCTAAGTAAATGAAAACACAAAAAGCAATAATGTAGATAAAGGGGTACCACTTTACATCCTAGTATTCAAAATCACTATTCAACTTCCAAATCTATACTAACTTCTTGAGGCCCTTTTGGAAAGCAGTACTTAGGACAGTGCCTTTGAAATCTGAGTAATATCTATAGCTGTAGCCCCAGTCCTTTAGCTGGTTCATTTTTAAGTTTAACTATTATTAAGATCTTCCTACATTCCCTAGAATTTCAGCATATGCAGTTTCAGAGTCTAGAATACTTTATGTATATGAAATTAACAAATGTTTATGTTAAGAATACACCATAAAAATGAAAACATAATCTTTTTATGCCCCACTAACCATAGGAAGAGAAATAAGTGATTTACATTTGTATGACTAAGCATGTCATATAGTATTTCTGCAATATGTTTACTTTATATAATATTCAGGTGAATTTTGATACTTTTTCTGGATCTTCTGCTGACTTTCAAACTCCCCAAATCTTCTTGGTGTTAAAGTACAATTATAGTTTTCACATTAATAACTTTTAATAAAATATTTTAGACAGATATAGTTTCACAAAACAATTGAGCAAATTGTGCATAGATTTCCCCTCTATCACTTGCCATCACACATGTGTAGCCTCCCTGATTATCAACATATCCCTCCCACATGAGTGGTACATTTATTACAACTTATGATTCTACATTGACACATCATTATTACTCAAACTTTGTTGTCTAAATTAGGGCTCGCTTTTGATGCACAATTCACAGGTTTGGAAAAATGCATGATATGTATCCACTATTATCATGCAGAGTAGTTTTGTTGCCCTAAACATACTTTATGTTGCTCTTATCAACCAACTGTATTTTTACAATATACATAATTTTGCCTTTCTTATAATGTCTTATATTTGGAATCACATAGTACAGACATCCATCATTTTATTTCACTTTACTTCTTTGTTCTTTGCATATATTTGTTTTAATTGAAGGTTCGTGGCAACCATTTTGTGAGCAAGTACACTGGTGCCATTGTTCCAAAAGCCCAGAAGCTCATTGGCATTTTTAGCAAAGGTATTTTAAACGAATTAAAGATATTTACTATTTGAGGTACAACATAAAACTCTTAGTAGACTTGGAGTAAAAATAAATCTTATATTCACTGGGGAAAATTTGTGCTACTCACTTTATTGTGATATTCATTTTATTTCAGCAATATAGAACCAAAACCACAATATTTATAAGTCTTAGGTAAGGGAGGTTCAAGATGGCGGACTAGAGGGCGGCTGCATTTCATGTTGCTCCAGGACTCAAGATTCAAAAGAGGAGATAGTGACTTGGGACCAACTCAAAGCCGCCCGGGGAGTTTCTCCCATAGGGGAGGCGTCCCCGAAGGGGCAGTAGCCCTGGAACGCAGAGAACTTGGTGAAGTACAGTGACTCGGCGGGTCGCCCCTCCCCCGCCGGAGCGGTAAAAACGGACAGCGAAGCGGAGCGAAAAATGGCGGATTGAAGTTTCCAGGACCGCGGGCAGATTCTCTAACCTAAGGAGACTCGTCTGCGAAGGGTGAGGCTCTCAAGCCCAGGAGGGAGGTCCGGGCCCCTGGGAACGTTGCCTGCAAAGGCTGCCCCTGCCCAGGCGGCAAGACACACCTCCCCTGCTGGAGCAGTGAACTCGGAAAGTGGGGATCTTTGCAAGGGAGGTTGTGCGACACACTGCTTGGTTTTGAAACGATCTGCCAGGGCTCCAGCGGCTGCCAGAGAAAGAGTGGGGCGGCGAGTTGTTTGGATCCAGCAACCGCCTGAGCAACGGGGAGGGGGCTGCCCAGAGGAGGTGGAGGTACGCAGTGAGTGCCTTGGTCTCCAAGCGCCCACACCTGGAGGAAGAGACGAGCGACGGGTCACTGGGGCTTGGAGCATATGTACGAGGCTCCAAGTGACTGCTCAGAGGGCGGGTCGCATAGCCAGGCGATTAGGTGCATAGCAAGGTCCGGTCCAGGGACCTAGGCACCTTTTCTTGAATGAACTACACAGAGACAAACTGAGGGGCGAAGTGAAGGTTCCAGGACTTCAGGCAGCGTCTCTGAGAAGGGACAACCTAAGGAGACTCGTCTACGAAGGGTGAGGCTCCCAGGCCCAGGAGGTAGGTCTGGGCCCCTGGGAAGGCTGCCCTGCCCAGGCAGCAAGACACATCTACCCTCATTGGAACAGTGAGCTCGGCAAGTGGGAGACCTTGCAGAGGAGGCCGAGCAGCACACCGCTTGGTTTTTTGGTTTTTTGGACCAATCTGCCAGGGCTCCGGGGGCTGCCAGAGAAAGAGTTGGGTGGCGAACTATTTGGATTCAGCAACTGCCTGAACAACGGGGAGGGGGCTGTCCTGAGGAGGTGGAGGTGCGCAGTGAGTGGCTTGGTCTCCAAGCGCCCACACAGAACACCTGCCTGGAGGAAGAGACGAGTGACGGGTCACTGGGGCTTGGAGCATATGTACGAGGCTCCAAGTGACTCTTCAGAGGAGGGGTCGCATAGCCAAGTGATTAGGTGCAAAGCACGGTCTGAGCCGGGGATCTAAGCACCTTTTCTTGAAAGAGCTACACAGAGACCAGCTGAGGGGTGGAGCGAAGGTTCCAGGACTGTGGGCAGCTTCTCTGAGGAGGGGCCACCAAAGGAGACTCGTCTGCGAAGGGCAGGGCTCCCAAGCCCAGGAGGTAGGTCCAGGCCCCTGGAAACGCTGCTTGGGAAGGCTGCCCTGCACAGGCGGTAGTTGTGGACTGAGGAGAACCTCTAGGAGGGGAACGGACTAGTGAGACCTCCCCACCGGGTGGGTCTTCCCCGCAGAGTGAGGTTTTCCCACAAAGATAGTAAAACCAGAGACACAGGACCAAACAGGCATTGCCTTAGCCCGCAGTCTAGCTCCCCTTTGGATGACCATTGGTCAACAAGTAGAGGCACCTCTGCCCTCTAGCAGGGAATATACCCCACCTGAAGACCACCACCCCTAGAGAGGCAGCTACCTAGGGGAACACCGAAGTATCAACTTCCTCTAAGACTTCAGGCTACTGAAGGATAAGAGGGGATACACTAGCAACCTTCAGGGACATTATAAGTCAATAGAGGAAATCTGCAACATCTCTGCAGTCCACTGATACCTGAACAATATGAGAAAACAAGGGAAGAAAATGCCTCAAACAAATCTGGATGTTATATCAATAAAATCCAATGACAGCATGGCAGAAGAAATGTCAGAAAGGGAGTTCAGAATGTACATAATCAACATGATAAGGGAAGCAAACGATGAAATGAAAGAGCAAATGCAGGCATTGAATGAACGCACCAATAGACAGTTAAAAGAGCAAATACAGGAAGCAAAAGACCATTTCAATAAAGAGTTAGAGATATTGAAAAAAAACCAAACAGAAATCCTTGAAATGAAGGAAACAATAAACCAAATTAAGAACTCCATAGAAAGCACAACCAATAGGATAGAACACCTGGAAGACAGAACCTCAGATATTGAAGACAAAATATTTAACCTCGAAAACAAAGTCGAACAAACAGAGAAGATGGTAAGAAATCATGAACAGAATCTCCAAGAACTATGGGATATCATGAAAAGGCCAAATTTGAGAATTATTGGGATTGAGGAAGGCTTAGAGAAACAAACCAAAGGAATGAACAACCTATTCAATGAGATAATTTCAGAAAATTTCCCAAATCTGAAGAACGAAATGGAAAATCAAGTTCAAGAGGCTTACAGGACTCCAAATACACAAAATTACAACAGACCCACACCAAGGCACATTATAATGAAAATACCTAACATACAAAATAAAGACAGAATCTTAAAGGCTGTGAGAGAAAAGAACCAAATTACATTCAGGGGGAAGCCAATACGGATATCAGCAGATTTTTCAATCCAGACCCTAAAAGCTAGAAGGGCCTGGAATAACATTTTTCAAGCCCTAAAAGAAAATGGATGCCAACCAAGAATCTTATACCCAGCAAAACTTACCTTCAGATTTGACAACGAAATAAAATCCTTCCATGATAAACAAAAGCTAAAAGAATATACAAAAAGAAAGCCAGCACTACAGAACATTCTCAGCAAAATATTCCATGAAGAAGAAATGAAAAACAAAGAAGCAAATCAGCAAAGGGAGGAGATATCCTAAAGGAACTCTCAAATAAAGAGGAACCAAGTCGTGTCAAAAATAAGCAAATAAATGAATAAAATGAGTCAAATGACCGGGAATACAAATCATATCTCAATAATTACCCTGAATATTAACGGCCTGAATTCATCAATCAAAAGACATAGACTGGCAGATTGGATAAAAAAGAAAGATCCAACAATATGTTGCCTGCAAGAGACTCATCTCTTAGAAAGAGATACCCAAAGACTAAAGGTGAAAGGATGGGAAAAAACTTACCATGCACATGGACCCAGCAAAAAAGCTGGGGTATCCATCCTCATTTCAGATAAAGTGGACTTCAAGCCAAAGTTAATCAGAAGGGATAAAGAAGGACATTTCATAATGCTTAAGGGAACCATAAATCAGCAAGACATAACAATCATAAATATCTATGCCCCAAACAGTGGCTCACCCATGTATGTCAAACAAATCCTTCTCAATCTCAGAAACCAAATAGACCACAATACAATAATACTAGGTGATTTTAACACGCCTCTCTCTCCACTGGACAGATCTTCCAAACAAAAATTGAATAAAGAAACCTTAGATCTCAATAACACAATCAATAATTTAGACTTAACAGACATTTATAGAATATACCATCCAACGAAGAGTGAATACACTTTCTTCTCAGCAGCACATGGATCCTTCTCTAAAATAGACCATATATTATGCCACAAAGCTAATGTTAGCAAATACAAGAAGATAGAGACACTTCCTTGTATTTTATCAGACCATAATGGATTGAAACTAGAAATAAATGAAAGAGCAAAAAACAGAAATTACTCCAACACCTGGAGATTAAACAATATGCTATTATATGAGGAATGGATAACAGAAGATATTAGGAAGGAAATTAAAAAATTCTTAGAGGTAAACGAGAACAAAGAAACATCGTATCAAAATCTCTGGGACACTATGAAAGCCGTACTTAGAGGAAGATTTATTTCATGGAGCGCATTTAATAAAAGAAGTAAAACTCAAAAAATAAATGAACTAACACTACAGCTCAAAGCCCTAGAAAAAGAAGAACAGACTAACACCAGAAGTAGTAGAAGACAGGAAATAGTTAAACTCAGAGCTGAAATCAACGAAATTGAAACGAAAGAAACAATACAAAAAATTGACAAAATAAATAGTTGGTTCTTCGAAAAAATAAACAAAATTGATAAACCTTTAGCCACACTAACAAAGAGAAGACGAGAGAAAACCCAAATCACCAAAATTCGGAATGAACAAGGAAGTATCACAACAGACACGACTGAAATACAAAACATAATTAGAAGCTATTTTGAAAATCTATATTCCAACAAAATAGAAAATTTCGAAGATATCAACAAGTTTCTAGAGACCTATGAATTGCCTAAACTAAACGAGGAGGACATGCACAATTTAAATAGACCAATTTCAAGTAATGAAATAGAAGAAGTCATCAAAAGCCTACCAACAAAGAAAAGTCCAGGACCTGATGGTTTCTCAGTCGAGTTCTACAAAACCTTTAAAGAAGAGCTCATTCCAATACTTTTCAAAGTATTCCATGAAATAGAAGAGGAGGGAACCCTCCCAAACTCATTCTACGAAGCCAATATCACCCTGATACCTAAACCAGACAGAGACACATCGAGGAAAGAAAATTTCAGACCAATTTCCTTAATGAACATCGACGCAAAAATTCTCAACAAAATTTTAGCAAATCGCATACAAAAATGTATTAAAAAGATAGTGCATCATGATCAAGTGGGTTTCATCCCAGGGATGCAAGGTTGGTTCAACATCCGGAAATCAATAAATGTAATTCACCATATCAACAGACTTAAAGTCAAGAACCACATGATTATTTCAATAGATGCAGAAAAAGCATTTGATAAAATACAGCACCCCTTCATGCTCAAAACACTAGAAAAAATAGGGATAGTGGGAACGTTCCTTAACATTGTAAAGGCCATCTATGCTAAGCCCATGGCTAATATTATTCTTAATGGTGAAAAACTGAAAGCATTCCCCCTAAAATCTGGAACAAGGCAGGGATGCCCTCTCTCACCACTCCTATTCAATATCGTCCTTGAAACTCTAGCCAGAGCAATTAGACAGACCAAAGAAATTAAAGGGATACGAATTGGAAAAGAAGAACTCAAACTATCCCTATTTGCTGATGATATGATTATATACTTAGAGGAACCAGGAAATTCCACCAGAAAACTCTTAGAACTCATAAGTGAATTCAGTAAAGTAGCAGGATACAAGATCAATGCTCATAAATCCAATGCATTTTTATACATAAGTGATGAATCTTCAGAAAGAGAAGTTAGGAAAACTACTCCATTCACAATAGCCTCAAAAAAAATAAAATACTTGGGAATCAATCTCACAAAAGAGGTGAAAGACCTCTACAATGAGAACTACAGAACACTAAAGAAAGAAATTAAAGAACACCTTAGAAGATGGAAAGATCTCCCATGTTCCTGGATAGGCAGAATTAATATTGTCAAAATGGCCATACTACCAAAAGTGCTATACAGATTCAATGCAATTCCAATTAAAATCCCAATGATGTACCTTGCAGAAATAGAGCAAGCAATTATGAAATTCATCTGGAAGAATAAGAAACCCAGAATTGCTAAAGCAATCCTTCGCAGGAAAAATGAAGCAGGGGGTATTGCAATACCTGAACTTCAACTTTACTACAAAGCAATAGTAACAAAAACGGCATGGTATTGGTACCAAAATAGACAGGTAGATCAATGGTACAGAATAGAAGACACGGACACAAACCCAAACAAATATAATTTCCTCATACTAGACAAAGGGGCCAAAAATATGCAATGGAGAAAAGATAGCCTCTTCAACAAATGGTGCTGGGAGAATTGGAAATCCATATGCAACAAAATGAAAATAAACCCATATCTCTCACCGTGCACAAAACTAAACTCAAAATGGATTAAGGACCTCGGAATCAGACCAGAGACCCTGCATCTTATAGAAGAAAATGTAGGTCCAGATCTTCAACATGTCGGCTTAGGACCAGACTTTCTCAACAGGACTCCCATAGCACAAGAAATAAAAGTAAGAATCAACAACTGGGATAGATTCAAACTAAAAAGCTTTCTCTCAGCAAAGGAAACTATCAGCAATGTGAAGAAAGAGCCTACAGAGTGGGAGAAAATCTTTGCCAATCATACTTCAGATAGAGCACTAATCTCCAGAATCTATAAAGAACTCAAAAAACTCAACACCAAGACTACAAATAATCCAATCGACAAATGGTCTAAGGAAATGAACAGACACTTCACAGAAGAAGACCTACAAACAATCAACAAACATATGGAAAAATGTTCAACATCTCTAGTAATAAAAGAAATGCAAATCAAAACCACCCTAAGATTCCATCTCACCCCAATCAGAATGGCGATTATCAAGAACACAAGCAACAACAGGTGTTGGCGAGGATGTGGGGAAAAAGGTACACTCATACATTGCTGGTGGGGTTGCAAATTAGTGCAACCACTCTGGAAGGCAGTATGGAGATTCCTTAAAAAACTTGGAATGGAACTACCATTTGACCCAGCTATCCCACTCCTTGGCCTATACCCAAAGGACTTAAAATCAGCATACTACAGAGATACAGCCACATCAATGTTCATTGCTGCTCAATTCACCATAGCCAGATTGTGGAACCAACCTAGATGCCCTTCAGTTGATGAATGGATAAAGAAACTGTGGCATATATATACAATGGAATATTACTCAGCCATAAAGAATGATAAAATTATGGCATTTGCAAGCAAATGGACGAAATTGGAGAATATCATGCTAAGTGAGATAAGCCAATCTCAAAAAACCAAAGGACGAATGATATTGCTAATAAGTGGATGATGACACATAATGGGGTGTGGGAGGGGTTAGTTTTAGGGTTAGAGTGAGGGTTAGGGAGGGGGGCAAGAATGGGGGAAGGAAGGACTGTATAGAGGGAAAAGAGGGATGGGAGGGGTGGGGGGAAGGGGAAAAAAATAACAGAATGAATCAACCAACATCACCCTATGTAAACGTATGATTACACAAATGGTATGCCTTTACTCTATGTACAAACAGTGAAAGAACATGTATCCCATTTGTTCACAATAAAAAAAAAAAAAAAAAAATAAGTCTTAGGTAGACTTTGTTGAGTTCAATTTCAGTGGTTGATGTTTAAATTTCTTATAACTATATATTTGTGTTTTCCCTAGTTTTGGAAAGTAAAATTGTTATTATTACTTAGAATAAGATTTCTGGACCTTTGTCATTCTTAAGTCTTTTTGTATTCAAGTAATCCAAATATTAGCTTTTTAATATTTATTTTAAGCTTTCTTCATTTGTTCATTCTTTTTTTCCTCCAGGTGTGTATTTTTAAATAGTATGTCTTCATGCTTTTTTCTATTTGTTTTATTCTTTTATTTATTCATTCAATAACATTTGTAGTTTCACTAAGTGTATTATATTCTTAAGATTTTCTGTTTGACTTTTTAATTGTTACCATATCTGTTAACTTTCTTTCATAGATTATGGAAATGCTGATTTGTGTTTTCTTCAAGCTCATAGAGTTTCATTAAAGTAGATGATTTAAATAAAAATGGTATTGTGTTCATCTAGCACTAAAAATATTTTTAAAAATTATTCACCATGATCTAATGAATTAATCCAAAATATGCAAGCATGGTTAAACATATACAAATAAATGTGATCCACTGTATCAAAAAATGAAAGAAAAAAACCCATACAGTCATCTCCCATACATACAGAAAAGGTATTTGATAAAATCCAACCAAGTTTCATGATAAAAATGCTGAAAATATTAGGCATAGAGAGAATATACCTCAACATAATTAAAGCCATTTATAATGAACCAACAGCTAACAATACACATAATGGAGAGAAGATTGGAACTTGCTTTCCAATATCTGGAATAAGACAAGAAAGCTCACCTTCACCACTTTTACTCAATGTAGTTTTGAAAGTCCTGTTCACAGAAGTCAGGCAAGAGAATGCCAGTTGCTGCAACCCCTCTGGAAAGCAGTATGGAGTTTCCTCAAAAAAATATAGGAATGGAACTACTATTTGACCCAGTTATACCACTTTTCAGCATATATCCAAAGGATTTAAAATAGCATACTACAGTGATACAGTCACTTCAAAATTCACAGTAGCTAAGCTGTGGAACCAGCCTAGATGCCCATCAATAAATGAATGAATAAAAGAAAATTTTCCATATTTACACAATGGAGTATTACTTAGCCATAAAGAATAATGACTTTATAATATCTGTTAGTAAATTGATGGATCTGGACTATATCGTGCTGAGTTAAATAAGCCAATTCCAAAAACCAAAGTTCTAAAGTTTTCACTGATACATGGAAGGTAAACAAGAATAAAGGGGGAAGGGAAAGAAGAGAAATTCAGTAGGTTAGACAAAGGGGAATGAAAGGAAGTGTAGGGGGATAGGAAGAGGAAAGACAGTGTAATAAATCTGACATAATTTTCCTATGTAAACATGTGAAAATACCTAAGTGAACCCCACCATCAAGCCCACCCACAAGAATGAGATCCTAATTAGCATAAGATATATCCTATGCTTGTATAATTTTATCAAAATGGATTCTACTGTCATGTATAATTAAGAACCAATAAAATAAAATTAAAAAAGAAAGAAGTAGCATTGCTATTTGTCAATTAAAATTTGAAATAGAAATCAAGAAAGCAATTGCATTGACAATGGTTAAAAAAAAGCACTGAGAAATACATTTAATTCAAGAAGTGAAAGACCACAATAATAAAAACTATAAAATATCAAAATTAACAAGGACACAGAAATTTTTAAATACATCAAATTTTCATGTATTAGAAGAACCAATATGGTTAAAATGTTTTACTACCCAAAGCAATTTATAGGTTTAATTCAGTCCTTACCAAAGTACCAATGATATTCTTCACAAAAATAGAACTAAAATGTATATGGTAGCACAAGAAAAAAGCACTTTTATAGCCAAAACCATCATGAACAACAAGAAGAACACAGTAGATATTATACTTCTTGGTTTCAAAGTATGCTGGAAAGTTGAAATAATGAAAACAGCATAATATTCAGCATAAAAACCGACACATAGACCAGTAGAACAGAAAGGGAACCTAAAAGTCCATATACAGTTTATTAATCTTCAAGAAAGACAGTAAGAATATATATTAGATAAAGGACACTGCTTTCAATAAATGGTGTGGGGAAAGGGGCCTATCAACACTGAGAAGAATGAAACTGGACTCCTATCTCTCACTAATTAACAAATCAACTGAAAATTTGTTAGATTTAAGGTCTGAAAATATCAAACTACTCAAAGAAAATGTAAATAAGTTCTTTCAAGTATTATCATTGGCAATAATTATCTGGATATAGCACAAAGCAGTGGAAACAAAAGCAAAAGTAGATCCATGCAATTTCACTGAACTAAGAAGTTTCTTTACAGCAAGAAATAATCCATAGAGTGAAATGTTAATGGGAAGAGTGGGAAATTTATTTTCAAACCATACCTCTACAAGAGGCTGATATCCAGAATGTATCATGAACTCCAAAAATTCAATGGTAAGAGATCCAAATAATCTATTTTTAAAATAAGTAATAGATCTAATTAAACATTTCTCAAAAGAAGATACATATGACCAACAGGTGCATGAATCATTGTTTGACACTACTAAGTATCACAGAAATGTAAACCAGAACCACACAAAGATAATACTTCATCCCAATACAAATGACTAATATTAAAAGAGCTAAAGACAATAAGTGCTTTAGAGTCTAGAGAAAGCCCACTGCTGGAGGGAATGTAAACTGAAACCACCAAGGAGAACAGTGTGGATGTTATGCAAATTTTAAAAGTAGAACTTTCATATGATCCAGCAATGCCATCATAATGTTTAAAACAAAAGGAAGAGAAAACCGCATGTTGGAGCAGCATCTGCACTAACATATAAGCGGTGTATATTCAATCACTATTTATAATAGCCAAGAAATGGATACAATTAAGTTTCCATAGACTGAAGAATGGATGAAGAAAATATGGCACATATGAACAATAGAATACTATACAGATATCAAAAGAATGAAATCCTCTTATTTGAGTAATCTTTAAAGGAACTGAAAGCTATTATGGTAAGTGAAATAAGTCAGAAAAATAAAGACAAGTACCTCATTATCTTCCCAATATATGAAATATAAAATATATAATTTTACAGATGTTGAGATTAGAAAAGTGCTTATTACAAGTCATGAAGAGAGAAGGTTGAAAAATTATTTGAAAGGTTTATCCATGTTTATTGTTATGTACTGGAAATGAGATGCCCCTCAGGAGTTTATGTGTGATACAATGCAGGAATTTTCTGAGGAGCAAAAGTTAGATTGTGAGAGCTGTGACAAAATCAGTGAGTTAATCCATTTGATGAAATAAAAATTTGAATGAATTAGTGAGTGGTAACTGTAACTCAACATGATCTCATATTTTTATTCATATTCAAAGAAGATGCATATAAAGACATAAAGAGGAAAATACACAGAGATGTCAAAAATCTCTCTAAATATCACTTTTCAATAAACACAAGTGTGAGTATATGGAGAATTTTGTTTGGATTTCAGTTTGTACTGCAGTGAAACAGATAATAATCACTTTGGATTTCAGTTTGTACTGCAGTGAAACAGATAATAATCACTTTGACTTAGGAAATTACACGAGGATCATTGAATCAAATGCTATTTTCACAAAAATGAACATGCTGGGACCCAGCTAAGTTTAATTTATAGTGTTACACATCTAGTTAGGGATAAAAACAAGAATTGAATAGCAATATGAATGATTATGCAATATGATGATTTCTCCACTGAGTACTAATGTTATATGTGAGATTATAAATTATTTTAAATAAAAACTATGTACAAAAGAAATAGCAAGCTAAAAAAATTATCACTGAACTAAACACAAAATAAACTACTTCACAATGCCCAAAGTATTTCAGGTTGAGAATTAGCTTTATAACGCATGGACACTCTTTTGCTACATTGTTCACATCTCATTTTTTATTTTAATTTTTATTTTCAATGTCATTATTAGTCCAACATAGTTATACATAATAATGGGGTTCATTTTGACATAATCATACATGTATGAAATACAAATAACTACAATTTAGTCGCCAGTATTTTTCTTTGCTTCTGTTCTTCCCTTACCCTGTTGTTCCTCTACTTTACTGGTATTCTATTAACTTTTCTTTAATTGGTGCTTCATAGATATACATAAAGGTAAAATAAACTGTGGTATATTCATATATGTGCATAGCATAATTTAGTCTATTTAATTTCACAGTTCTTCCCTTTTCTCACCGTTCCTCCTACCCCTCAATTCTCTTTCTTGACCTCAAAAGTCTCCCTTCTATTTTCAAGAAAATCTCCACTTCCCCCAACTATTTTGTTCTACTAGACTTCTACATATGAGAGTAAACTTTCAACCCTTAAATTTCTGTGTCTGACTTACTTCACTTATCATCATGTTCTCAAGTTCTTTCCGTTTACCAGCAAATGCTATAATTTCATTCCTCTTTATTGCAAAGTAAAATGTCATTGTTAATGTATACCACATTATCTTTATCTTTTGATGGGTCCCTGTGCTGCTTCAATACCTTGGCTATTGTGAGTTGCACTGCTATATACATTGACATGCTCATATCAGTGTAGTATGCTGATTTTAGTTATTTATGATAAATAATAACAAGGAGTGGAATTTCTAGGTCATGTTGTGGTTACATTTCTAATATTTTGTGAAATATCCATATTGTTTTCCAAAGTGGTTATACTAGTTTGTAATTCCACAAAAAATGCACAGGTGGACTGGGGAGATAGCTCAGCTGGTAGAGTGCTTACCTCGTAAGCACAAGGCCCTGAGTTTGATCCCCAGTACTGCAAAAAAAAAAAAAAAAAAAATGCACAGGTGTAAATTTTTCTGTCACCTCCTCCACACCAGTTATTTTCTCTATTTTTGAAAAATAGCATACTAACTGGAGTAAGATAAAATCACAGTGTGTTTTTTACTTGTATTTCCCTAATTGCTACGGATGTTAAAAATATTTTTTTTCATATGTTGATTGGCCACTTGCAATTCTTCTTTTGAGAAATGTTTGTTTAGTTCTTTTGCCCATTTATTGATTGGAAATTTGTGGTTTTTTTCTGGTCTTGTTTTATTGATTTCTTAATATATTCAGGATATTGATTCCCTGTCAGTGGAATAGATGGCAAAGACTTTTTTCCATTCTGTAGATATCTCTCTTCATGTTTTTAATTTTCAATTGCTTCCTTTGCTTTGAAGAATTTTTTAAAATTGATGCTTTCCCACTTACTCTTTGTTTTATTTGTTGGTATTAAATGAATTAGATCTTTAGTGGTCTTTTTAAGGAAGGTGATGTCTGTTCCAACATATTGTAGTTTTTTTTTTTCAAGATCTTTAGTTGTAAATGAACAAAATACCCCTATTTTATTTATTTTTATGTGGTGCTGAGGATTGAAGCCAGTTCCCACGCATGCTAGGCAAGTGCTCTACCACTGAGCTACAATCACAACCCCCATGTTGCAGTTTTTAATTCTATGTTTTCTTCTAATAGTTGCAAAATTTCTGGCCTAATTCCTTGGTCTCTGATTAATGTTGAGTTGACTTTTATGTAGGGTGAACAATGAAGATATGTTTTCATTCTTCTACATAAGTATAATAAGTTTTCCCAGTCTTTTCTATGTAGTATTATGACATCAGAAATCAGAAACAATTTGAATTCATATTTTTTTTATTTTTATACTTTAATTTCTCTCTCATGTATATTTATTCTGGCTACACTTTCAATAACTATATTGAATAGGAGTAATAAAAGTGCACATCCTGTTGTTGTTTCCAATATTAGAGGAAATGTTTTTAATTTTTCTCCATTCGGTATGATGCTGGATTTCTCTGTGTGATATATAGCCTTTAGTTATGTTTTTTGTATTCCCAGGTCTCCAGCATTTTATATATGAAAGGGTGAATGATTCTGTTGACATCCCTTTCTGCATCTATTGAGATGATAAGTTAATTCATGTCCTTAATTTTATTTATGTGATGAATTACATTTATGAATTTATATATATTGTACCAACCTTGCATCTCTGGGATGAAATCCATTTGATCTTGGTGTACTATTGTTTTAATGTGTTTTTGAATGCAGTTTGTTAATATTTTATTAAGGATTTTTGTGTCTATTTTCTTCAAGGATATGGGTCGGTAATTTATTTATTTTTTTGATGTATCTTTTTCTGATTTTGGTATGAGTGTGATACTGCCTTCATAGAATTAATATGGGACTCCTCCCTCCCTCTCAATTTCATGGAATAATTTGAGAAAAATTGACTTCAGTTATCCTTTAAAAGTCTGTTAGAACTCAGCTGAGAGTACACCTAGTCCTGGGCTTTTCTTTGTTGGCAGACTTTTAATTGCTGTTTCAATCTCATTGCTTAATATGTTCTGTTTAGGTTTTCTATATTCTCATGGTTCATTTTGGGCAGGTCATATTTGTCTAGAAATTTAGCAATATATTCTAGATTTTCCAGCTTATTGGAATATGAATTTTCAAAATAGTTCCTAATGATCCTCTAGATTGTAGTAGTAGTCTGTGATGATATCTTCTTTTTTATCTTCAGTATTGTTGATTTGGGCCGTTGGTTTCCCTTTTGGTTAGTTTGGGTAAATGTTTACAAGTTGTTGCTACCTTCTCAAAGAATAAGCATAATCTTGCATTGATCCTTTATACCTTTTTTTAAAAATTTTAAATTTCATTAGTGTGGGATCTGATCTTAATTATTTACTATCTTCTGACTTAAAATGTTTTGTTCTTCCCTTTCCAGTATTTTGTGGTATAATATTTGATTATTGTCATTTTTTTTTCTTGTTTTAAATGTAGGTACTCAATGTTATAAAGTTTCCTCTTAGAACTTAACAATGTCCTAGAGATTTTTTACATGTTGTATCTCTGTTACTATTTGTTTCTAAGAATGTTTTTATTTCTAACCTGAATTCTTCTATGACCCAATCCTCATTCAAAAATGTATCGGTTAATTTCCATGTGTTATTTTTTTAACCTTGGTATTGATTTCTAATTTTATTCCATTCTGATCTTAATGGATGCATACAATATCTGTATTTTTTATTTGATGAGAATTGCTTTGAATGCTATGATAAGATCTACTTTATGGAAAGTTTCATGTGTAGCTGAGAAGAAAGTGAATTTAGTTGTAGATGGATGGAATATACTGTAGATGTCTGAGAGGTTCATTTGATTAATGGTATTTTTAGTTCCATAGAGGCTTTACTTATTTTATGTCTGGATGATATATCTGTGCAAGTTTTCATTTTCAGTAGAGGTTGTTTTGTGTCTATAGGTGCACAAATGTTTGGGTCACGAATATTTCAATCATTATATCTCATTGAATGGTTTCCCAACTGGTATGAAGTGACCTTCCTTGTCTCTTCTGATTTGGGTTTGAAATCTACTTTGTCTGGTATGAGAGTACCTATGCCTACTGTCTTTTGTTCTTCATTTCAATTGTTTATCCTTTTCTATCCTTTTCCTTCAACCTGCTAATCTCTTTGCCTCTAAAGCAAGTCTCTTATGAACAACTTATGGTTGGGCTTCGTTTTCTTTACTCCATTCTGTCAATCTATGTATTTTGAGGGAACAGTTTAGAACATGTACATTCAGTATTATTATATGGATTTTAAAAATTTTTAACATTTTTATTTCTAATGCTTAACGCAGACTTGATTCTCTTTTAGTTCAGTATTCTTTTAGTGAAATACATTCATAACCTGACTCTGATATTTGATTTTCATTTCCTCTATGGGAAACATTTTGTTGAATGTGTTGTGTAATACTGGCTTAGTTGTTATGAATTATTTTAATATATACTTGTCATAGAAGGTTTTTCATTCATCTTCAGTTCAGTGGAATAGTTTTGTATACATGTTAACTTTTGGGGCTTGGAATTATAAACCCTCTTGAATTTTAGAGTCAAGCTCAGAAGCCAATAGAAAGTCTTACTAGCATATTTCATTTTTTGACCTCTTTAAAATCAGTTAATATTTATTCTCCAAAATGTTTTTATGCAATAACACATATTTTATTGGTTATTTTTAGTTATACATAGCATTTGGATTCACTTTTACATAATTATAAAACATGGAATATAATTTTCTCTAATTCATTACCCCAGGTATTAAACCTTTCCTTCCTCTCTTCCTGTTCTCTTTCCTCCACTCCACTGATCTTTATGCTATTTACTTTTAGCTTTGGTGTTTTTGATTTTTGTTGTTGTTGTTGATTTGTTAGCATCTAGTTCATAAATGATGGTGCAATTCACTTTGGTATGTTCATATATGTACACAGGAAATTTAGGTCAGATTCATTCCACTATACTTCCCTTATCCTGTTCATTCTCTCTCCCCCTCAAGCCCCTTCATCTAATTGAAAAATGTTTCTTTTATTTTGCTGGAATCCCCCTTTCCCTTTCTCTCTCTCTCTCTCTCTCTCTCTCTCTCTCTCTCACACACACACACACACACACACACACACACACACACACACAGTTTATTTTGGACTAACTTTTACATACCATAAAAAAATTCTCCCTTTGGATTTCTGACTCTGGTTTATTGCACTTAGCATGATACCCTCCAGTTCCATCCATTTACCAGCAAATGCCATAATTTCATTCTACTTTATGTCTGAGTAATACTCAATTGTGTATATATACCACACTTTCCTCATTCATTCATTTTTTGACAGTCACTAGTTTGGTTCCATAACTTGGCTATTGTGAATTGTGCTGCTGTAAACTTTGATGTTGCTATATCCTGATATTATGCTGATTTTATATCTTTTAGATACATACTGAGGAGTGGCATAGCTAAATTATATGGTGGTTCCATTCCTAGTTTTTTGAGAAATCTCCATACTGCTTTCTATAGTGGTTGCACTTATTTGCAGTCCCACCACAAATGTGTGAGGGTGATTTTCCCCAACATTCTTCCCGACACTTATTATTATCTGTATTCCTGATAATTGTCATTCTGACTACAGTAAGATCAAACCTCAATGTACTTTTGATTTGCATTTCCCTGAATGCTAGAGAAGTTGAACATTTTTTTTCATATATTTGTTGGCTAATTGTATTTCTTCTTTTGAGAAATGTCTGCTTAGATTTTTTTTACCCATTTATTAATTGCATTATATATTTTTGAGGTGTCAAGTTATTTGAGTTGTTTATAGACTCTGGATATTAATGCCTCTCTGAGGAGCAGATGTCAAAGGTCTTTCTCCATTTTTAGGCTCTTTCTTCATGCTCTTAACTGTTTCCTTTTAATGTGATTGCTATTTTTTTATCTTGTAAAACTTTTCCTTGCTCTGTTTGTAAGGTATTTCAATTAAAAAGTGTCTTGGAGAAGAATATTTTATCATGTCTACGTAAGTTTCTAAATGTGTCTTGTAGTTGGATTTCCATCTCATTCCTAAAATTTGGAATTTTTTCTGGTATTTCATTGAAAAGTTAGACATTTCTTTAGATTTTGTTTTGCAGCCCTCTTCCACACCAATGATTCTTATATTTGGTCTTTTACTTTAACCCAAATTTCTTGAATATTCTGTTCAAGATTTCTTTACCATATTTTCTCTGTTGTTGACTTTATTTTCAAGATTATATAATATGTTTTTGAAACCTGATAATCTGTATACTATGTAGTCTAATCAACTGGTGATCCTTTAAACTGAATCTTTAATTTATTTTTTGAGTTTTTGTTTTCCAGTATTTGTTTGGTTCTTTACAGAACATTTCTATCTTTATTAAAATGATCTTTCACTTCCTGTGTTTTCTCTCCATTTATTCCTTACATGTTCTTTTAATTCACTGAACATTTTAAGTATGAACTTTCTAAATTTTTCATCCAACATTTTCTGAACTGTAGCATCAATGGGATCAGTAATTTGATTATTGTGGGATTTTTAGGGTTATTTTTCCCTTGCTTTTATATAATGTTTTCATGTCTTCCCTTCTGCTGATATGATTATCTTTCCTACTTATATACAAGGAATTATTTAATGAGATCTTTCTCTCCAGTGCTTCCTCCCACTTAATAAGGACCCTATGCTATGCCCAGTATCCAGTACCATTTTGAGGGGAGATAATAAACACAATTAACTGCAATTAATTCAGAGAAAAGTCATATGCTAATAAACCTTAGGGGAAACCCTACCTGAAAATATTTCTCATGATTTCTGTAATTCAATAATAAAATTTTCATGTACTCAAATCAATTGAAAAATTATTTATTAAAAATAGTAATATTGGTCAAGCATGGTGGTGCAGCCCTTTATCCCAGAGACACATGAGTCTCAGGTAGAAGGATCATAAGTTTGAGATAATCCTAGTCAACTTAATGAGACCCTGTCTAAAATAAGGAAACAAAAAGAACTAACAATGTAGCTTAGTAGTAAAGTGCCCTTGGTTTCAATATCCATTGCCAGAAAAATTAAATTGTAGTGAAACCACTATTACATTACAGAGGGGTTGTAAAGGGAAGAAGATTGTAAATGAGCAAAGAAAAAATAAGAAAGAAAAGGAAAGAGAAAAAATACAAAGGAAAATCAAAAGGAAAAATGGGGGAGAGTGATTTGAGGAAGAAGTAGATAATGCAAGAGGTGGAAAAGACTAAAAGAAAAAAGTTTAAGCTTGAACCGAGAAAGTAAAGATAGAATTATTCCAGTTAATGCTGTAAAATGTTAGAAGAAATATAATCAATTGGGTGGAATACTGCACCCAGTGTTGAATAATAAGGAGACATTGATTCAATACACGAATTATATTGGTAAGATCAAAACTAACATTAGAGCTATTTTATGACATTCCATCACAAGGTGGAGAGATTTCCTATTGAGTCTTCCTGATGTGGATATCATCAGGATATGGGAACTTTAGAAGATGCTCACCATTCCTCAATTTTTCCTGTTTCCCTGGATATGGAGGTAATGATCACTGCAGCTCACCTCTGATACAATTCTAGACTCCTTCAATCTTTGGTGTACCTTTTACCTACAGGCTTTCTGTTGTATCAGAGGAGATGATCCCTGTCTGTGCCTTAGCAAGCAGTTTACTCCCTATAAAGGAGTTCAAGGCCATGTGCCCTCCTGAAGTAAAGATCCATTTATCCAGCACTGTCAAATTCAATGTGGGTTTCCCTGTGCAGATTTTACAGTGTGCAGACTGTTGTGTTCTAAGATAGAGATTTTGTAGTGTGAATCGAATATTGCTGGATGGCTCATTGGGAATTGCAGAACTGCTGTTTCCTCTGGAGTGCACATTTTGCAGGTTGATGGCTTTTATGTGAGAACATTGGGCAGAGGGTGGTATCTGTGGGATGCTCCTCTTTCACCCCCTTTGTGGCATGTAATGCTCTAGTGTATACACAAGGTTTCTCTGCTGGCTGCGTGTTTATCCTCAGAAAATGCCTTCTGTAGTTCTGTTTATCTAAATCAAAATTAGGTTAACTGGCAACTCTGTAGCTGTGGAAATGCTGGGGCATGGGGCTCCTTCCTCACCAGCTGGTGCTTGTTAGTCATCTCAGAGGCTCAAGTCTCCATATTTAGAGAATGATGCATATGCTGGCTATTTCTCTTGGTTGCATGGATGCAGGGTGCAGGGCTCAGGGTTCAGGGGTGTTTCTGGCTATTGTGGATCACAGAGTACTCACACCCCCTCTGTTGGTGTTTGTTTGTAGTGGCAATATATAAAGACTTGGTACTGCAACTATGTGGCCTATGAATGTAGGCTTTCTTTGGCAGGTCTTGGCACAGAATCCTCCATCCTGGCTGCTGTAAATCACCAGGGTGCCATTCCAGTGTTTATGGTAGAATGCTAGTTGGCCTACCGTCATCCGAGCTTCCAATGCTGGCAGCTGTGAATTGCTACATACCTTTTCTCCTTGGCTGGAGCTTCCTTGTAGTGACCCTAAGTACTTGGGTCACTGCTTGCAACTCTGTGGCTTATAAGTGCAGAATCACTGTTGGTGGTCTATGACACAAAATCCTGCACCCTGTCTGATGCAACTCACTGGGGTTTTGCCCATCACTGTAAGAGGATTATGATGTCAGTTTGCCTATCTTCATCTGAGTTCCTGTGGAGACTGTGCAATTTGTTCTAGTCAGCTCCAACCCCACTCCCCTTGTCTGAAGTGAGAGGGGGTTTTGATAACCCTCAGTTAGTGGCAACCCCTTTACAAATTCCTTTTAGATGAATTACTAAGTCAACTCATTTGAGAGGAATTCCCTATGGTATTATTTCTTACTATTTGTCATTGAGTAGAAATTGTATTGCTTTAATTTCTTTTTTTGTTTTTTCACATAAGGGAATTTATTAAGCAAACAGAGTGTCTCCCTGCAGGGTAAGAGAGAAAATGAGAGGAAAAGAGAAAGGAAAGAGAAAGGGCACGCGGTAGAAAGAGTGGAAAGCCAGGAGGAGGAAAAGCAAGTGTGTAGGAGGTTAATTTCTTATAAGTTGCCTGGTGAGCTGTGAACTGCATAAAATGACTGCCCTGCCTGATGCATATCTGCCCACAGTCTGGGTTAAATTGTTTGGTCTTTGCTGCTATTGTCCCATTTTGATTTTGTTTGCTTTTCTTTGCAATTGTAAAGAAAGTAATCTTATGGACTTTTTTTCTCTTCCTCTCTTTGATGCCCCTGTCCACACCACCCATGGACTGGGTTCAGGGTCAAAGATTTACTTTGTTATTTTCTGCTGTCCTATCCAAATTCCATGTCTCTCCAAGTCAACTGTCTAGTATTGAGTTTTAGAACATTTACTCTGTCATCCACATCTTCGTTCAACTATTGTTCCACAGTTTTGTTTCTGATTTGTGGAAGAGTTGAGGGTTACTGTCTAGATCTACTCCACCATCTACTGAGCTTTATGCCCCATTATCATTTTCTTGATATTTCTTTTAAGTTGTTGATGGACCTTTATTTTATTCATTTTTTTATATGTGGTGCTGAGAATCGAACCCACTGCCTCGCACATGCAAGGAAGCGCTCTAACACTGAGCCACAACCTCAGCCCCCATTATCATTCTCAATCACCACACTTACTTTAATTTCTTTTCTGAAATTGGAAAAGTATGATTAAAAGAATCAAATCAGTTTGTTAGAGAACAAACATTTAAAAAATGGTAGAATCTGTATTTGAGATTTGTAAGTCTGGTTCCATAGTATAGACTCTTAATCCCTATGGCATACTTGTGTCCCTAAAACTTCAACTGTGTGTGTGTGTGTGTTTGTGTGTGTGTGTGTGCACTGTGCATGAGTAAAAGGGAGTTACAATGAAGGTAGATGGCATTGTGTTATATTACTAAAGATGGAAATCTATTTTTTTTTTTACTTCCAGATAGTTACCTCTAGTAATTATTGAAAAGTAGTTGAAAACAATTGGAACTGAACCACCTGTTTGCCACCAATAAGACATGACATTTATGTATTAAAATAATCAGAAAGTATCTTTAATTCATACTTTTAGGCATTTTAATTGTCAAAAAAATCTCTAATTGATTTTATTTTGCAATCATCCCTGTGGGGTGACTTCAAAACATACACATTCAATAAATAGGAGTGAATCCATAACATATTTGTGATTTGATTAAGAAACTGCACTTTTAAGTTCTTAAGGATAGATTTGAAGTGCAAATTTTATGTACTACTAAGAATTTTATGTCTGTGAGGCTTTAATGAGATAGAAGGGAATGTAGTCATAAGATCCCAAGCATGGGGCAAAAGCCAGACTACAAGTTTTATCTCTCATTGTGAGCTCTGGTCTAGGAGAATGGTGAAATTTGCATGAAAAATATGTAACACTAATGACTTTTTCTGAGCTCATACTCTGCTAGGTGTTCTTATGGACTCTTTACATATATGAAGTGAATTAAGTTCTTTAGTAATACTATGAAGCATTCATATCACATTTTTGTGTATGAAGAAACTGAGGCTCAGGGTTTTAGGCTTGAAAACATCACAGCCATAACTCAAGCCCAAATACACATTTACTAAATTACAATCACTGTCAAAAGGAGGAATAAAGAAGTAACCATATAAAGTGCTGCTTCTTTTACTTTTTGTGTTTTATGAGCTCTAAAGTTAACATGCTAGTAGGAATATGGGTGTGCTATACAGCTAGGAGTCACATCATTTGTGTTTCAAGTGGATTGAAAATCACTGGGTACTCATCTCTCATATAGTATGTACCTTTGTGGTGTAAAAGAACTACCACATGTCCTTTACCAGAATGTTAGAAGGCAAGGATTTGTTTTTTCTGTTTGAATCTATGAATAAATAGTATTCAATTCACACTTAAATATGAATTGATAATAATGTTAGTGATAAGGACATTTTAATTTTCATAGTTATACATAACTGAAAACTATTTTGATGTATTTATACAAATATAGAATATATCTTTAGGATCCCAGTCCTGTGGATGTACAGGATGTTGAGATTCACTGTGGTGTATTCATATGCGTACATAGGGAAGTTATGTCATATTTATTCCAATGTTAAAGATGTTAGTAATTTTAGTAAAATTTATTTTTTCACAATTATATGAAAGTTGTTTACCAGAATATACATAAATGAATCATGATTTTTTTATTAATGTGCAAAAATGAATGAAACTAATACGTGAGTAGTAAATTACATTGGAAAATGAACTATTCTTAAATGTTGAAAGAAAAGGTAGTTAAAAAAATCATAGATTCTATAAATGGAAAGAAATATTTCAAAATGTATCTGCAACTGAGTATCTCAAGAAGCAGGAGCAAATAAGGCCTCTTTAGTGAGTATAAGTGTATAAAGAAGAAGAAATTAAAGATTCTACTTATCACATGATTCTCATTTCTAATATTTGGAAGATAAATCTAAAACTCTAGATCTTGTATTAAGAATTGTTTATTTTTAAAAATTTGTATATTTAAATATCTCTTGTCCTTTTTGAACTGAGCTAAGTAAAATATTGGATGAGTTCATGATAATTTGGGGAATATTTTCACATCGATCCTTGATTTTGGTTCACTATGGTGGGAAAATACATGTGTCATCCAAGCTCCAATATGTTCATACACTTATAACTTTTCATTTTGGTTGTATTTGGTAGGCCAGTATATTGTTTCCACTCACTATTGCTAGCTAAGCTTAATTTCCCCTACCTATTTTTAATCCCTCCATGTAGATATTCCCAAAACTTTTCCTAGAATTATATGTATTAATTTATATTTAACATATATCTACTTGATTAAGTAGTTTACTTCATAGATACAGTTTTAGTTTGGTGGGAAAATGGTTTGTGGCCTCTGAATTGTGTGGTTAATGAGTTTTTTTCCCTGAAGATGAATAAAAGTAGCTAGAGCAGGCAAATTATAAGAATGGATTTCCCCTAAGAAAATTTTAACAAGAAATGAGAGTTTTCATTGCAAATGAAGAATTTATTCTAGAAGAAGTTTATTCCAGAGATGAAATAACTCATGATCGGTGACAAAAATACAGAGTAGATTCCCTGAAATTAATTAATGAATAGATAACAAAGGTAAAACAGACAATAAAAAGTCAAAGAGATAGGTTAGTTATTATAATTTAGTCAAGAAGAAGTCACTATATTTAAATTCTGAAATGCTTAGAGATGAGTGTGACTTAAAGAGAGCAAAAGTTGATAAGTGTTCAGGCATACAGTACAGAATTTAAGTCCTTCTATGATTTAGATTGTGTTGTTTTCTCTATTCAAATTTTTATCAAATAAATTATTTGAGAATAAATCTTTAACTTATTTATTATATCCCTAAAGGCCATACTGTCATATATCCTGAAAGTTCTATTTTTCTGTAATCTAAAGCTATACATCAAAATTGCTGAGCTAGAATAGGAATATATAAGTATCTCATATACTGAGATGTAAGATTACTTTTCTGGAAATAAGACTAGAAAAGCCTACAGTAAATTAATTTTAGCCATTTGTTGAAGTTAGTTGCCTTGCAGGACAGTACATAATTGTGGATAATAGGAAGTGATATGTCTCCTATAATCAAGGTAACTCACTTATTTCCTCAGGAATAGAATGTACCTAAAGCTGCAATTTAATCGGTTATAGTACCCAGAAGAAAAAGAAAAGTATTATCATAACTGGGGTGGTTTAGAGGAGAATGGAAGAAAGCAAACGAGGACATAAAAGTAAGCACTTTATCTAGTTATCCATCACAGTACATAGACCCTAGATCCAGTAGGGTCAACATGTGTTTGCTGGCCCCTAGATATATCCACATAATTGCAGGTCAAGAATACGTCATTTCTCTCACTTGCAATCTGGATTTCATGCTTCTCAATATGCACCATGTTTGATTTATTATTAAACACTCCCTGATTATGTTGTTCATTTTAACGAGTATTTTGGTGCCACATTCATTTTCTTTTCACCACTGCAATTATATAATCCCACTGAAAATTTTAAAGTTTTTCTTTTTGGTATATACATCAATATTTTTTGAAAATAGTTAAAGTTAACCTTTTCCTAAGAAATTATTATCTCTTGAAATAGGGACCAAGGCATTTCTGGGACTATGTTTGGCATGTAAGCTAAACTACTATAAGAAGTGCTATGAAAAATGTGAAACACTGTGAACCCAATAGAGATATTTTTCTTTCCTTAAATTTTTTATTGGTGCATATTAATTATACAGGATACTGGGTTTCATTGTGACATATTGGTACATGCATATAATATAATTTGATCTATTTTACTCCATAATACTGTCCCTTGCACTTTCCTTTCCCTCCCCATTATTTCCTTCCTCTACCTTAATGGGCTCCCTTCTATTTTCTTGAAATTCTTTTTTCCCCCTTTTTTCCATTTAGATTCCACATATAAGAGCAAACATACAACACTTGTTGTTCTGAGTTTGGCTTATTCTTAACATTATGCTTTCCAGTTACATCCATTTTCCTTCAAATGACCTAATCTTGTTCTTATTCATAGTTGAATAAAACTTCATTGTGTGTGTAACTATGCATGTAAGTGTGTGTGTGAGTGTACATTTCGTTTCTTTATTCATTGATCTGTGAATAAGCATGTAGTGTGCTTCCATGCATTGACTGCTGTGAATTATGCTGTTACAAACATGGGAATGCATGTATCATTGTAGTATATTGTCTTCAATTCTCTTGAATACTGAGGAGTAGTATAGTTGGGTCATATGGTAGTGCTATTTTTAGTTTTCTAAGCTTATAATTCACATGGATTTTGTTCTTATTCTCTTCGTTAGGTGATAATATATGAATATGAGTTTTTTTTTTCTATCCTAGGGATCCTATTCAGTGGAGTGTCTCTTCCATTAGCATTCGGGTGAAGACTGAATATGGTAGGGAAGGTACACTTGTTACTTATTAGCCTTTTCAGAAAATGGTAGAACTTCTGTTCTTACTCATTTAACTAAAAGTCCATTGTATAGTTACACAATTGCAAAATAATTTGAGACTCTCTGTGTGCCCAGAAGCATATGTGATTGTGGCAATCACCTTGTAGTTTCTGCCAAATCTGACAAAGCTGAGTGCCAGAGGTTATAATCTGACAACAGTATCAAAGAACTCCAGATGTGATACTTGATCGATATTTACTCTCAGTTGCACAAAAAACAAGAGTTTTATTATTTATTGGAATAACTAAAGTTAAGGTCAAAGTGCTAGAAGGATTTAATTTGACACTGGACAATGCCATAATTTCCTTGCCCTTGTTGGTAATTAATGTATAATAAAAGAAAAAATAGCAAGACACAAATGGGGAAGAATGTGCCTTCGATGTTAAGTGTTAGTATTCATTCTCAAAAAAGGCAAAAGAAAAGCCTTATAGAAATTTAAAAACTGATTAAAATCCTAAAGACATTTTTGATGAATTATTAATGATGAATGCAGATTCTTAGCATTACTGATTATTAATTTATTTGTCACCGCACTTCCAGTTCAGAGAGGAAAAAAGAAAACTTACGAGGGATGGTTATAGTTACCACTTCCATAAAAGCTATATGTTAACTATACCCTGAATAATATTGAATACGAATTCATTATCTGATTCATCACTGCCTTCGATAACATGTTTTATATGTTTCTACACCTACTCTGATTTTGATTATTTTCAAATTGTTACAGTAAGATACAAATTTCATTTTTGACATTGGTTGTACATGCAAAATCAAGATTGCAGAATAAGTTTCTTCTAAAATGAAGGAGAAATTATACATACGCAATTGAATTTTAGTTTAGGTCTACTCTCATGTAATGAAGACAAGTGCAAATTCACTATAATATAAAACAAATGTTTTCCTTAGGTAACATACTTACTGCCTTAAACATCTTCTATATCCAACATTGCCTGTTATTAGAATGTTAATTGCCTTGTGAATTCATTACTATGCATTTTTAAACCCTAAAAGCAACAAATAACTTGAATAGTAATCTACTGTAACATGTTAATTGTTTAATTGATTGAGGGTGATTCATTAATCTGTGTACGTATGCCTGACATCATTGAATAGTGTCTGCCAGATAGAATTATGAGACAAGTGTGAGAATTAGATTTCATTCTCATTATTTCACTTCTTATTTCATTGTCCAAATTTAGGTAAACCCATTTCTCAGGATAGTAGAAGAGATCTTCACTATTAATGGTATGTGCCATAAAGAAGATATCATAAGCTTCAGTTTAAAAATAATAAAATATGGAATTAACATGAAAGGTTCTACAGTATTAAAAATGTCACATATTAATATATAAATTAAAAGTCATCCTATTCTGTTCACCCAAATTAACTTATCTGAGAATGCATTCATGGAAATCTAATAATGTTGCCATTGTTCGAAATTGATTTTAATCTTGTCATCTATGAAAAATAACTCTTGGAAGTAAGCGTTTTAGTCAGCTTTTTGTTGCTGTGACTAAAATTTCTAACCAGAACAATTTTAGGGAAGAAAAGTTTACTTGAGGGCTCATGGTTTCAGAAGTCATAGTCCATAGA
The DNA here is from genome assembly GCF_902686445.1 of Sciurus carolinensis. Taxonomy (NCBI): domain Eukaryota; kingdom Metazoa; phylum Chordata; class Mammalia; order Rodentia; family Sciuridae; genus Sciurus; species Sciurus carolinensis. The sequence continues at coordinate 63,502,404 of NC_062232.1, read as the reverse complement.
AGACTGGCTCCATTCCTTGGGGCTTGAGGTGAGGCAGAACATTATGGCAGAAGAATATGGCAGACAGAAGCAACTCACGTGATGATCACGCAGCAGAGAAAGAAGTCTCCATTTGCCAGATACAAATATATACTCCAAGGTCACAACCCCAATGTCCCCCTCCTTCAGCCACACCCCACCACTTCAGTTACCACTCAGATAATCCCATCAGGGGGGTTAATTCAATGATCGGGTTAAGACTCTCACAACCCAATCATTTCTATTCTGAACCTTCTTGTATTGTCTCACGTGAGCTTTTGGGGTACAACTCGTATCCAAACTACTGTAACAGTAAGCCACATTATTTTCAGTGTTTTTTATAAGAAAAAGCATAATATTTTGAGGATAATCTTGATTTTTAATTCATATACCACAAAAACACAAAGGAGTCTAAGATAATTTTAGGGAAATGAATGTAGTTTCAACACACAGTGGTACAATTAGCTATTTTTGTGATTAAAACTAGATTAATTAAGCAGATATTTACTTAGTGATTGATCTATTTTAAAGTTTATCAATTATAAATTCTACTAAGTCTTACTCCCATAAATGTTAATTTATTACTCTGGGTCAGGGCTTAGATATTAATGTAAAAAATCAAGAATTTCCTTGTATGCTTGTAATGTGTAGGCAAGATTGTAAATTGCTGAAGTAAGAGATTAAGTTTTTACGAAAAGAAAGAGCTGGGTATAACTCAGGGGAAATGCGCTTTTTCCTTCTTGTTCTATGTATGAACTTCTCTTAGAGGGTCAAAACGTATAAAGTGAAATCAAACAGTGAAGGAAAAATGTTTTGTACTGGAGGTTGAACCCATGGCACTTAACCACTGAGTCACATGTCCAGGATTTTTAATATTTTCTTTAGAGACAAGGTCTCACTGAGTTGCTGGGGCCTCACTAAATTGCTGAAGCTGGCTTTGATCTCATGATCCTCCTGCCTCAGTTTTCCAAGTTGCTGGGGTTTCAGGTGCCTGACTATAATATTTATTGAATGTTTATTCTATACCAAGCAGTTTTATTATATGTTTTCTGTGTCACACAGTACTTAATCATTGCAATAACTATATTAATTATATAATCACCTCCCTGTTTCATAAATGAGAAAAACAAAGTTCAAAGAGGTTATAGAATTTATATTCAGTCATATAGATAGTAATAACAGAGCCAGAATTAAGATCTAGGGAGATCTGGCTTCACAAATGTTGTTCCTTCCACTCTGTAGTATTGATTTAAATGAGAATAAGAAGAGGCATGACATATTAAGTGTTGTAGGGCAGAATAAATCAATAGTTTCTTGAATTTAAAGAAATGGGAGATAATTTTGCCTAAGGATGGAAATAAATAATTTATAAAAGAGCTGTTTGAAAAAGTAACAAGGTTTTCATACTTATACATGAAATTTTACTTAGTCATTAATTTTAAATGCAAGCAGAAGCATGGAGAAAGGAAGCTGGGTAGTATATTTGAGTAATTAAGAGTGATCCAAATTAATGATTGTGAAATATAACAGTACTACTGTGACTTATAGAAACAAATGAAGAAAATTTGAATATCAAATGAATAATCATAAAGCAAATATCAGTAATGCCTTCATTGGAATATTTGTGTGTGGTATGTATAGAACAACAGCAGGAGATAAAGCATGAGAATAGTAGTGATTGCTAATACTTCCAATTCTTCTTTCCTTCTGAACATATTTAAAGATTAAAATTCTCTGTGATCTGGAAGTTGAGGTGAAGCTAGTGAAAGATGAGACAACTGACGTGTGTTATTGGAAGGCAAAAGCATTCACAAACTGGCACAAAATTTATTTTCTATCTTTCCCTCAATAGGCCAAATTGAGTCTAGTAATAATAGATGGTACCATAGAGTCAAAATATCCTATATCACTGAGATATCACATGGAATGCAGCTTCTTTGAAGATATGGCTAGACTTTAGTCCACTTTGTAATATATGTTTATAACTTTAAAACCCTCAGATTTTGTTTCTTGAATAGTTATTATCTACCCTATAAAGACTAATATTAAAGTTCACATATATGAGCTAAAAATAACTAGCAAAGGAGTATAAAACTTGGACACAGTTCTGAAAGCTCTTCAAATATTGAATTTCTCCCAATATTCAGAATATTGATAGAAAAATTGGATTAAGTGTATATTCACTCAATTTAACTTCTTCAAAATAGCATTAATTCAAATATACGGTTCTGGTGTATTGGAAAATTGCTCTTATCCTGTTTTCATAACAGAGCATGCACATAATCAGAATATTTTCTAGACATGGCTGATGCTCAGCAACTAAAGCAATTATAAAGGTAAAGAAAGAGCAAAGCAATATTGAAGTGTGATTGAACCTTAGCAGTACATACAAATGTCTACCACATGGAGTAGAGATCTGTCCTTCATGGATACTTGAAAGTACTTGACAAAAAGAATTATCCATTACCATTGTCTCCCTTAAATAAAGAACAAACCTGATAATTCTCATTTTGTAATTTTTTTCCATTTCTCAAACAAGCATAGATACATTAATAGTTTGCCATACTATAGAAATGGGATACATGTCGAGAAAATGTTAAAATTCTCTGCTCAGATCTAGTCTCCTCTACGCCCTCATGTAAAGTAATAATGCATTAAAACCATTTTAAGGCAACTTGTCAATGTTTACTAACACTATAAAATGTTTATATATTTCCCTTACAAAAGTAAAATCTTTAAACCTACAACTGTTCAAACCAGCACTATTTATAATAACAAAATATCATAAGCAAGATATGAGTTGAGTAACAGGAAATTACTGAGATAAAACATAATTCCTTCATCTTTTAAAATATTAGTTGACACTTAATATTGTTGATTAAATGGTTACATTTTTATTTTATAAAGTGAAGGAAGCGATCCAAGATGGCGGCCTAGAGGGAGACTGCACGCCCGGTCGCTCCAGAACCCAGGATTTAAGAGGGGGAGGCATTGAGAGACTCAGACTGAAATAGAGCCACGGGTGAGTCTGCCCACTGGGTAAAGCTCAGCCCGGGTGGCAGGCCCAGATAGAGGTGGCTTATCGGAGCCGGGCAGGGCAGCTAGAGTCATCCACAGGCAGCCCTGCGCACTCCGGCGGTGGGCCCCGCCCACACAGCCAGCTTCTCCAGGTTCTCTGAACGGAACTGGCCCACTAGTGAGAGCCTTTCTGACCAGAGCAGGCTCCGAATCCCGGAGCCGCTGCAGCGCAGTGTACTCTGGCAAAGAACCAGCGGAGAGCCTCGATCTGCAAGCAGGCTCAGGGATCAGGGCAGGGCAGCCGGAGAACTCTTCAGGCAGCTCTGCCCACTCCGGCTGCGGGCTCTCTTCACGGGGCGATCCAAGATGGCGGCCTAGAGGGAGACTGCACCCCCGGTCGCTCCAGAACCCAGGAGTTAAGAAGGGGAGGCATTGAGAGACTTGGACTGAAATAGAGCCACAGGTGAGTCTGCCCACTGGGTAAAGCTCAGCCCGGGTGGCAGGCCCAGATAGAGGCGGCTTATTGGAGCCGGGCAGGGCAGCTAGAGTCATCCACAGGCAGCCCTGCGCACTCCGGCGGTGGGCCCCGCCCATACAGCCAGCTTCTCCATGTTCTCGGAACGGAACTGGCCCGCTAGTGAGAGCCTTTCTTACCAGAACAAGCTCCGAGTCCCGGAGCCATTGCAGCGCAGTGTACTCCGGCAAAGAACCAGCGGAGAGCCTCGATCTGCAGGCAGCCTCTGGGATTAGGGCAGGGCAGCCAGAGACCTCTTCAGGCAGCTCTGCCCACTCCGGCTGCGGACTCTCTTCATGGGGCGATCCAAGATGGCGGCCTAGAGGTAGACTGCACCCCCAGTCGCTCCAGAACCCAGGAGTTAAGAAGGGGAGGCATTGAGAGACTCGGACTGAAGTGGAGCCACGGGCGAGTCTGCCCAATGGGTAAAGCTCGGCCCGGGTTGCAGGCCCAGATAGAGGTGGCTTATCGGAGCCAGGCAGGGCAGCTAGAGTCATCCACAGGCAGCCCTGCGCACTCCAGCGGTGGGCCCCGCCCACACAGCCAGCTTCTCCAGGTTCTCCGAACAGAACTGGCCCGCTAGTGAGAGCCTTTCTGACCAGAGCAGGCACCGAGTCCCGGAGCCGCTGCAGCGCAGTGTACTCCGGCAAAGAACCAGCGGAGAGCCTCGATCTGCAAGCAGCCTCAGGGATCAGGGCAGGGCAGCCGGAGAACTCTTCAGGCGGGTCTGCCCACTCCGGCTGCAGGCTCTCTTCACGGGGCGATCCAAGATGGTGGCCTAGAGGGAGACTGCACCCCCGGTCCCTCCAGAACCCAGGAGCTAAGAGGGGGAGGCATTGAGAGACTCGGGCTGAAATAGAGCCACGGGTGAGTCTGCCCACTGGGTAAAGCTCGGCCCGGGTGGCAGGCCCAGATAGAGGTGGCTTAGTGGAGCCGGGCAGGGCAGCTAGAGTCTTCCCAAGGTAGCCTTCCACACTCTGGCAGTGGGCTCTTCCCACACGGCCAGCTGCAGGGTGCAGGCCCACAGTGAGAGCATTTCCGCACAGAGCCAGTTCCAAACCGTGGAACCAGTAGGGGGCTAGGGGCAGTTTTCTTCGGATGAGCTGCTTTATCAGATTCCTCCAAGACATCAGGCTACTGAAGGCTGGGAGGTGATACACTGGAAATCCACTGGGACACTATAAGCCAATAGTGGAAAACTGCAATATCTCAGGGTCCCACTGACAACTGACCAATATGAGAAAACAAGGGAAGAAAATGTCCCAAACAAACCTAGATACTACATCAATAAAACCCAATGACAGCACAGCAGAAGAAATGTCAGAAAGGGAGTTCAGAATGTACGTAATTAAAACGATCAGGGAAGCTAATGAGGAGATGAAAGAGCAAATGCAGGCATTGAAGGAGGAGATGAAAGAGCAAATGCAGGCATTAAATGATCGCACCAGTCAACAGTTAAAAGACCAAATACGGGAAGCAAGAGATCATTTCAATAAAGAGTTAGAGATACTGAAAAAAAACCAAACTGAAATCCTTGAAATGAAGGAAATAATAAACCAAGTTAAAAACTCCATAGAAAGCATAACCAATAGGATAGAACACCTGGAAGACAGAACCTCAGACATTGAAGACAAATTATTTAATCTTGAAAGCAAAGCTGGCCAAACAGAAAAGATGGTAAGAAATCATGAACAGAATCTACAAGAAATATGGGATATCATGAAAAGGCCAAATTTGAGAATTATTGGGATTGAGGAAGGCTTAGAGAAACAAACCAATGGAATGAACAATCTATTCAATGAAATAATAACAGAAAATTTCCCAAATCTGAAGAACGAAATGGAAAACCAAGTACAAGAGGCTTATAGAACTCCAAACATACAAAATTACAACAGACCCACACCAAGGCACATTATTATGAAAATACCTAACATACAAAATAAAGACAGAATTTTAAAGGCCGCGAGAGAAAAGAACCAAATTACATTCAGGGGGAAACCAATAAGAATATCAGCAGATTTTTCAATCCAGACCCTAAAAGCTAGAAGGGCCTGGAACAACATTTACCAAGCCCTGAAAGAAAACGGATGCCAACCAAGAATCTTATACCCAGCAAAACTTACCTTCAAATTTGACGATGAAATAAGATCCTTCCATGATAAACAAAAGCTAAAGGAATTTACAAAAAGAAAGCCAGCATTACAGAACATTCTCAGCAAAATATTCCATGAGGAAGAGATGAAAAACAACGATGCAAATCAGCAACAGGAGGCGCTAGCCTAAAGGAATAGCCAAATAAAGGAGAAACCAAATCATGTCAAAAACAAATATGAGTCAATTGACTGGGAATACAAATCATATCACAATAATAACCCTGAATGTCAATGGCCTGAATTCATCAATCAAAAGACACAGACTGGCAGATTGGATTAAGAAGAAAAATCCAACAATATGCTGCCTGCAAGAGACTCATCTCATAGAAAGAGACACCCATAGACTAAAGGTGAAAGGATGGGGAAAAACATACCATGCACACGGACACAGCAAAAAAGCTGGAGTATCCATCCTCATCTCAGATAATGTGGACTTCAAACCAAAACTAGTCAGAAGGGATAAAGAAGGACATTACATGCTGCTTAAGGGAAGCATAAATCAGCAAGACATAACAATCATAAATATCTATGCCCCGAACATTGGCTCATCCACGTACGTCAAACAAATCCTTCTCAATTCCAGAAATCAAATAGACCACAACACAATAACACTAGGCGATTTTAACACACCTCTCTCACCACTGGATAGATCGTCCAAACAAAAATTGAATAAAGAAACTATAGATCTCAACAACACAATCAGCAATTTAGACTTAACAGACATATATAGAATATACCATCCAACAAAGAACGAATACACTTTCTTCTCAGCAGCACATGGATCCTTCTCTAAAATAGACCATATTTTATGCCACAAAGCTACTGTTAGCAAATACAAGAAGATAGAGATACTACCTTGTACTCTATCAGATCATAATGGATTGAAATTAGAAATAAATGACAGAATAAAAAACAGAAACTTCTCCAATACCTGGAGACTAAATAATACACTATTATATGATGAATGGATAACAGAAGACATCAGGAGGGAAATAAAAAAATTCTTAGAAGTAAATGAGAAAAAAGACACATCATATCAAAATCTCTGGGACACTATGAAAGCAGTACTTAGAGGAAGATTTATTTCATGGGGTGCATTCAAAAAAAGAAGTAGAAATCAACAAATAAACGACTTAACACTACAGCTCAAAGCACTAGAAAAAGAAGAGCAGACCAATACCAAAAGTAGTAGAAGACAGGAAATAGTTAAAATCAGAGCCGAAATCATCGAAATCGAAACAAAAGAAACAATGGGAAAAATTAACAAAATAAATAGTTGGTTCTTTGAACAAATAAATAAAATTGATAAACCCTTAGCCACACTAACAAAGAGAAAGAGGGAGAAAACTCAAATTACTAAAATTCGGAATGAACAAGGAAACATCACAACAGACACGAGTGAAATACAAAACATAATTAGAAGCTATTTGAAAATCTATACTCCAACAAAACAGAAAACCTCGAAGACATCAACAAATTTCTAGAGACATATGAACTACCTAAACTGAACGAGAAGGACATACACAACTTAAATAAACCAATTTCAAGCAATGAAATAGAAGAGGTCATCAAAAGCCTACCAACAAAGAAAAGTCCAGGACCAGATGGGTTCTCAGCCGAGTTCTACAAAACCTTTAAAGAAGAGCACATTCCAATACTCCTCAAACTATTCCATGAAATAGAAGAGGAGGGAACCCTACCAAACTCGTTCTATGAAGCCAATATCACCCTGATACCTAAACCAGACAGAGACACATCGAGGAAAGAAAATTTCAGACCAATATCCTTAATGAACATCGACGCAAAAATTCTCAACAAAATTTTAGCAAATCGCATACAAATATATATTAAAAAGATAGTGCACCACGATCAAGTGGGTTTTATCCCAGGGATGCAAGTTTGGTTCAACATTCGGAAATCAATAAATGTCATTCACCATATCAACAGACTTAAAGTTAAGAATCACATGATTATTTCAATAGATGCAGAAAAAGCATTTGATAAAATACAGCATCCCTTCCTGCTCAAAACACTAGAAAAAATTGGGGTAGTAGGAACATTCCTAAACATTATAAAGGCAATCTACGCTAAGCCCATGGCTAATATCATTCTAAATGGTGAAAAACTGAAAGCGTTCCCCCTAAAAACTGGAACAAGGCAGGGATGCCCTCTTTCACCGCTTCTATTCTACATCGTCCTTGAGACTCTAGCCAGAGCAATCAGAGAAACCAAAGAAATTAAAGGAATACAAATAGGAAAAGAAGAACTCAAATTATCCCTGTTCGCTGATGACATGATTATATATTTAGAGGAACCTGGAAATTCCACCAGAAAACTTTTAGATCTCATAAGGGAATTCAGTAAAGTAGCAGGTTACAAGATCAATGCTCATAAATCCAATGCATTTTTATACATAAGTGATGAATCTTCAGAAAGAGAAATTAGGAAAACTACCCCATTCACAATAGCATCGAAAAAAATAAAATACTTGGGAATCAATCTCACAAAAGAGGTGAAAGACCTCTACAATGAGAACTACAGAACACTAAAGAAAGAAATTCAAGAAAACCTTAGAAGATGGAAAGATCTCCCATGTTCCTGGATAGGCAGAATTAATATCGTCAAAATGGCTATACTACCTAAAGTGCTATACAGATTCAATGCAATTCCAATTAAAATCCCAATGATGTACCTTGCAGAAATAGAGCAAGCAATTATGAAATTCATCTGGAAGAATAAAAAACCTAGAATAGCTAAAGCAATCCTCAGTAGCAAGAGCGAAGCAGAGGGTATTGCAATACCAGATCTTCAACTCTACTACAAAGCAATAGTAACAAAAACGGCATGGTATTGGTACCAAAATAGACAGGTAGATCAATGGTACAGAATAGAGGACATGGACACAAACCCAAATAAATACAATTTTCTCATACTAGACAAAGGTTCCAACAATATGCAATGGAGAAAAGATAGCCTCTTCAACAAATGGTGCTGGGAAAACTGGAAAACTATATGCAATAGAATGAAATTAAACCCCTATCTCTCACCCTACACAAAACTCAACTCAAAATGGATCAAGGACCTCGGAATCAGACCAGAGACCCTGCATCTTATAGAAGAAAAAGTAGGTCCAAATCTTCAACTTGTTGGCTTAGGATCAGACTTCCTTAACAGGACTCCCATAGCACAAGAAATAAAAGCAAGAATCAACAACTGGGATAGATTCAAACTAAAAAGCTTTCTCTCAGCAAAGGAAACTATCAGAAATGTGAAGAGAGAGCCTACAGAGTGGGAGAATATCTTTGCCAACCATACCTCAGATAGAGCTCTAATTTCCAGAATCTATAAAGAACTCAAAAAACTCTACACGAAGAATACAAATAATCCAATCAACAAATGGGCTAAGGAAATGAACAGACACTTCACAGAAGAAGATGTACAAGTAATCACCAGATATATGAAACAATGTTCAACATCCCTAGTAATAAGGGAAATGCAAATCAAAACTACCCTAAGATTTCATCTCACCCCAATTAGAATGGCGATTATCAAGAATACAAGCAACAATAGGTGTTGGCGAGGATGTGGTGAAAAAGGAACACTCATACATTGCTGGTGGGGTTGCAAATTAGTGCAACCACTCTGGAAAGCAGTGTGGAGATTCCTCAGAAAGCTTGGAATGGAAACACCATTTGACCCAGCTATCCCACTCCTTGGCCTATACCCAAAGGACTTAAAATCAGCATACTACAGAGATACAGCCACATCAATGTTCATTGCTGCTCAATTCACCATAGCCAGATTGTGGAACCAACCTAGATGCCCTTCAGTTGATGAATGGATAAAGAAACTGTGGCATATTTATACAATGGAATATTACTCCACAATGAAGAATGATAAAATTATGGCATTTGTAGGCAAATGGTCGAAATTGGAGAATATCATGCTAAGTGAGATAAGCCAATCTCAAAAAACTAAAGGACGATGATCTCACTGATAAGCGGATGAGGACATATAATGGGGGGTGGGAGGGGCTAGCATTAGGTTTAGAGTTAGGTTTAGAGTTAGGTGAAGGAGAGCGGTAAGAATGAAGGAAAGAAGGACTGTATAGAGGGAAAAGAGGGGTGGGAGGGGTGGGGGGGAGGGGAAAAATAAAATAAACATCATTACCCTATGTAAATGTAAAAAAATAAAAAAATAAAAAAAAAATAAATAAAGTGAAGGAAACAAGATCCAATACAGTAGGTATAATTCTATGCCAAATAGATTCATTTGAAAAAAAGATAAAATAGAAGCACATCAAAAGGTCATTAACTGATCACTTGAGGGTGGTAGCATCATGAGTCATAGTTTCCATTTTAGTCCTTCCTATATTTTGCAAAATTTTATATTAAGCATGATTTATTTAAAAATATAAATATTGAAAATGGGTGCAAGAGCTTCAGCTCTTCACTGAGCTTCAGGGTAGTCAATTCCAGCAGGACAGGAAAAGATCTTTATCTGTGACTTGTATGGTACTTCTTGCTCCATTTAAAAATATAACAACCTATTTTTCCCAAATACTTCTCTACCTTTTTATTTACATTTAGAATATAAATAAATTTAGACTTAGGCCATGCTATTCAAAAAATAAATGACTTTTCAGTAGAAAGGCTAGACCAATCACATTTTTTGTACCAACATTTCACACACACACAGGAACACATACACATATTCAAACTAAGGAAATATTTCTCTTCTTATATATGTATATATGTTTATACATATACACATGCATACATATATGCACAAATATTCAGGCATGCATTATTTTATTGTTTCTTACTGCTATTATCATGTATTGCATGATTTACAAATTGAAGATTTTTTTAGCCATGCACTAAGCAATATATCATTGTAATTTTTCCATTATCATGTGTTCAAAATACATGTTTATTGCATGTAACATTTTGGTAACATTTTCTATGTTTAAAGTTTTCTTTCTTCTTCTTCTTCTTATTATTATGACTTTATGATGATCTGAAGAGAAGTCAACTTTAATATCACTATTCTAATTGTTTGGCGATGCCATGAACCATACGCACATAAGCTGGTAAATTTAAACAATGAACTTGTGTACTGAATATTTCACTCACTTTCTGTTCTCCCATTTCTCACTCTCTCTAAGGGCCTATCCATTCCCTGAGACAAAACATAGTGAAATTAAGTGAGTGAATACCCTTCTAGTGATCTCTAAGTTTTCAAGTAAAAGGAAGACTCACATTTCTCACTGTAAATTAAAAGCTAGATATGACTAAGTTTGATGAGGAAGGCATGACCAAAGCTGAGACAAGTTGAGTTAGGCCTCTTGTGACACATTTAGCCAAGGTGTGGATGTAAATAACAAGTTATTGAAGGAAAGCTAAATTGCATTTCAGGGAAAACAGGAAGGATAAGAAAGCAAAACAATCATATTGCTGTTTTGAAAAAAGTCTTAATGACCCAGATAAAACATAAAATTAGCAACAGCTTTTCCTTGATCTAAAGTCTAATACAGGCCAAATTTTTCTGGATTTTCAACTGAATGGAGGCTGATAAATGTAAGGAAGCCTCACAATAAATGTATAAATCAAGAATAGGTGAGTTCAAGTTTTACGAAAAGAAGCTAATACTATAACATAAAAATTCAAGTTAAAACAGCAAGTGCTGATGAATAAGCAGAAGCAAATTATCAAGAAGATGGAGTTAAGATATGTGAAGGTGGCTACACTCAACAACAGATTTTCAATGTAGATGAATTAGCCTTATGTTGGAAAGATATTCCATCTAAGACTTTCATAGCTAAGAGTAGAAAAAAATCCCTGGGTCAAAGTTTCAAAGATAGGTTGACATAGTCCCTAATTGAGGTGATTAAGTTGAAACCAGTACTCATTTACCATTCCAAATATCCTAAGGTCTTCACAAGTCATACTAAATCTCTTTTACTGTGCTCTATAAATGGAAAAAACGTATATAATAGTTTACTAAATGGATTACTGAACATTTTAATACTGCTATAGAGACCTGCTGCTTAAAGAAAATGATTCCTTCAAAATATTGTTCCTCATTGACAGTGCACCTAGTCACCCAATGGAGTGACAATGGAGATGTAGAACAAGATTAACATTGTTTTCATGCTGAATAATACACGGTTAATTCTATAGTCCAAGGATTATGAAGTAATTTTTACTTTTTTTTGGTTTTTAAAATAGCTTTTATTTTTTTCATTTTTTTTAGTTGTAGATGGACACAATACCTTTATTTTGTTTATTTAGTTTTTTTTATGGGGTGCTGGAGAATGAACCCAGTGCCTCGCACATGGTAAGCAAGCACTCTACTGTTGAGCCACAACTCCAGGCCTTATTTTTTTAAAGTAAATATGTGCATTACAGGAAAAATAAAAACACAAGCAATCAACAAAGTAATCTAGTCACAAGCAGCTTAGTTGGATGTGTTCCTCCAGATTATGCACATGCATACATAACATTGACATTGTGTGATTGAGATTGCAGTGTGTATCATGCTTTTCCACATCATGAATATTCAATAGTTCAAAATCCCAAAGCTACATGAGTATTTTTGATAAGCAACAATACCCTACACCAACTCAATCTGTTGTACAAATTATTATAATCCTTTCTTGGTGACAAAAATTTCACTGAAGACAGAAATGGCAACAGGCCCCTAAAAATATCTAAAAGATACTTACAAAGTGATATTTTATTTTCTGTACATTTAACATACATTGGGCACTTTTAAACATTTAGAGAGACTACATGTTTCAAGTAAAGACTCAATTTGTCCACTACAAACATAACAAGCTTGAATAAACTGCACAATGTAACAATAGTTCTAATATGAAAATATCTTCAGAAAAATTGTCAGAATTACAGCTAAAATAATGAATTCCCTTAATGCTCAACTTAAAATGAGATGAAGCAATAGAATATAACAAGAAAACTAGGAGGGTTCGTTACCAGATTTCTATTACTAAAATACTAGCAAGAATGCATGTTTCCAGTGAAGTAAAGCATTCCTATAGTACAGCCAGAAGATGCACACACATCAAATGCTCACATTAAAATGTAAATCCTTGAGCACTTGGTCCCAGCTTTCCCTGTGTGCTTCCTTCTGCTCCTTTGCTGCCAGTCTAATTAACAAGTACTAATACACACTGCCCAGAGACAAAATAATTTCTTGTCCAAGACACATCTTTTCTATCAATTGTAACAAAAAGATATTTACGAGTTGGTTAATACACTAGCTCTACTTTTTATGATATACTATTATCTCAGGACATCTAGAAAACTTAGATGTTGTAAAATTAAGTATGAATTTTGTGCATAATAAACACAAGTACTTTACCAAAATGCACACTATAGATCTATGGTTATAATCTAAAACTGACTTCCAGATATGAAAAGACGAGTAACAAAGAGCACTTCACCTCACACTTTCTTTTCTCCCTCTTCACCATTCCAGTGGCTAAATTGAGGACTACCCCTGACTCCAAGAGGTGGATTAACAAAGGTCATGCCAAAAGACAGTTATTCCTGAAAACTAACAAAAGGATATTTATATAGGGATGATTTGGGTACTTCTAACAAATTTTGGGCATTAGGACTTGTCCTTTAATACGGAGCAGTATTAACCAAAAAGCATATGTAACAATGAAGAGATAATCTGAACTGAACTAATTTATGGGGCACAGATTGCTTCTCTATGCATACTTTCTTCTTCCCCCACCCACCATCCAGTGAACCTTCAACATACTCTTCAAGAAATCAAGTTCAACAATTTCATTCCCCTAAATGGCAACTATTCCTATGTAGTACAAAAATACTTAAAGGGCATTATCTAGTCCTCTAATTTTATCATACAATGTGAATTTTAAACATCTGGTAAAACTAGATTTTTCCAACAAATACTCAAGTTTCCAACTATATATACTGTAGCACTGAATGAACTACACACTTAAACAAAGACTAGATTTGAAGCAAAAAAGAAAAAGAAAAAAATGTTTTTCTTTAAAGGCTAGAATTTGAAAGTGTCTTCTAAAAGGGGAACATTCTTACTGAGAACCCTCCCCCTTCTTATCTCTTATCAACCCAGAGGTCAGATATATGAATATCTATGCTTAGAGATGGATTTAACAATTTCATTTCCTAAGTGGTTTTAAGAAGTCTTTTCAATGAATTTTAACACAAACTATACTCAATCTGTTAGTTTACTAACTCTACTTTCAACATACACTGGCAACCTCTTTGACATCTACACAGACTAGATGTAAATTAGGTCTCATTGTCATTTATATATAATATTTACACAGCATATAAAAGAAAACTTACAGTCATAAAGGACAATAGTTAATTTTGCTTCACAGAAAATACACTAGTATAAAGTCCATTTTATTTTATTTTCCTTCTTCCTCCCTGACCCGGCACAAATATAATATGTACTGCTCATAGAAATGTTTGGTCATTCCATTTCTGAAATTTAACACAAAGTTACAAAATGTGTTAAATTACTAACTCTACTTTTGTCATACTTTGGTAACCTCTTTAATATCTACAGACTAAATAATATAAAATTAGGACTCCTTTGTCCAGTATATACAGAAGGGCAAAGTTGAATGAAATGCATGTTACAGGGCAATGGGTAAGCTGTTTAGTATGTAGTCAAGCTTTCAGGCATTCACTCACCTTCTTCAGCTATAGAAGTCTCTGCTGACCTCCACAGCTTTTAGAGAGCCACCTTTCATCTCACGATGCAACATTCACCTCCGGTCAAAGGTGCCACATTCTCAGATTGGGTCAAGAGACCCACCAGCCCATGTGGTTTAGGTCCAACTGGTTGGCACCACCATCAAGTCATCTAGGCAGGGGAAGAAGCTCCCTGGTCCTTTAAAGCCTGGGTCAGCCAAGGGGCAGTTACAGCAGGAGCTCTGGGTGTCTGCAGGGCAGAGGCCATGATGTGTTCCTGGGCTCCCAGCTCACCCACAAACCTGGGGCCAGAGGGCCCCCAAGGGGGTTAGACAGGAAAAGGCCACTCTCAATTTCTCACTGTACTCTCTGCTGGAACTCAGTAATATTTTACTTTTCATGCTCATCATTCAATATTTTTTTTATTTTCCTTTTACTTTTCATACTCATCATGTAATAAATTTTTATAAGGCTATAGCTGCCATAAATAATTATTTCCCTGACAGATATAAAGTGAAGTTAACATGAAAACTTCTGGAAAGAATTCACAATTAAAGAAATCATTAAGAACATTTATTACTTGTGGGAGGATGTAACAATATCAATCAATGTTAACAGCAGTTTGGAGGAGATTGATTTCAACCTGTATGAATGACTTTGGGGTCCATAACTTCAGTGGAGCAAGTAACTGAAGGTGTGATAGAAATATGAAGTTAACTGGAATTAAAGGTGGAACTTAAATATGTGGTTGAATTGCTGCAATCTCATGATAAAACTTGAGTAGATGAAGAATTACTTCTGGGTGAGCAAAGAAGTGGTTTCTTGAGATGGGATCTATACTTGGTGAAATTTTTTGAACACTGTTGAAATGAAAATAAAGAACTTAAAATATAACATAAATTGCTCCTTTTTCACTGATAAACTGAAAGGTTTTGGAGAATTTATTACAATCTACCCCATCTAATGAAGATGCTATGAATGTTTTGTAAATGATAACAAGAATTTGAAATATAATATAAACTAAGAAATAAGAATATCACGGTTTGTCCATTAAGAATGATTTTGGCTGTGGGCTTAGCATAGATAGCCTTTACAATGTTGAGGTACGTTCCTACAGTTCATATTTTTTCTAGTGTTTTAAGCATGAAGGGATGTTGTATTTTATCAAACGCTTTCTCAGCACCAATTGAAATAATCATGTGATTCTTAACTTTAAGTCTATTGACGTGATAAATTACATTTATTAATATCCGGATGTTGAACCAAACTGAAACATTCCCTCTAAAAACTGGAACGAGACAGGGATGACCTCTTTCGCCACATCTATTCAACGTCATCTTTGAAACACTTGCCAAAGCAATTACACAGACCAAAGAAATTAAAGGGATACAGAGAGGAAAAGAAGAACTTAAGCTGTCACTATTTGCTGATGACATGATCCTATATTATAAGATCCAAAAAACTCTACTAGAAAACTTCTAGAACTAGTAAATGAATTCAGCAAAGTAGCAGGATATAAAATCTAATGCATTTCTATTCATAAGTGATGAATCCTCTGAAAGAGAAATTAGGAAAACCACTCCATTCACAGTAGCCTCAAAATAAAATTACTTGGGAATTAATCTAACAAAAGAGGTGAAAGATATCTACAGAACACTAAAGAAAGAAATTGAAGAAAACCTTAGAAGATGAAAAAATCTCTCCTGTTCTTGGATAGGCAGAACTAACGTTGTCAAAATGGCCATTCTACCAAAGGTACTCTACAGATTCAATGTAATTCCAATGAAAATCCGAATGA
Organism: Sciurus carolinensis; assembly: GCF_902686445.1. Classification (NCBI taxonomy): domain Eukaryota; kingdom Metazoa; phylum Chordata; class Mammalia; order Rodentia; family Sciuridae; genus Sciurus; species Sciurus carolinensis. Next base: position 63,486,183 of record NC_062232.1, on the reverse strand, counting down.
TATTCCTCATAGAAATAGAGAAAGCAATCATGAACTTCATCTGGAAGAATAGGAGACTGCTAATAGCCAAAACAATCCAGAGTAGAAAAAGTGAAACAGAAGGTATCACAATACCACAGCTTAAACTATACTACACAGCAATAGTAACAAAACCAGCATGGTATTGGCACCAAAACAGACAGGTAGACCAATGGTACAGAATAGAAGACACAGAGAAAAAACCACATAAATACAGTCACCTCCTACTAGAAAAAGGAGCCAAAAACATACAATGGAGGAAAGATAGTCTGTTCAACAAATGGTGCTGGCAAAACTGGAAATCCATATGCAGTAAAATGAAATTAAAACTCTATCTCTCACCCTGTACAAAACTCAACTCAAAATGGATTGAGGACATAGGAATTAGACCAGAGACCCTGCACCTAATAGAAGACAAAATAGGCCCAAATCTTCATCATGTTGGCTTAGGATCAGACTTCCTCAATGAGACTCCCAAAGTACAAGAAATCAAAGCAAGAACCAGTAAATGGGATGGACTCAAACTAAAAAACTTTTCCTCAGCAAAGGATACAATCAAGATCATGAAGAGAGAGCCTACAGAGTGGGAGAAAATTTTCTCACACACACTTCAGATAGAGCACTTATCTCCAAAATTTATAAAGAACTTACAGAACTTTACAACAAAAATACAAAGAATCCAATCAATAAATGGGCCAAGGAACTGGACAGACACTTTACAGAAGAAGACCTACAGGCAATTAATAAATATATGAAAAAGTGTTCAACATCTCTAGTAATTAGAGAAATGCAAATTAAAACAACTCTAAGATTTCATCTTACTCCAATTAGAATGGCTATTATCAAGAACACAAACAATAATAGATGTTGGCATAGATGTGGGGAAAAAGGCACACTTTTATATTGCTGGTGGAGTTGCAAATTGGTGCAGCCACTCTGGAAAGCAGTGTGGAGAATCCTCAGGAAACTTGGAATGGACCCACCTTTTGAACCAGTTATCCCAGTCCTTGGTTCATACCCAAAGACTTAAAATCAGCATACTACAGTAACACAGCCACAGCAATGTTTATATCAGCTCAGTTCACAATAGCTAGATTGTGGAATCAACCTAGATGCCCTTCAACAGATAAATGGATAAAGAAACTCTGGTATATGTACACAGTGGAATACTATTCAGCCATAAAGAAGAATAATATTATGGATTTTGCAAATAAATGGATGAAATTGGAGAATATCATGCTAAGTGAAATAAACCAATCCCAGAAAACCAAAGGCCAAATATTTTCCCTGATAAGTGGAGAATGATATATAATGGGGGTGGGGGGTGTGGGGAGTGAGAGAAGAATGGAGGAACTTTAGATTATGTAGAAGGAAATGAGAGGGACGTGGGGTATGAAAAATTGTGGAATGAGACAGACATCATTACCATATGTACATGTATGATTACAAAAATGGTATGAATCTACATTATGTACAACCATGGAAACTAAATGATGTACCCCATTTGTGTACAATGAATAAAAATGCAATCAGTAAAAAATTTAAAAATAAATAAATTTTTAAAAAAGATTATCATGGTTTGAGAAGATTTATTCCAATTTTGAAAGAAACACTACTTTTGTTAAGATGTTATTAAAGACAACTGCATGCTACAAAAAATCTTTCATGAAAGATTTGAGCAATGTAACAAATTTTATTGTTTTATATTAAGAGATTGCCATACCACCAAAACTTTCAGCAATTACTCCTCTAATCAGTCAGTAGCTATCAAAATCAAAGCAAAATCCTCCATCAGATATTTCACCTGGTGAAATCTCAAATCATTTTTAGCATTTTAACAATGATGTATTTTTAATCAAGGCATATACTTTTTTAGACATTGCTATTTCACACTTAGTAGAATATAATTAATATTAAAATATTTTTATATATACTGGGAAACAAAAACAATCATGTACCTCACTTTACTGGAGTGCTCTGGAACCAAACTCAGTAGCTCCAAGATATGCATGTATAAATATGTGCGTGTGTGTATGTGTGTATGCAAACATATGCATACAGATACCTATATTATCTAGGAAAGGAGAGAAACAGAAAGATTTCTGTGTGGATGAGTATGTATCTGTCACTACTTTTTTGCAAGTATTTTGAAAGCTAAAGGTAAAGAATAAAAATAAAGAAGACTATTTTTCTATTATAGAATTATATTTATAGATTTACATAGAATGCTTCAACTTCCTACTTTGTAGTTAATTTTGCTTGCTATGAAGTTGAGGTTGTGTGCAGTTATTTCTTGCATTATTTTTTTCAATGTTTCTATTTCGCAAAACTAAAAGGTGACCACCTCATGTAGGAGATCAGTGAAATAAATAATCTTTACTACTATCAACCATCTCTCATACTGTATAATTCTACATTTTGAGGTTTAAGTGCCTTTTCTCCCCTCTCCATTCAGGCCTTGTTTATAGCTGCTAACATATGATTGGCCTTGGCTGGAAGTCAAGGTAAAATTCTTATTTTAAGCATCAGTATAACAACAGCAGAGATCAAAAATGAAGCTAGATTTTCTACACTCCTCTATCCTACTCTCCCCAAAGAAGGATTTTCTGTATCATTGAGGTCAGAAACCCAGAAAAGATGATGAAAAATAGTAAAACAAACAGGATAAAGTCAAGTTCAACCAATAAACAATTAGCACAGCAATAGATTGGCCACAGATTTTCGGGCAGCTTCTGAAATAAAGTAGCACCCTACTCTACCTATTCCTCATTTCCAATTTACATAAGTAGAAGCTGACATTTGAACTGTCATTTCTTCTTTGCCACATTGCTAACTAAAGTTTCCTTATGTCTTCTATTTGACCTTTTTGTGTAAATTTCCTGTTCTTGCCCAGGAGGAACCCTTCAGGTCAATATCAGGTGAACCAGCTAGTAAGATTAAATATAAACATATGCCTCAAACTTGAAACCACTGGCATCTATGCCTGCTAGTCAAGGATGAAGGGAAAAACTTCTATTGCAACAGTTTTTGTAACATTTGGAACAAACTCAAGGATTCAAGTTACTTGGCATCTTCCCTCATGGTACAGAGCCACTGTCCATTTTATTTCTTTAGTTTGTATATTGATCCAAACAGAAAACAACACCAACAAAAAGGAAAAATGGTTTTGTATCACTCTATCATGTAATAGACAAGGAAAACATTATGCCCAGTTATTTTGGTAATAGGCAACTGGCCATGCTTTATTTGAAAGAAATTGACACAAAAATACACATAAATGATACAGGCTATATATGGCAATTCCAACACACCCAATACTTCCTGTGGTTGTTGGTTCCAGTAAGGCAAGGCTTGTGGTTCTGAAATGTGAGAAAGATGTGCCAGGCCACAGACCCTTAAGTACTCCTTTTCTGCTAGTGAAATTGAAGCTTTACAGAAAAGAGTGCTTTTAAGTGCAATTAATGAAGGTTTGATCCCCCTACTGTGGTCATACAAATTTCTTCTATGGTACCCACAACCATTTTGACCCTATTTCTAACCTTTACTTTGTTCTGATGAATAAAGTCATCTATATGTTATTATCAAATACTGTGTTAAGAATCTCAAAACCTTGCATCTTGTGCATTCATGAAAAGAACACCTGAATGTGACAATGATAAAACTCTGTTTCTGGCTCATTGTTGCTCAGACAATTAATGTGTGAGCGGGAAGCAGAAGCAAATACTTTTGTGGTCAAGACTGAACACTCCAGCAGCGGTGATTCTCTATTGTCTACATTATAGAAGTGAGGACATTTCTCATCTGCCATTTTCTTTAAATATACAAACTCACTAGAATGTGAATTCTTATAGAGATGTAACTTGACTTTATACAGATAATGTGAACATGAAACTCACTCGCTTTTTAAAATTTTGGCTGATTTTTCAAAGTGATAGGCCCCTCATGATTATCACTCAAAAGAGAAAAAATATTTTAAACATGGGCTATTTATATATCAACCAAATCACCATAATCTCTAATAAAAACTGTTGTGGATTAAAAATAAAATATTTAAATCACAGCATTATTTTTGCTCCCCCTTGGTAGGAGAGAAATCCAAAACTGTGGCCAGTTTGTTTGCTTATTGGGTTTATAAAATGTGCCTGATGTTGTTACAGACCATTTTTGGAAAATATTTTAACCCACTACTGAAATCTTTAACTCATTTTCTAAGACAAAGACAGTATACCTATTCTCTTTCTCACAAGTTAAAATAAATAGTATATGGCTCAGTGAAATAGAACTAAAAATAAGAGATATTATTTAACATATTCAATAGTTTTAGTGTTTCATGTCTCATGTTTCTTTGTGCTATAACTCAGTATCCTAGCCTTCTCTATGATACTATATCAGAGAAATAACAGAGAATGGTTCATAATGAATTTCTCCCCAAATAAGGGTAAGCTCCTAGAAATATTACAATGTTTATGTGACAGAACACACTATTGTGTTTCCTTTCTATTAAAATTTTGTCATTAGAGGTTAGGGTAATCATTGTAATGATGGGAATTTTGTGGCAAGATGGAACATCAACAATAACATTTAAAAAATATATCGGGAAGAAATCCAAATGGCGGACTAGAGGGTGACTGCATCTCCTGTCACTCCAGAACTCAGGATTCAAGAAGGGGAGGTATTGAGAGACTCAGACCAACATAGAGACGTGTGGTGAGTCTTGCCCACTGGGTGAAGCTTGGCCGGGCAGCAGGCCTGGACAGGAACAGCTTCTCAGAGCAGGGCAGGGCAGCAAGAGGCTTCCACAAGCGACCCTGCTCTCTCTGGGAGCAAGCTCAATCCAAAGCCAGCTTCTAGGAGCAGGCCCGCACAGTGAAAGCTTTTCGGCACAGAGTTGGCCCCAAGCCCCGGACCCAGCTGTGGGCCCTGGCCCACAGGTGGCATCTGGGACCAGGGCAGGACAACGGGAGACTTCCCCAAGCAACCCTGCTCCCTCCCATGGCAGGCCCAGTCCACAGCCAAATTCTCAAAACAGGCCCCCACAGTGAGAGCTTTTATGCACAGAGCCAAACCCAAGGCTGGGACCCAGCAGCAGGCCCTGGCCTGCAGATGACTTCTGGGACCAGGGCAGGGCAGCAAGAGACTTCCCCAAGCAGCCCTGCTATCTCTGGTGGCAGGCCAGGTCCACAGCCAGGTTCTTGGAATAGGCCAGCCCAATTAGAGCTTTTCTGCAGAGAGGAAACCACAAGCCCTGAACCCAGTGGCGGGCCCTGGCCCGCAGGTGGCTTCTGGGACCAAGGAAGGTCAGGAAGAGGCTTTCAAGCAGCCTGGCTCCCTCAGGCAGGGGCAGGCACTGTCTATAGCCAGCTTCTAGGAGCAGGACCGCCCAGTGAGAGGATTTCCACACAGAACCAGCTCCAAGCCCTGGACCCAGTAGTGGGCTAGGGGCAGCTTTCTTCAGAAGCACTGCATTATCAAGTTCCTCCAAGACTTCAGGCTACTGAAGGCTGGGAGGTGATATACTGGAAATCTCTAGGGACACTATAAGCCAATAGAGGAAATCTGCAATATCTCAGAGTCCCACTGACATCGGACCATTATGAGAAAACAAGGGAAGAAAATGTCCCCAAAAAACCTAGATACTACATCAATAAAACCCAATGACAGCACAGCAGAAGAAATTTCAGAAGGGAGTTCAGAATGTACATGATGAAAACAATCAGGGAAGCAAATGAGGAGATGAAACAGCAAATGCAGGCATTAAATGATCGCACCAATCAACAGTTAAAAGAGAAAATACAGGAAGGAAGAGATCATTTCAATAAAAAGTTAGAGATACTGAAAAAAAAAACAAACAAACAGAAATCCTTGAAATGAAGGAAATAATAAACCAAGTTAAAAACTCCATAGAAAGCATAACCAAAGGGATAGAACACCTGGAAGACAGAACCTCAGACATTGAAGACAAAATATTTAATCTTGAAAACAAAATTGACCAAACAGAGAAGATGGTAAGAAATCATGAACAGAATCTACAAGAATTATGGGATATCATGAAAAGGCCAAATTTAAGAATTATTGGGATTGAGGAAGGCTTAGAGAAACAAACCAAAGGAATGAACAATCTATTCAATGAAATATTATCAGAAAATTTCCCAGATCTGAAGAATGAAATGGAAAACCAAGTACAAGAGGCTTATAGGATTCCAAATATACGAAATCACAACAGACCCACACCAAGGCACAATATTATGAAAATACTTAACATAAAAAATAAAGACAGAATTTTAAAGGCTGTGAGAGAAAAGAATCAAATTATATTCAGGGGGGAAACAATAAGAATATCAGCAGATTTTTCAATCCAGACCCTAAAAGCTAGAAGGGCCTAGAACAACATTTACAAAGCCCTGAAAGAAAACAGATGCCAACCAAGAATCTTATGCCCAGCAAAACTTATTTCAGATTTGACGACGAAATAAAATCCTTCCATGATAAACAAAAGCTAAAAGAATTTACAAAAAGAAAGCGGGCATTACAGAACATTCTCAGCAAAATATTCCATGAGGAAGAGATGAAAAACAACGATGCAAATCAGCAACAGGAGGAACTAGCCTAAAGGAATAGCCAAATAAAGGAGAAACCAAATCATGTCAAAAAACAAAAATGAGTCAAATGACTGGGAATACAAATCCTATCACAATAATAACACTGAATGTTAATGGCCTGAACTCATCAATCAAATGACATAGACTGGCAGATTGGATTAAAAAGAAAAATCCAACAATATGATGCCTGCAAGAAAAGCATCTCATACACATACCCACAGACTAAAGGTGAAAGGATGGGAAAAACACACCATGCACACGGACACAGCAAAAAAGCTGGAGTATCCATCCCCATTTCAGATAATGTGAACTTCAAGCCAAAATTAGTCAAATGGGATAAAGAAGGACATTTCATACTGCTTATGGGAAGCATAAATCAGGAAGACATAACGATCATAAATATCTATGCCCCAAACAGTGGCTCATCCATATATGTCAAACAAATCCTTCTCAATGCCATAAATCAAATAGACCACCACAATGATACTAGGTGATTTTAACACACCTCTCTCACCACTGGACAGATCCTCCAAGCAAAAACTGCACAAAGAAACCATAGATCTCAAGAACACAATCAATAATTTAGACTTAACAGACATTTATAGAATATACCATCCAACAAAGAGTGAATACACTTTCTTCTCAGCAGCACATGGATCCTTTGCTAAAATGGACCATATATTATGGCACAAAGTTACTGTTAGCAAATACAAGAAGATAGAGATAATACCTTGTATTCTATCAGATCATAATGCATTGAAATTACAAACAAATGACAGAGTTAATAACAGAAACTGCTCGAACACCTGGAGATTAAGTAATATGCTATTGTATGATGAATGGATAACAGAAGATACCAGGAAGAAAATTAAAAAATTCTTAGAGGTAAATGAGAACAAAGAAACAACATATCAAAATCTCTGGGACACTATGAAAGCAATTCTTAGAGGAAAATTTATTTCATAGAGCGCATTTAATAAAAGAAGTAAAACTCAACAAATGAACGACCTAACACTACTGCTCAAAGCCCTAGAAAAAGAAAAACAGACGAACACCACCAAATGCAGTAGAAGACAGGAAATAGTTAAAATCAGAGCTGAAATCAACGAAATTGAAACAAATGAAACAATCGGAAAAATTAACAAAATAAAGAGTTGGTTCTTTGAAAAAATAAACAAAATTGATAAACCCCTAGCCACACTAAAAAAGAGAAAGAGGGAGAAAACTCAAATTACTAAAATTCAGAATGAACAAGGAAATAACACTGCAAACATAAGTGAAATACAAAACATAAATAGAAGCTATTTTGAAAATCTACACTCCAACAAAACAGAAAACCTCAAAGATATCAACAAGTTTTTAAAGATATACGTGTTACCTAAACTGAACCATGAGGACATATACAACTTAAATAAATCAATTTCACGCAATGAAATAGACCAGGACATTGAAAGCCTACCAACAAAGAAAAGTCCGGGACCAGATGGGTTCTCAGTCAACTTCTACAAAACCTTTAAAGAAGAGCTCATTCCAATACTCTTCAAAGTATTCCATGAAATAGAAGAGGAGGGAACCCTCCCAAACTCATTCGATGAAGCCAATAACACCCTGATACCTAAACCAGACAGAGACACATCGAGGAAAGAAAATTTCAGACCAATATCCTTAATGAACATCGACGCAAAATTTCTCAACAAAATTTTAGCAAATAGCATACAAAAATATATTTAAAAGATAGTGCACCACGATCAAGTGGGTTTTATCCCAGGGATGCAAGTTTGGTTCAACATTCGGAAATCAATAAATGTCATTCACCATATCAACAGACTTAAAGTTAAGAATCACATGATTATTTCAATAGATGCAGAAAAAGCATTCGATAAAATACAGCATCCATTCATGCTCAAAACTCTAGAAAAAATTGGAGTAGTGGGAAGATTCCTTAACATTGTAAAGGCCATCTATGCTAAGCCCATGGCCAATATCATTCTAAATAGTGAAAAACTGAAAGCGTTCCCCCTAAAACCTGGAACAAGGCAGGGATACCCTCTTTCACCACTTCTATTCAACATCGTCCTTGAAACTCTAGCCAGAGCAATTAGACAAACCAAAGAAATTGAAGTGATACGAAATGGAAAAGAAGAACTGAAACTATCCCTGTTCGCTGATGACATGATTATGTACTTAGAGGAACCTGGAAATTCCACCAGAAAACTTTTAGAACTCTTAAGTGAATTCAGTAAAGTAGCAGGTTACAAGATCAATGTTCATGAATCCAATGCATTTTTATACATAAGTGATGAATCTTCAGAAAGAGAATTTAGGAAACCTACCCCATTCACAATAGCCTCGAAAAAAATAAAATACTTGGGAATCAATCTCACAAAAGAGGTGAAAGACCTCTACAATGAGAAGTATAGAACACTAAAGAAAGAAATTCAAGAAAACCTTAGAAGATGGAAAGATCTCCCATGTTCCTTGATAGGCAGAATTAATATTGTCAAAATGGCCATACTACCTAAAGTGCTATACAGATTCAATAAAATTCCAATTAAAATTCCAATGATGTACCTAGAGGACAAGCAATTATGAAATTCATCTGGAAGAATAAGAAACCCAGAATAGCTAAAGCAATCCTCAGCAGAAAGAGTGAAGCAGGGGGTATTGCAATACCAGATCTTCAACTCTATTACAAAGCAATAGTAACAAAAACAACATGGTATTGGTACCACAATAGACAGGTAGATCAATGGTACAGAATAGAGGATATGGACACAAACCCAAATAAATACAATTTTCTCATATTAGACAAAGGGGCCAAAAATATGCAATGGAGAAAAGATAGCCTCTTCAACAAATGGTGCTGGGAAAACTGGAAAACCATATGCAAAAAAATGAAATTAAACCCCTATCTCTCACCCTGCACAAAACTCAACTTAAAATGGATCAAGGACCTCAGAATCACACCAGAGACCCTTCATTTATAGAAGAAATAGTAGGTCCAATTGTTCAACTTATTGGCTTAGGATGAGACTTCCTTAACAGGATTCCCATAGCACAAGAAATAAAATCAAGAATCAACAACTGGGATACATTCAAACGAAAAAGCTTTCTCTCAGCAAAGGAAACTATCAGCAATGTGAAGAGTTAGCCTACAGAGTGGGAGAAAATCTTTTCCACTCATATTTCAGATAGAGCAATAATTTCCAGAGTAAAGAACTCAAAAAACTCTACACCAAGAATACAAATAATCCAATCAAAAAACGGGCTAAGAAAATGAACAGACACTTCACCGAAGAAGATCTACAAGCAATCAATAGATACATGAAAAAATGTTCAACATCTCTAGTAATAAGAGAAATGCAAATCAAAACTACCCTAAGATTCCATCTCACCCCAATTAGAATGGCAATTATCAAGAACACCAGCAACAATAGGTGTTCAGGAAGATGTGGGGAGAAAGGTAAACTCATGTATTGCTGGTGGGGTTGCAATTTAGTGCAGCCACTCTGGAAAGCAGTATGGAGATTCCTCAGAAAGTTTGGAATGGAACCACCATTAGATCCAGCTATCCCACTCCTTGGCCTATACCCAAAGGACTTTAAATCAGCATACTACAGAGATACAGCCACATCAATGTTCATAGCTGCTCAATTCACAATAGCCAGATTGTGGAACCAACCTAGATGCCCTTCAATTGATGAATGGATAAAGAAACTGTGGCGTATATATACAATGGAATATTACTCCACCATAAAGAATGAAACAATTATGGCATTTGCAGGCAAATGGATGAAATTGGAGAATATCATGCTAAGTGAGATAAGCCAATCTCAAAAAACTAAAGGACTAATGATCTCGCTGATAAGCAGATGAGGACATATAATTGGGGGTGGGAGGGGTTAGCGTTAGGGTTAGGGTTAGGTTTAGGGTTAGGGTTAAGGAGGGTGGTAAGAATGGAGGAAGGAAGGACTTTATAGAGGGAAAAGAGGGGTGGGAGGGGTGGGGGGAAGGGAAAAATAGCAGAATGAATAAAACGACATTACCCTATGTAAATTTATGATTACACAAATGGTATACCTTGACTCCATGTACAAACAGAGAAACAACATGTATCCCATGTGTTTACAATGAAAAGAAAAAGAATTAATCCATTGAATTAATCATTCCTCAAGATGCCCACTTCCAACCACCTAAGCTATTACCTAAGTTTTATGTTTTCCCTCAAAGTTAGTGAAGGGAGAAAGACATTTCTTTGTGCTTGGCACTTTGGTCTATATCTGACAAATTTGATGTGATAAAGTTATACAGGAGGAAATTTGATACTTTAAAATGTCAAAATATATAAACATGTATACTAATAAAATGATGTTTCTTACTATTAGGTTCATACATCAATCAAATGGTTTTTCTTCTCTTTAATTAGCAAGTTTGAGCAGATACATTTTTTTAAATTTATTTATTTATTTTTATTGTAAACACATGGGATACATGTTGTTTCTCTGTTTGTACATGGAGTAAAGGCATACCATTTGTGTAACCATAAATTTACATAGGGCAATATTGTTTGATTCATTCTGTTATTTTTTCTCTGCCCCCCACCCCTCCCACCCCTCTTTTCCCTCTATACAGTCCTTCCTTCTTCCATTCTTGCCACCCTCCCTAACCCTAACCCTTAACCTAACCCTAACCCTAACGCTAACCCCTCCCACCCCCCAATATATGTCGTCATCCACTTATCATACTACATACTACATCATACATACATACATCATACTACAGTGATGCAGCCATATCAATGTTCATAGCAGCTCAACTCACAATAGCTAAACTATGAAACCCATCTAGGTGCCCTTCAATAGATAAATGGATAAAGAAAATGTGGCATGTATAGATAATGTAATATTACTCAACTTTAAAGAAAATCGAAATTATGGCATTTGCTGGTAAATGGATGGAGTTGGAAAAAATCATGCTAAGTGAAATAGGCCAAACCCCAAAAAACAAAGTCCAAATGTTTTCTCTGATGTGAGGATGCTAACTCACAATAAGGGGGGTAGATAGGGAAGCATAGAGTTACTTTATATTAGGTAGAGGGAAGTGAAGGAAGGGGAAGGGGTGTGGTGGTGGGAAGGATAGTAGAGTGAAACAAACATCATTACCTCATGTACATATATGACAGTATGACTGATGTAATTCTGCAACATGTATAATCAGAAAAATGAAAAAAATATACTCTATCTCTGTATGATCAATCAAAATGTATAAATGCATTCTACTGTCATGTATGACAAATTAGAACAAATTAAAAGAATAATGAAGCCTATTCTATACATTTGAAACATTTTCTTTCCAAAGAGTTCATAAAAAACAAATATCTGTTTTTTATGAATAGTGACCAGAATTTTTACATTTCATATCAAGAACAACTTCTGAAAATTTGTGGACAAAATATTTAGAATTAGAAAATTAGTTTGATGAGGAGTCTAAAATAGAAATTTAGAAGACTATGGCTCTTATTAAGAATTAAGGTAGGTGAAGCAAGGGTGATATTGTGGAGGTTATTCACAGGAGGCCACATGATTTATGACAAATTTAAGTTATAGGGCAAAATTGAAGAGATTAAATAATTAATTTGAGCATAATCTACAAAGGGAGGAGACAAAGGTTTTATGTTTCATGTTTAAAAATTGACAGAAACACTCCAAAATGAAAATTGTTCTAGACTTTAAAATTCATCCTGGTACAAATTCAAAGAAACAAGATTAAAAGCATTTTTTCATTTTTTTTAGATTAAACTATACCTATTAGACTGTTTATATTGGGATAGGTGGAGTAGTTAAAGAGTCATTCCTCTTACCTGAGTTTTAATTAAGGAATAGAAAACTGAGTTTGTGATGTTCAATAGTCAGTCACTGATTACTACAGAAAGTGCATGATAAATTTGACTACATTAGTGAATGCAAGTGAAGGACGGAGGGGAAATAGAAAGTACTCAATGGTAAATGAATGTATGACTGGAGGCTATGTCTGCCATCCAGAAGTACTTAGAGCTGAGAGGGTGGGAAGTGCTGGGTTTTAAAGTCCAGTATAGGGGAGAGAAGAAGGGCAAAAAGTAATCAAATGCTCAACAAAAGCATATGCACTTTACGATACATCAAAACGAGGGAACTACTGCAATGAACAAAAAAGAATAGGAGTTGAGTAAAGTAGTAAGAGGAAAATGAAGGGAATGGAGGGAGCATGGGAAAAAGAAAGACAGTAGAATCAATCCAACATAATTCTACTACGTACATGTATGAACATACTGCAGTGAATCTCACCATTGTGTACAACCACAAAAATCAATTAAAAAAATAACTGGGTAAATGGCAGAAACATCAGTAGAGTAGAGGGAAGGGATGAGGGGTTGGTGACAGGAGAGGAGAAAGGGACGTACTAGGTGCTGAATTAGAACAAGATACATTCCAGTCTTTTATGATCATATCAAAATTATTTCTAGTTTCTGTATCTACAAATTTGTCTATTCCGAATACCTAAGTGTAATCATATAATATTTTCCCTTCTGTGTCTAGCTATTTTACTTAGGATAATTACTTAATGGTCCATAAATATCACATCATGTATCAGAATTGCATTCATTTTTAAGGATGGAAAATATACCTTTGTATTCATATGTCACATTTTAATTCATCAATACATCAATAGACATTTGAGTTGTTTACATCTTTTGGCTGTTGTGAATATTGATGCTGTGAACACTAGTGTACAATGGCTATTAAAGTCCCTGTTTTCAATTGTTTTGGCTATATACCTGGGACCATTCCTAGGTCATAAGGTATATCTATGTTTTAAATTCCAGAAAAAGTGAAACTATTTTTATAGTGGTTCCACCATTTTGAAATCTCACCACCACCAAGACACAAATTTCCAGTTATTTGCTAGCCTCACCAGCATTTACTTTCTGCTCTATTTATATCCACTATAGAATGTGTACAATACTCTGTTATTTAAATTGGTACAGAATATTGAACCAAGGAGTACTTTACTTCTAAGTTACATCCCAAGACCCTTTTACTTTTATTTATTATTATTATTATTTTTGTTTTGAGACAGGGTCTCACTAAGTTGTTGAGCCTGGCTTTGAACTGAAGATCTTACTGTCTTAGGCTCTTGAATTAGTGGGATTACAGATGTATCCATCATACCTGGCTTCATCATGGTTTTGACTAGCATTTCCCTCATGAATAATTTTTATTGAGCACTTTTCCAAAAGCATATTAACTATTTGTATACCTTTATTTTTGGAAATGTCTATTGAATTGCTTTGCCCATTTAAAAATACATTGGGTTTTGCTGTTGTTCAGTTGTCTTTTTGTTTGTTTTTTTGTTTTGTTTTCATACCAGGGATTGAACCCAGGGGTACTTAATCACTGAGTCACGTACCCAGCTAATTTTTATATTTTGTTTAGAAACAGGGTCTCACTAAGTTGCTTAGGGTCTTGCTAAGGTGCTGAGGCTGACTTTCAATTCTTGATCCTCCTGCTTCAGTCTACTGAGGCACTGGAATTGTGGGCATGTGCCACTGTGCCTGGCTAGATACAGCTTATTATACATTCTGATTATTAATTCCTTTTCAAACATGTAATATGAAAGTGTTTTGTCCCATTCTATAGCTTTTCTTTTCACTTGATGGAATGTGATCTTTGATGCAAAAACTATTTTTATTCATTTAAATTTATCTTTTTTTGTTTCTCTACATTTGTCATCATATAAAAATATTGCTAAATTCAATATTATGGGGATTTATTTTTGTTTTCAACTAAAGTTTTATAGTCTTAGTCCTTAAATTAATTAGGTCCATTTGAAGTTAATTTTGGACAGGGAGGGGTAGTGGGTATTGAACTAAGGGACTTGACCACTAAGCCATATCCCTAGCCCTATTTTGCATCTTAATTTAGAGAGTGTCTTAATGAGTTACTTAGCACATTGCTTTTGCTGAGGATAGCTTTGAACTGGAGATCCTCCTGCCTCAGACTCCCAACCTGCTGGAATTACAGGCCTGGGCCACACAAGGCTGGAGTTAATCTTTTTTTTTTTTTTTTTTTTGTGGTGCTGGGAATCGAACCCATGGCCTCGTGCTTGCAAGGCAAGCACTTTACGGACTGAGCTATCACCCCAGCCCATGGAGTTAATCTTTGTATATGGTGTAAGGTAAAGGTCCAACTTTATTTTGTGAACGTGAACTTCCAGTTTTTCTAGCATTATTTTTATAAAGAATGTCCTTTCCCTATTTAATGGTTTTGGCAGCTTTGTGAAAGAGCAACTTACATTATATGTGAGAATTTATTTCTGAGATCTCTGTATATGAGAATTATGAGAGTTATGAAATTCAATAAATTATCAACAGATGAGCATAGAGAATTAGAATCAGAAAGATGTAAAGGAGGGGAATTTAAGAAGAATGCTAAGGAGATGGAGGAGAAGGACAAAAATTAACTGGACTTTTACAAATAGGTATAAGTAGACAAGACTGAGAAAAGGAGATAATTAAGTCTAAGAAGATGACAAGTGAGAATAAAAGCATTATGAGAAATAAGGAATTTGTGTCTGTAGTCAGCTGAGAGTGAGAAGTATATCGTATTTCATTCAGGGTATGAAGGGGATTGAAGAGAAGTTGAGTTTTTTATCATTACAAGTGGATAATCTCAATTCTCCCAGGATAAAATGTGTCTCTTTTAGGTTTGGTTAGATATTTTTTGAACAAGAATTAATCCAGGGAGGATCCAAGATGGCAGACTAGAGGGTGACTGCATCTCCTGTCGCTCCAGAACCCAGGATTCAAGAAGGGGAGGCATTGAGAAACTCGGAATAAAATAGAGCCATGGGGTGTCTCCCCGACCAGGTGAAGCTCGGCCCGGGTGGCAGGCCTGGATAGGGGAGGCTTCTCAGAGCAGGGCAGGGCAGCTAGAGTCTTCCCCAGGTAGTCCTGCTCCCTCCGGCAGTGGGCTCCTTCCACACAGCCAGCATCTCGGAGCAGGCACCCCAGGGAGAGCCTTTCTGCACAGAACCAGCTCCAAGTCCCGGAGCCAGCGGCGAGCTCCAGCCTGCAGGCAGTTTCAGGCACCAGGACAGGGCAGCCAGGGAGTTACCCAAGCAGCCCTGCACCCTCCAGCGGGAGGCTCCTTTCACGGCCAGCATCTCAGAGCAGACCGCCCAGTGAGAGCCTTTCCACACAGAGCCAGCTCCAAGCCCTGGAACCAGTAGCGGGCTAGGGGAAGCTTTCTTTGGCAGCACTGCATTATCAAATTCCTCCAAGACTTCAGGCTATTGAAGGCTGGAAGGTGATACACTGGAAATCTACAGGGACACTATAAGCCAATAGAGGAAATCTGCAATATCTCAGAGTCTCACTGATATCTGACCAATATTAGAAAACAAGGGAAGAAAATGTCCCAAACAAACCTAGATACTATATCAATAAAACCCAATGACAGCACAGCAGAAGAAATTTCAGAAAGAGAGTTCAGAATGTACATAATTAAAACAATCAGGGAAGCAAATGAGGAGATGAAAGAGCAAATGCAGGCATTGAAGGAGGAGATGAAAGAGCAAATGCAGGCATTAAATGATCACACCAATCAACAGTTAAAAGACCAAATACGGGAAGCAAGAGATCATTTCAATAAAGAGTTAGAGATACTGAAAAAAAAAAAACAGAAATCCTTGAAAGGAAGGAAACAATAAACCAAGTTAAAAACTCCATAGAAAGCATAACCAATAGGATAGAACACCTGGAAGACAGAACCTCAGACATTGAAGACAAATTATTTAATCTTGAAAATAAAGTTGGCCAAACAGAGAAGATGGTAAGAAATCATGAACAGAATCTACAAGAATTAAGGGATATCATGAAAAGGCCAAATTTAAGAATTATTGGGATTGAGGAAGGCTTAGAGAAACAAACCAAAGGAATGAACAATCTATTCAATGAAATATTATCAGAAAATTTCCCAAATCTGAAGAATGAAATGGAAAACCAAGTACAAGAGGCTTATAGGATTCCAAATATACAAAATCACAACAGACCCACACCAAGGCACATTATTATTAAAATACCTAACATACAGAATAAAGACAGAATTTTAAAGGCTGTAAGAGAAAAGAATCAAATTACATTCAGGGGGAAACCAATAAGAATATCAGCAGATTTTTCAATCCAGACCCTAAAAGCTAGAAGGGCCTGGAACAACATTTACCAAGCCCTGAAAGAAAACAGATGCCAACCAAGAATCTTATGCCCAGCAAAACTTACTTTCAGATTTGACGACGAAATAAAATCCTTCCATGATAAACAAAAGCTAAAAGAATTTACAAAAAGAAAGCGGGCATTACAGAACATTCTCAGCAAAATATTCCATGAGGAAGAGATGAAAAACAATGATGCAAATCAGCAACAGGAGGAACTAGCCTAAAGGAATAGCCAAATAAAAGAGAAACCAAATCATGTCAAAAAGCAAAAATGAGTCAAATGACTGGGAATACAAATCTTATCACAATAATAACCCTGAATGTTAATGGCCTGAACTCATCAATCAAAAGACATAGACTGGCAGATTGGATTAAAAAGAAAAATCCAACAATATGCTGCCTGCAAGAGACGCATCTCATAGAAAGAGATACCCACAGACTAAAGGTGAAAGGATGGGAAAAACCTACCATGCACACGGACACAGCAAAAAAGCTGGGGTATCCATCCTCATTTCAGATAATGTGGACTTCAAGCCAAAACTAGTCAGAAGGGATAAAGAAGGACATTACATACTGCTTAAGGGAAGTATAAATCAGCAGGACATAACAGTCATAAATATCTATGCCCTGAACATTGGCTCATCCATGTACGTCAAACAAGTCCTTCTCAATTCCAGAAATCGAATAGACCACAACAAAATAATACTAGTCAATTTTAACACACCTCTCTCACCACTGGATAGATCCTCCAAACCAAAATTGAATAAAGAAACCATAGATCTCAAGAACACAATCAATAATTTAGACTTAACGGACATATATAGAATATACCATCCAACAAAGAACGAATACACTTTCTTCTCAGCAGCACATGGATCCTTCTCTAAAATAGACCATATTTTTTGCCACAAAGCTACTGTTAGCAAATACAAGAAGATAGAGATAATACCTTGTATTCTATCAGATAATAATGGATTGAAATTAGAAGTGAATGACAGAGTTAAAAACAGAAACTTCTCCAATACCTGGAGATTAAATAATATGCTGTTATATGATGAATATATAACAGAAGACATCAGGAGGGAAATAAAAAAATCGTAGAAGTGAAGGAGAACAAAGACACATCATATCAAAATCTCGTATAAACCTAGCACTGGGATAATTGGGTCAAATATTGGTTCCATTCCAAGTTTTGTGAGGAATCTCCACACTGTTTTCCATAATGGTTGCACCATTTTGCATTCCCATCAACAATGTATGAATGTATATTTTTCCTCACATCCTCATCAACATTTATTATTGCTTGTATTCTTGATAATTGCCATTCTGATTGGAATGAGATGAAATCTTAGTTTTGATTTGCATTTTTCTAATTGTTAGAGGTGGTGAAAATTTTTTCATATATTTGTTGATTGATCATATATATTCTGTGAAGTGTCTGCTTAGTACCTTAGTTCATTTATTGATTGGGGTGTGTGTGTGTGTGTGTGTGTGTTTGTGTGTGTGTGTGTGTGTGTGTGTTAACATTTTTGAGTTCTTTATATATCCTAGAGATTAATTCTTTATCTTAGGTTTATGTAGTAAAGACTTTTCTTTCAATCTGTAGACTCTCTCTTCACATTACTGATTGGTTTTTGTTGCTGAGAAGAAACTTTTTATTTTGAATCCATCCCATTTATTGATTCTTGATTTTACTTCTTGTGCTATGGGAGTCTTGTTAAGGATGTCAGATCCTAGGCCAACATGGTGAAGATTTGGGCCTACTTTTTCTTCTAGTAGTCACAGGGTCTCTGTTCTAGTGTCTAACACTTTGATCCACTGTGAGTTGAATTTTGTGCTGGGAGAGAGATAAAGGTTTAATTTCATTTCATTACATGTGGTTTTCCATTTTTTTAACATCAGTGCTATGAAGAGTGTGTTAAATGGAGAACCTTTGATTACACTGGGAACTTCAGTGGATGTGTGGTCATTTCATTCCTATGCTGGATTCATCTTTGTAGGTATGATGATTACACAGAGTCTCTGAGTACTACAACTCAATATGTAATTAATCACACTTTTTTTTTTTAGCTGTTATTCCACAATAAATTTTTTCTGTAGAAATAAAATCTCAGTTGCCGCATATGACATTTGGAGTCTTTCAGAAGTATACTCCATCTACTCTATTTACTTCCTGTTTTTCCTGAATATGAACAATTTGCTTCAGCCAGGTCAGTTTTTTTCAAACATTGAGATTTTCTGAGAGGAAATGTTTATGTTTGTGGGCTTACTCATGCTTTCCTTTAGTCTGGAATGTCTCTTTTCTTTCCATCTATCCAAATATTATTCAGATTAAGCCCCATGGAGAACATCATAATTTGTTCTAGTCCACCATGCTTATTCTTTTTCATGAATAGTCTTTTTGCAAAATTCAGTACTTGACTGCATGGTGATTTCATTATTATTCAATTTTTCCATGAGTAAGAGATCTTTCATTATTTTTCTTAATTATTATGTAGTTTTCATCAGAAAAAAAAATTCACTGCATTGTTAGATTAGTGTGGGATCTTATTTAACTTCTATTAGCCTCATTTATAAGTAATGACATGTGTATGATTATAGTACTTTCTTGACAGTATTATCATTACAAATAAAATAGATAATTCAGCAGACTATTTTTCTCAATACTTGACAAATGCAAAATATGAATAATGAGGGTGTAAATTAATGGTTTATAGTCTCCAGACTATAAATTTGTGGTCCACTAGCCATATGTGACAATTTTAATTTAAATTAAAATCAATAATAAATAAAATTTACTTCCTCAATTTCACTAGCCACATCACATGTGCTTAATATCCACGTGTGGCTACTGACTACCATATTAGACATCATATTAGACATTATAGATTCATAGTATTTTTATCATCAGAGGTAGTTGTAGTGAACAACATTGCTCTAAAGTCTTAAGGTCTTAGATTTAACAGTTGACCAACAATATTATATCTTTATAATTTTTATTCCTTTTTAAATTTGTTCTAATTAGTTATAGATGATAGTAGAATGCATTTTGACACATCATATATAAATGGAGTATAACTTTCCATTCTTCTGGTTGTACGTGATGTAGAGTTACACAAGTCATGTAATCATATATATACACATAGGGTAAAAATGTTCAAATCATTCTACTATCATTTCTACCCCCATAATCCTTCCCCTCCCTTCACTCTACTCCAAAGTACCTCCACTCTTCCCTAGACTCCCCCTTATTTTGAATTAGTATCAGCATATCAGAGAAAACATTTAGCCTTTAGTTCTTTGGGAATGGCTTATTTTGCTTAGCATGATATTCTCCAGTTCCATCCATTTAATAGAAAATGCCATAATTTCATTCTTCTTTAAGACTTAGTAATATTCCATTGTGTGTGTGTGTGTGTGTGTGTGTGTGTGTGTGAGTGTGTGTGTGTATGTATACCACAATTTCTTTATCCATTCATCTGTTGAAGGGCACCTAGACTGGTTCCATAGTTTAGCTATTATGAATTGAACTGCTATAAACATTGATGTAGCTGTGTCACTGTAGTATGCTGATTTTAAGTACTTTGCCTATAAACATAGGAGTGGGATAACTGGATCAAATGGTGGTTCTATTCCAAGTTTTCTAGCTTTATGTTTTTAAACAATTAAATACATAACCCAAGACATCATTTCTTCATATACAAAATGAGGATGATGATTCTATCTGATAGGATTAATTTGAGAATATTTAGCATATTGCATGACAGATAGCACATGTTCAAAAGTATCATCATCACCATCATCATCATCAATATCATAACCCTTCCTTATACTATCAGACATATACTTATTTAATAAGCATCTACTAGTTAAATATTCTACAAACGCATTCCAATTGAAATATTATCAAATACATATAATAACACTGATGAGATTGATTAGAATTTTGACCAGTATTGATTGACACAACAGTTGTTTTCTGTTATTGGGGATATTAGGTAGATTTTCAGAAGCATATTTTCAGGTTCCTTTCAGTAAACATAATTTAGCTAGAAAGGTAAAAGAAACAGGTTTATTGTTTGGTCAAAAAAACAATCTTTCTGAGGTTCAGGAGCCTGAGGCAGAAGATCTCATGTTCAAGGCTAGTTTCAGCAACTTAATGAGGCCCTGTCTCAAAATTAAAAAAATTTTAAAAATTAAAAAAAAGATCTGGGAGTGTGTCTCAGTGACAGAGCACTGGTTCATTCTCCAGTACAAAAAAACAAAAACAAAAACAAAGGAAACAAACAGATATACAATCTTGCCACTAGGTTATGCTTACACAGATAAAGCGAAGGAGAAATAGAACACATAAGGAGAAATAGAACACAATATTCAGTGAACACAAACCATCTATGTATTTATCCAAAATAATCTGAGGACAGTGGTGTGAGTTGTGTGTGTGTGTATGTGTGTGTGTATGTGTGAGTGAGAGAGAGAGAGAGAGAGAGAGAGAGAGAGTTGTGAATTTTATTTATAGGAAAAATGACTGTCTCGCCATTTTACAGTTGTACAGATAGGTATAAGTTCAGGTATTGACTTAAAACAATGTATTATGTGCATTCAGTAATTTCTCTCTTACCTAGAGAATTTTAAATTGGCACATTCTGAAGTTCGAAACTGCATTTGAATAATGCTTGCATGACATACTGTACTTTATTCCTGGTCGCCTATTAGTTTGACTTTGGTCTGGATTTTCTTTTTCACATTGGAAATTTCTATTTTACTTCTACCCTTTGGATTTGTGGAAGAGCTGGGTTAATTCTCCACATTTAAAAAATGCCATCTGATGATCTGATGTTAATGGAGCCACCTAATAAAGTTTGGTGGTTTTCCTTTCTCTTGAAGTAGATTTTTATAAAGAACTTCACATTAGCTTAGATAGCTTTTCCTTTTATATTCATTTAAATTAGTGTATTTTACATATCTCTGGATAAAACAAGTTGGGACTTATTATCTTAAATTCAGCTATATAAAGGAATAAGACTATAATTTAGATCGTAACTAACCCTTGGCCACAGAATTACTAAATTGATAGTCTCAAAGCACATGCTTTTATTGGAAATGGGTGTCTTGACATTGGAGTTTTGCCTTGTGCCCAAAGAATGTAAGCAGATTTATACATATCTAGCTAATTATATACTTTGAATTAGATTCATGTCTTCTCCTCTAGAAATAAGCAAAAATCACTCATTAATCTATAAATATCAAAGTCAGACTGAGCATACATAAAAAGAATTAAATAAAATTCCAGAACAAAAAAAATTCACCTTTTAATTTTGAAATCTTTTAAAATTTTTCTTTAATGACAGAGGTATTTCTTTTCTTTGAAATTCTGCAGTGAAATAAATATGAGTAGAAGACTCAATGTACCATATTTCTTGCTATTTTACCAAAATGCTTAAATGTCTTACCTGTTTTGTTGCTATTCATACCAATTAAGTTTTGTCAATCTTAGTTTTAATAATAGTAATACTCCTGAAAAAAAATTCTTAAGGAAAAAGGTAAACATAATTCACACAAAATTATAGATAGTCTTGATTTACTCTCCTGGATTATAATTTTTGCTGCTTAGCATGCTGTTTGGGCATATATAAAAATCAGATTATTTTTACCAAAACCTGGATTTCAAAGTCTTGTAATCTAGAATTGTTCTAGCTTGATTATTATGTCTTAGGTCAATCTAAAAAATCTTATTTCATTTGATTTTAGTAGCAATCAGGAGATACTCCCATTAGTCATAAATAATTAGAAGTTAAGAAAATGTAAACTATGGTGAAGAGAAATTTGAAATGGTAATCTATCCATTACCAAATGTAATTAAGAAAAACATCAAAAGAACTTTTTATACTTCTTGATCTGAGAATATTTTGCAGACTTAAAATCTGCTGAATAACTTAAAAAGTTGTAGTGATGTGTGTTATGTCTATCAATAATTGTTATATTAGAATTTAAGTCAATAATTTATTTTAAAATAAAATATCAAAACTATCATTAGTATAAATAACATATTTTATAAAAATAATTATATTTTAAAACAAAAACTGAGTAGATGGCTTAATATAAGATGCCTGGTATAATAGTTTTATTTTTATTATTTTTAAAAATTCTCTATATTTTATTGGTGCACTACAATTCTACATGATTGAAATTATTGTTACATATTAATATATACACACAATGTAAAAATGCAATTTGGTCAATATAATTCCCACCTATTTTTTCTTTCTCTCCCTTCCTCCTTATTCTGATCCCTTTCTTCTAATGATCTCACTTTAATTTTATTGTGATCCCTCCTCATTTTTTCTTTTACCTTTCTAGCATCCACAGATGAGAGAAAACATATGACCTTAATCTTCTGAATTGGGCTTATTTTTCTTAGCATAATATTCTCAAGTTCCATTAATTTTCCATCAGGTGACATAATTCCATTTTTCTTTTTTACTGAATAAAACTTCATATTGTAGATATACCATATTTTCTTTATCTGTTCATGCATTGATGAACACCTAAGCTAATTCCAGTTTGGCTATTGGGCATTGTGCTTTTATGGACATGGGTATGTGTGTATTGCTATAGTATGATGATGTTAATTCTTTAGGATATGTACCAAGGAGTGGTATAGCTAGGTCATATGGTGCTTTTTTTTTTGTTGTGGGAATTTTTTTGTATCAGAAATTGAACACAGATGTTCTTAATTACTGAGCCACATCTCCAGCTCTTTATATACATACACATATATATGTATATATGTGTGTGTGTGTGTGTGTGTGTGTGTGTGTGTGTGTGTGTATATATTTTTTGAGACAGGTTCTTGCCAAGTTGCATAGGGCCTTGCTAAGTTGCTGACTTTTAACTTGTGATCCTCCTATCTAGGTCCCTTGAGTTGCTGTGATTGTAGGTGTGCATCCCTGTGCCCAGCTGATGTGGTATTTTCATTCCTAATCTTTTAAGAAACTCCATACTGATTGCCAAAGTGGTTTTACTAATTTACAATCCCACCAATAGTGTAAAATGTTCCTTTTCCTCCACATCTTCTCCAACAATAACTATTGATTATATTTTTGATGGATGCCCTTCTGACTGGCATGAGATGGAATCTCTGTATTTCTGATTTGCATTTCCCTAATTTCTAATGATATTGACCATTTTCCATTTATTCGTTGACTATTTGTATTTCTTCTTTTCAGAAGTGTCTGTTTCATTTATTTGATCATTTGTTAATGGGGTAAATTGTGGGGTTTTTCGGTGGGTTTTTTTTTTTGAGTTCTTAATATGTTCTAGATATTAATCTTATTTTAGAAGAGAAGCTAGCAAACATTTTGCCTTATTCTGTATGTTCTGTCTTCACATTCTTGTTTCCATTGCCATGCACAAGATTTTTATTTTGATATCATCCCGTTTTTTAGCTTTTGGCATTGTTTTCTTAGCTTTAGGGTTTCTAATGAGAAAGACTATGCCTTTGCCTATATATTTGAGTATTGACCCTATGTTTCCTTTTAGGAGTTGTATAATTTACAGTCTAATTTCTAGGTCTTTGATTCATTTCGAGTCAATTTATATGCAGCATGAGAGACAAGGGTCTAGACTCATTCCTTTACATATGGATAACAAGATTCACAGCATATTTTAAAAAATGACATTCTTTTCTCAAGTGTATGTTTTTGGCAACTTAGTCAAGGATCAGATTTCTGTATGGGTTTGTGTCTCTCTGTGTCTTTTATTATGTACCATTGATCTATGTGTCTGTTTTTATGCCATGACCATGCTGTTTTTGTTATTATAGCTGTGTAGTGTAATTGGAAGTCAGATATTGTGATGCCTCCAGTATTGTAGCATTGATTTTTTTGTTTTTTATTTGTTTTGACTTAGAATTTCTTTTCTATTCTGGGTCTTTCATTCTTTTCTTAACATTTGTTCTAGTAAGTTATACATGACAGCAGAATACATTTTGACACATTATACACAAATGGAGCACAGCTTCTCAATCCTCTGTACATGATGCAGAGTCACACTGGTTATGCAATCATATGTGTGCATAGGGTAATAATGGCTCTTTTATTCTTCTAAATGAATTTAGATTGCTTTTTTCTAGTTCTGTGAAGAATGACTTTGGTGTTTTGTTGGGGTTTGTGTTGAATCTGCATGAGGCTTTTTATAGTTTTGTCATTCTGACAATATTAATTCTGCCTATGCAAGGTGTGATTTCTTTCCATCTTCTGAAGTATTCTATAATTTCTTTCTTTTCTCTATAGTTCTCATTGTGGAGGTTATTCACCTCCTTGGTTAGACTTATTCCGAGTGTTTCAATTTTATGATGTTATTGTGAGTGGAATTGTTTTTCTGATTTCTATTTCACAGATTTGTTATTGGTATAGAAAAAAGCTGCTGATTTTTGTGTCTTGATTTTGTAACCTGTTATTTTGCTGAATTTGATTATGAACTCTAACATTCTTTTTATGGAAACACTTTTCTGTTTTTAACCCTCTTATTTCCTTCTTTTGCCTAATTACTCTAGCTAGAATTTCTAATAGTATGTTAAATAGAAGTAGTAAGAGTGGATGCCTTGCCTTGTTCCAAACTGTAAAGGAAATGTTTTCAGTTTTTACACAGTAACTATGGTGTTGGTTTTGGTTTTGTCCTGTACGGCCTTTATTATATTGAGGCAGGTTCCTTCTATCCCTAGTTTCTTCAGTACTTTTGTCATGAATGAGTGATGAATTTTCTCAAAGTCTTTCTCTGCATCTATTGAAAAATCTGTTATTTTGGTCCTTAATTCTATTTGTAGGATGAATTACATATATTGATTTATATATGTTAAACCATCCTTGCATCCCTAGGGTAAAACCACCCTTCTCATGATGTTTAATCTTCTTACTATGTTGTTGAATATGATTTGCTAATATTTTATTAAGGATTTTTGCATCTGAGTTCATCAGGGTTACTGATCTGTATTTTTCTTTTCTAGATGTGTCCTTATCTAGTTTTGTTATGAGTGTGATATTGGCTACATTGAATAAATTTGTAACTGTTCCATTCCTCTCTCTTTCATGGAATAATTTGAGGAACATGGTCATTAGTTCTTCTTTAAAGGTTTGGTAGAATTCAGCTGAGAATTCATCTGTTCCTTGGTCTTTTGTGGTTGATGTGGTTATTATTGGTGGAAGGAAGGCTTTTCATTACTACTATGTCATTGCTAGTTGTTGGTCTTTTTTAGGTTATGGCAGGTCATATGTGTCTAGAAGTGTATTCATTTCTTATTGGTTTTCAAATCGATCAAAGTATAAATTTCCTTTTTTTTTTAAATATACATGACAATTTGGTGTATAAATTTCAAAGTAGTCCTTAATGATCCCCTGGATTTCTTTGATGTCTGTGACAATGTATCCTTTTTATCTCTAATTTAATTAATTTGGATCTTCTTAGAATACTTTGGCTAAGGACTAATCAATTCTATTTATCTTTAAAATGAATCAATTATTTATTTTATTGATCCTTTTTATTTTCTAATGTTACTTTCATTGATTTTGGCTCTGATCTTAATCATTTCCTTGTTCTACTGTTTTTGGATTGGTTTCATCCCCTATTTCATGGGCCTTGAGATGAATCATCAGATTAATTGTTTGGGATCTTTCAATCTGATTTTCTCATTTAGGCACACATAGCTATAAATTTTCCTCTTGGAATTGTCTTCATAGTGTCTCAGACATTCCAGTATGTTTCATAAATGTTCTCATTTATTTTGAGAATTTTAAAAAATTTCTTCTATCACCCATTCAAAATTCAAAAGTTTATTGTTCAATCTCCATGTGTTTATACAGCTTTTGTAGGATTTTGTGTGTGTGAGAGAGAGTGTTGATTTCTAATTTCATTCCATTATGATCTAATAAGATTTAAGAAATTATACTCATGTTCTTTATTTGCTAAGAGTTTTCTTGAAACCAAAAATATGATCTATTTTGGAAATAGTTCCATGAGACACTAACAAGAAATTGTATGCAGTTGTTTGGAATGAAATATTATTTAGATGTCTGTCAAGTACATTTGATTTGTACTATTTTTTCAGGTCCAAATTGACTTTACTAAGTTTATTTCTTGATGACCTATCTATTGATGAAATACATAAGTTAAAATTATTCAGTGTCATTATACTAGTGTCTCAAATCAAGTAGTGTGTTTTATGTAATTAGGTGCTACGAGATTTGGAGCATAAATATTTACTACCATTTAATGTATTTGTTGGGTTATTCCCTTTACCAATGTGAAGAGACCTGTATTGTTCCTTCTGACAAATTTTTGTCTTTAATTCTGCTTTGTTGGATTTGAAAGAACCTACTCCTGCTCTTTGGGGACACCTTTCATGTAGTATATAAATTTCCATACTTTCTATTTCTGAATGTGGCTCTCTTTGCTATAAGGTGAGTGTTGCAAACAACATATAATGGGGTCTTATTTCTTAGTACATTCTGATGGTCTATGTATTTTAATTGGAGAGTTGAGACCATTTATATTCATCGCTATTTAACAAAGGTGTTTATTAACTTCTGCCATTCTATATCTTATATCTTTAGCTTATATCATTTTGTCTTATGTTTAATTTGGTCATTTCTCTTATTCGCTTCCCTATTTTTCAAATGGGAACTTTTCATTTGTGAGCTCTGGCCTTATTATTATAATTTTTTTTTCTGTGTGCAGTATTTCTTTAAGATAGTACTGTAGTGCTGTATTATCTGGATCAATCACACATGCTAATGATGAGTAATCTTTTTAAAGTATTTCAAAGTACTTTTTAAAGTATCTTCTGCAGCAATTTTTGAGACTTTTAATCAGTGTTCATCAAGTGTATGTCATGCATTAATCTGTCAAAATATATTTGTTCACAGATGATGAATATTAACATGTAACATACATCAGTACTTCAGTATTTCCCTGGTGGAATTATATTACATTTTATGTACACAAGATGATGGTTTATCCACCAGTCTATTGATTGACATTCCAATAATATCTCTTTTCTGATTGTTGTGAATAATACTACCATGAACATTTGAATACAAGGTTTTGTTTAAACTTTTTTTCTATTATCTTGGTTTTATATTGAGGAGTGATATTGCTCAGTCTAACGATAACTCCATTTAACATTTTGAAGAACTACAAAGCTCTTTATCCATGAAGCTGAATCTTTTTCCCTTGTTATTAGTAACTTTTCCATGTCATCAAAAACATTTGTTATTGTTTTTTTAATTATAATAATATTAGTGGGGGATACATAATATCCAAACCATAATATATAATTTACTTTTTCTTAATCCAATTGTCTGTTGATGTTCACTAGGGTAGGTTTCATAACTTGGCTATTGTGAGTACTGTTGCCATAAATATTTACATGGCTATATCATAATAGCAAGGTGATTTGAATTCTTTTGGATAAATACCAAGGAAGGGATAGGTGGGTCATATGATTGTGCTATTCCTATGCTTTTGAGGAATCCCCAAACTAATTTTGAAAGTTATTTTACTAATTCATAATCCCACCAAAATGTAAGAGTGGACATTTTCTTGTCAGCATTAATTATTATTTGTATTCTTGGTAATTACCACTTTAACTGAAGTCAGATGCAATCTCAATGTAATTTTGATTTGCATTTCCCTGATTATCATGGATATCCATTGTTTTTCACATATGTATTTCCTATTTTGAGAAATGTCTGTTTTATTCTTTTGCTCATTTATTGTTTGGATTGTTTATGTGGCATTAAATTTCTTGAATTAGTTATATATTCTGGATATTAATCCTCTGTTAGAGGAGTACCTTGAGAGTTTTTCATCCCTTTCTATAGACTCTTTTCATGCTTTTAATTATTTCCCTTTCTTCGAATAAGCTCTTAAACTCGATACTGTCCCACATATTGATAATTGGTTTTATTTCTGGAACTTCAGGGATCTTGTATAGAAGTCAGTGCCAGTGCCAATATGTTAGACTGTTGACCCTATATTTTCTTCTAGCAGTTGTAAAAAGTTTCTATTCTTATTTCTCAGTCTTTGATCCACATTGATTTCACTTTGGTGCAGATCGAGAGGAACTATTTTCATTTTTCTACATTTGAATATTAAGTTTTCCCAGTTCCATTTGTTAAAAGGCTATCTTTTCTCCAACATAGATTTTTGACACATTTGTGGAGAATGAGATGACTTATTCTATGTGGGCTTTCCCCTGTGTCTTGTTACATTCTATTCCATTAATCTTAATGTCTATTTTGATGTGAATACCATGAAGATTTTATTAATATAGCTTGGTTGTATAATTTGAGATAGATCAAGTCATGTGGTGTTTCTAGCATTATGTTTCTTGCTCAGTATTATTTTGGTTATTCTTGGTCTTTTATTCTTCCAAATAAATTTTGAGGCCATTTATTCTGTGAAGAATGTCATTGGTATTTTAATGGGGATTGAGTAGAATATGTAGAACAGTTTTGTTAATATGGCTATTTTGAAAATATTAATTCCGCTTATAGAAGAACATGGGTGGCCTTTCCATATTTAAGGACTTCTTCAATTTATTTTTTCCTCATTCTAAAATTTTCAATTTAGAAATCTTTCACCTCTTTCTTTAGATTAATTCCCAAGCTTTATTTTTTCTTTTTTAGGTTGGTTTCCTAAAATCTTTCTCAGAAGATTATTGTAGTGTAGGGATGCTGTTGATTCATGAATATAAATTTTGTATTCTATTACTTCTCTGAACTTATTTATTAACTCTAGAAGGCTTCAGGTGGAGATTTTGGGGTCTTCTTCATATAGGATCATGTCATCAGCAAACACATAATTTGACTCGTCTCCCCTATTTATACTTTTTACTAATATTTGCCCTATTTTCCCCTATAATTGCCTTCTCTTGCTTGGTTGTTCTGGCTCAAGTTTCCATAACTATGGTGAATAGGAGTGGGGAGAGTGAACATCCTTGTCTTCTTCCTGATTTTATAGGAAATACTTTCAGTTTTTATCAGTTGTGTGATGGTGGTTTTGCATTTGTCATATGTAACCATTATAATGTTCAGGTTAGTTCTTTGTATGCCTAGTTTCTCAAGTGGTTATAAAGTAAGTTTTCACTGGATTTTATCAAATGCATTTTATGCATCTATTGAGATGATCTTGTGATTCTTGTCCTTAATTCCATTTCTGTGATGAATTACAATTACTGATTCGTGTGTGTTGCACCAACTCTACATATCTTGACTGAAACCCACATGATAGTGGTATGTTATTTTCCTGATGTATTTTTGAAAGCAGTTTCCTAATATTTTATTAAGGATTTTTGCATCTGTGTTTCTTGGGAACATTGTTCTCTCATTTTCTTTCCTAAATATGTCTTTGTCTAGTTTTTGTATCAGTATTTTACTGGTTTCATATTATGTATTTGGAAGTGTTTGTACAATTTCTATTTTATGGAGTAATTTGATTAATACTGATGTTAGTTCTCCTCTAAATTTCTGGTAGTACTTAACTAAGAATCGATCTTCTCATGTACTTTTTCTTGTTGAAAGACATTTAATAACTATGTCAATTTAATTCTTCGATAATGGTCTGTTTAGATTTTCTATACCTTCTTGGTTCAACTTGGGCAGTATACATTTTTCCAGAAAATTGTCAATGTCTTCAAGATGTTCTGGTTTATCAGAGTGAAAATTTTCAAAATAGGTTCTCATCAACCTCTGGATTTCAAAATTGCCTGTGGTGATATCTCCTTTTTCAACTCTAATTTTGTGAATTTTAGTCTTCTCTTTCTTTGGATTGTGTGTCTAATCATTTATCAATCTTGTTCCCCTTTTCCTAGAAACAATTACTGTTTGCACTGATGCTTTGTATTCCTTTTATTTTCTATTTCATTAATTTTTTGAGATCTTTCTTTTTTTGTAGCATAGTCATTGAAAGCTATAGTCTCTCCTTTTAGAAATGTATTCACACTCTCCAAGAGATTTTGATATGTTGTATTTCTGTTCTCATATATCATTAAAATTTTTTGTTATTTCTCCTTTCATTTCTTCTATGTTCCATTCCTCATTTAAAACAATATTGTTCACTAGGGATAGGAGAAACATATATCAACATTTTAAAAACTGTATATGCTAAACCCAAGACCCACATTATTCTGAATGGAGAAAACCTGAAAGCATTCCTTCTAAAATCTGGAACAAGGCAAAGATGCCCTCTTTCACCACTCCTATTCAACATAGTCCTTGAAACCCTAGCCAGAGCATTCAGACAGAAATAAATTAAAGGGATACAAAAAAGGAAAAGAAGAGCTCAAACTATCCCTATTTGCCAACAACATGATTCTATATTCAGAAGACCCAAAAAAACTCCACTAAAAAGCTTCTAGGACTCATAAACAAATTCATCAAATTAGTAGGGTTTAAAATCAGCACCAATAAATCAATTGCATTTCTATACTTCAAGAATATATCAGCTGAAAGAGAAATTAGGAATACTATCCCCTTTACAATACACTCAAAATAATAAAATATTTGGGAATCAACTTACCAAAAGAGGTGGAAGACCACTATAATAAAAACTAAGAATGTGAAAGAAAGAAATTAAAGAAGACCTAAGAAAATTGAAAGATCTCCCATGTCCCTGGATAGGCATAATAAATATTATCAAAATGACCACACTACCAAAAGCACTATGCAGATTTAATGCAATTTCTATAACAATCCCAATAACATTCTTCACAGAAATAGAAAAAGCAATCATGAAATTCATTTGGAAAAATAAGAGGCCCAGAATAGACAAAGCAATTCTTAGCATGAAAAGTGATTCAGAGGGCATCACAATACCAGAACTTAAATTATACCAGAGGGATAGTGATAAAAACAGCATGGTATTTTCACCAGAACAGACCCAAAGACCAATGGAACAGAATAGGAGACATGGAGACACACCCACATAAATACAATTATCTCATACTAGACAAAGATGCCATAAACATACATTAGAGAAAAGATAACCTCTTCAACAAGTGGTGCTGAGAAAACTGGAAGTCCATATGCAATAAAATGAAATTAAACCCCTATATCTCATCCTGCCCAAAACTCAACTCTAAGTGAATCAAAGACCTAGGCATTAAGACAGAGACCCTGCATTTATAAGAAGAAAAATTAGGCCCAACTCTTCAACATGTTGACTTAGGAACTGTTATGGTTTAGATGTGGTGTACCCCAAAATCTCACATGTGAGACAATGCAAGAAGGTTTAAAGGAGAAATGATTGGATCACAACTTTAACTTAATCAGTGAACTAATCCCTGATGGGATAAACTGAGCAGCGGTTGGAGGCAGGTGGCAGGAGGAAGTGGTTCATTAAAGGTGTGGCTTTGGGGTATATATTTGTTTTTGGAGAGTAGACCTCTCTCTCTGCCTTCTGATCATCATGTGATCTGCTTCCCTCTGTCAAAGTGTTCCACCATGATGTCCTGCCTCACTTTGAGCTCTGAGGAATAGAGAAAGGCACTTATGAACTTAAACCTCTGAAACCATGAACCCCTAAATAAACCCTTTTCCATGTACAGTTGTTCTGGTCAGGTCTTTCAGTTGCAGTAGTGAAAATGCTGACTAAAACAAATTGGTACCGAGAAGTGGGGTTGTTGCTGTGACTAACCTGATCATATTGTTCAGAAATTTTGTGAGCTTTGTGGAATTGGTAGGAGAAATTTTGTTATGCTTACCCATGAAAGCTGGAAATGCTTTTGATTTTTTTTTTTTTTTTTTTTTTTTTTTAGTGGAACTTAGTGGCTTATTCTGGCGGGAGCTCAGAAGACCAGAATGACAATAGGACTGTGGACAGTGAAAACAGGGATCAAGAAGATTCAGAGGAAAAAGAGGACACATTATTGGTAATTGGAGTAGAGGCCATTCATGTTATGGTCTACCTTAGAAGCTGTCTGCATTTTGCTCATGTCCTTAGACCTTCTGTGAAGTTCATTTTAAAAGTGCCAGACTTCTTAATTTGGCAGAAGAAATTTCTAGACAGCATTGCATTTAGGTGATGGCATGGATATTGCTGAAGGCTTTTAGCCAAGTTTATTGTGATATTCAGGAGCAGAAAGCAGAACAGAAGTATCTGAAAAACTTGGACTTGAAAGGTGGGAGCAAAACTGGGACTAAGGACGTTGCAGTTGTTAAAGACATTACTCCCACCAAAGAATTGTTAAAGACATTACTGCCACTAAAGAAATGCTAATGACTTTGCCCAGATACTAGAAGAAAGATGGCCTGAGGGTGTCTCAGGTGCTGGCAAGACCATAACCATCTCAGACTCAAAAGATTGAAAGTAAAAATTCTCTTGAGAAGAGACCAGTGGGGTACCAGTCTTGTTACTAGGGGTCTTAGGAAGTTTTTTCAACATGCTCAGCCACCGACACTCAGAGGCTGCTACAGCCAAGGTTCCTGGAGGCTTCATTAGTATTGGGGATGGTGGCAGATCATGGTGTCAACCACGTGGTGCTGGTTCTGCAGGAATGTAGGATGCTTGAATTAGGGAGTCATGAGGCTTCCACCAAGATTTTGAAGGAAGACCTTGGAGGCCAAGCAAAGGGCAGCAGGGTTGGAGTCCCTGTGGGCTCCCCCAGAGAAGTTAAATGTGGAGATTTAAGGGGGAAGCTGAAGCTGAAGAGGAACTCCCAAGATTAGGAAATCCCAGTAACATGGTACATCATCTTAGGGAAGCTGTAGGAAATGACCAGAGACAACCCAACAGAGAGACCACTTGGGCTGCAACCAACATGACCACAGGAGCAGAGCAACACAAGTCCTTTGGAGAAGACATCACAATATCATGTTTCCCAGATGTTGGATGTGGAGCTACCGAACTTGCTTGCCCAGCTGGATTTTGGTATTGCTTTGGTCCTATCCCTTCTTTCTATGCTCCTAATTTTGTGAATGAAAATATTTACTCTGTACTGTTATATATTGGATACTTGTAAGTTGCTTTTAATTTTACAGGAGCTCACAATTAGAGATTGCCTTGAGCCTCAGAGAAGACTATGGACTTGAACTTTGAGGAATCTATGAACTGATGAGACTTTGGGAATTCTTGGGAATGGACTAAATGCATTTTGCACTGTCAGATGAGTGTGAACTTTGGGGGGCTAGTAGTGGAATGTTATGTTTTAGATGTGGCCACGAGTGAGACAATGCAAGAAGGTTTGGAGGACAAATGATTAGGCTATGGCCTTAACCTAATCAGTGAATTAATCCCTGATGGAATTAACTGAGTGCTATCTGGAGGCAGGGGGGTGTGGCTGGAGGAAGTGGTCATCAAAGGTGTAGCTTTTGGGTATGTATGAATCTCTCTCTGTTTCTTAATCATCATGTGAACCACTTCCCTCTGTCATACTCTTCCTCCTTGATGTCCTGTCTCACATTGAACCTTGAGGTATGGAGCCTGCTGTCTATGGATTCAGACCTCTAAATCTGTGAGCCCTCAGATAAACTTTTCCTCCCCTAAGATTGTTCTGGTCAGATCCATTAGTCATAGTGGCAAAAAAACTGACTAAAACAGGAACTTATTTCCTCCTTAAAACTCCTAATGTGCAAGAAGTAATGTCAAGAATCAATAAATGGAACGTTATCAAATTGTAAAGCTTCTTTACAGCAAAGGAAATTATCAAGAACGTGAACAGAGTTCCTACAGAATAGGAGAAAATCTTTACTACCAGTACTTCAGATAAGGCATTAATTTCCATGATATACAAAGAGCTCAAAAAACTTAACACTATAAAGATAAATAACCTAATTAATAAATGGACAAAGTAATTGAACAAACACTTCACAGAAGAAATACTAATGGTCGAAAAATGTTCAATATTCCTAGCAATTAGAGGATTGCAAATTAAAACTATGCTAATATTTCACATCATGCCAGTCAGAATGACAACTATCAAGAATACAAGTAACACTAAATGTTGGCAAAGATGTGGGGAAAAAAAGATCACTTGTACATTGCTGGCGGGACTGCATATTGGTGCAACCACTATGGAAAGCAGTATGGAAACTCCTCAGGACACTTGGAATGGATCCACCATTTGACCCAATTATTCCACTCCTTGGTCTATACTCAAAGTACTTAAAAACAGCATATCACAATGATGCAGCCTCATCAATGTTTATAGCAGCTCAACTTACAGTAGTCAAGCTATGAAGACAACCTAGGTGTCCTTCAACGAATGAATGGATAAAGAAATATGGTATATATGCAAAATGGAATATAAGCCATAAAGAAAAATGAAATAATGGTAGCTGCAGCTAAATGAATGGAAATGGAGAATATCATACTAAGTGAAATAAGCCAATCCCAACAAATAAAGGCGGAATGTTCTCCCTGATTCGTAGATGCTAACCCAAAAAAAAGAGGTTGGAGAGAGGAATAATAGAAATCCAATAGATTAGATAAAACGAAACAAAGGGAATAAGAAAAAGGTAGAATTAATTGGACATAACTTTCCTAGTCTTATATTTGAGTACATGATCAGGTTAAATCCACATCAGGTACAACCACAAGAGTGAGATTCTAAATAGAATAAGTTATGTGATATGTGCATAATTTACCAAAACACATTCTACTGTTAAGTATAACTAAAAGAACAAATAAAAAAATAATGTTCAATCTCCATGTGTTTATGTGTTTTCTATAATGCTTCTTGCTGTTGATTTCTACCTTCATTCCACTATGATCTGATGGGATACACAGGATTATATCAACTTCTTAATTGGTTCTTTTCAGTTATAAATAACAGTAGAATCCACTTTGACATAATTATACAAGCATGGAATATATTTTATTCTAATTCAGACCCTAGTACCTCTCCTTCCCCTTTCCTTTTCCCTCCCTCTGCTTCCTTCCATCCATTTATATTTCTGACATTTAATAATGTCAGAATTAATGTTATTATTTTTAATTATTTTCTTGTTGATGTATATGATGGTGAGATTCACTGTGGTGTATGCATACATGTACATAGGAAAGATATATCAGATTCATTTCACTCTTTTTCCTTGTATTTACTAATACATGGTCAGCCAAGAATATGTTATATTTTTCTTTTACAAAAATAGATTTTAATCAAAATAGAAATGCTCTATAAAACATACTGATTGTTTATGGTTTTACTTTTTCAAAGGAGATATAAATTTAATCAGTCTGAAAGAAGGGATAATGTTGAGTTGATGGATTTGCTTGAACATTGTATTAGGGACCAGAAAATTACTACAGTATGATAAGACATGTGAGAATTGCAAAATTAACTTGTTTGAAGTCATTATCCTTTTTTAAATGTTTTTTCTATTTTTTTAAATTCATTGATTCTTTTTAGTTATACATGACAGTAAAATCCATTTGACATAATAATAAACACATGAAATATACTTGTTCTGATTCAGTCCCCAGTACCACACCTTCCCCTCCCTTCTGCCCAACTCCTGCTAACTTCCCTCCACTGATTTTTTGCCGTTTAACCAAAGATATTTTTATATTAACTTCTTGTGTATGTGCACAATGGTGAAATTCTCTGTGACATATTCATATATGTACTTTGGAAAGTTATGTCAGATTCATTCCATTGTTCTTTCTTTTCTCTTTTTTCTCCCTTCCACTCATTTTCCTTTGTCTACTTTGCTGAACTTTTATTCTTTTGTATCCCACTCCCTGATTGTGGGTTAGTTTCCAAATATCAGAGAAAATATTCAAGAATATGGGCTATTTTGGGTGAGGATTTATGAACGGTTGAGAATAAAACAAATTCATTGACTTGGGGTGAAATGTTCTGTAGATGTATCTAGGTCCATTTGGTTGGTAGAATTATTTAGGTCAGAAATATCTTTATTGATTTTATGTTTGGATGCCCAGTCTATTTGTGAATAGCATTTGTTGAAAATACGCAGTATTACTACATCAGGATCTATCTGCATTTAATGTCAAGGAGGTTTCTTTAATGTACACTGATATTAGGGACATACATACTATTGTAAAATTGTGTTCAATTGTTCCCTTTATCAGTATGTAGCAGCCCTCTTTATCAATTCTGATTAATTTTTGCTTGAAATAGGCTATGCAGTTATATGACAAGTTCCTTCTGCTTCTTTTATGACTCCATTTGCATGAAATAGTTTCCATTGTTTTACTTTCAGCCTACAAGTTCTTTGCCTACAAGGTGAGTCTCTTGGAAACAGCATATAATTGGATTTCATTTTTAAAAGCTTCTTCCAGTCTATGTCTTTTAATTGCAGAGTTGAGATCATTTACACCAGTGTTAGGAAACCCTGAAGAAACTTAGTATAAGAAGGAAATTACTTCAAATTAATAAAGACTATATACAAATACCCCATGGCCAACATCATACTAAATGGGGAAAGACTTAGATAATTTCCTGAAAAATCCAGAACTTGACAAAGTGACCACTCTTCGCAATCCTACTCAATGTATTATTTGGAATCTTAACAAGAACTATTTGGCAAGAGAAAGAAATAAAAGTGATAAAAATAAGAAAGGAAGTCACATTATTCTTATTCAAATATGATCCCATACTTAGTGGGCCACAAAAGTTCCATTAGAAGACCTCTAGTCTTTATAAACATATTCAGCAATGCAGAAGCATATAACATCAACATAAATATCAGTATCTTTTCTATATGGCAATAAATCTACTGAGGAAGAATCCTGGAAAATAATTCCATTCCTAATAATTTAAAGACTATTTATAAATAAACCTAACCAATGAATTAAAAGAACTCTGCAATTAAAATTGCAGAACACTGAAGCTAGAAATTGAAGAAAACACTAGGTGATAGAAAAAAATCCCGTATTTGTGTATTGGAAATATTAATAATTGTTAAAATACCAATATAACTTAAATCAAGCTATGAAAACTCCATTAAAATACCAATGGCATTATTCAAAGAAGTGGAAAACATCCTAAAACTTATATGAAATAAAAAAGAGAAGACAAAGGGCCAAAACAATCCTGAGCAAAAAGAACAATGCTGAAAACATCACAAAATCCAATTTTGAAATATATTCAAGTCCATGTTAATAAGAACAATGTAGAACAGACATAAACACAAACACATAGATCAATGTAATGGCATAGACAACAAAAAGACAAACTCCAACAGCTACAGGCATCTGATTCTTGACAAGGTTAACAAAAACATATACTGGAGATAAGATAGCTTCATTAACAAATGGTGCCGAGATAACTGGATATCCCTATTTAGAAGATTGAAATTAGTATGGAGATTCCTCAAAAAACTAGTAATGGAACCACCATTTGACCCAATTATTCCAGTCCTTGGTTTATACCCAAAGGACTTCAAATTAGCATACTACAGTGATGCAGTGACATCAATGTTTATAGCAGCTCAACTCACAATAGCTAAGCCATGGAATCAAACTTTGGTGCCCTTCAAGAGATGAATGGATAAAGAAAATTTGGTATATATACACAATGGAATATTACTCAGCTATTAAAAAAGAATGATTTATGACTTTTGCCATTAAATAAATGAATCTGGAGACTATCATGCTAAGAGAAATAAGCCAATTCCCCACCCCAAAAAAAGAGCAAAGGTTGAATATTCTGATATGCGAATGCTAACATACAACACAGGGGAGGGGAGCAATAGAACTTCAGTGGATTACACAAAGGGGAATACAGGTAAAGGAGGGGTATAGGAATAAGAAAGACAGTGGAATGAATTGTACATAACTTGCCTATGTTCATATATGAGTACCCCACCAGTGAAACACCTCCACATCATGTACAACCACAAGAATGGGATCCCAATTAGAAAGTTATACTCCATGTATTCACAATATGTCAAAATACCCTCTACTATCATGTATATTTAAGAACAAATAAATATAAGATTGAAATTAAAGCCTTATCTTTCACCTCCTACAACATCAACTAACATCTATAATAAGTTTAAATGTAACTTCTGAACTTCTAGAAGAAAACATGGGGGAAAATACTTCAAGATACAGGCAAATGAGTGACTTTCTGAGTAGAGCTATTATGTCTTGGGCAATAATAGGAAGTGTAGACAAATATAACTGCATTAAATTAAGAAAATATATACAGAAAAGGAAATAGCACTATGAAAACACATTCTAAATTGTGGGAGAACATTTTTGCCAGTTGTTCTTCTGACAGGAGATTAATATCCAGAATATTACAAAGAATTCAAAAATAAATAAATAAAAATTCAATCAATAAATCAGTAAATGATGAATGATTTGAATCAACATTTCTCAAAATATGTATGAATATCCAATAATTATATGAAGAAGAGTTCAGCATCTTCAGTCTCCAGGGAAATGCAAATCAAATACATTGACATTCCATCCCACCCTGGTCAGAATGTATATTCATTAGGAATGCCAAAAACAAACAAACAAACAAACAAAAAAAAAAAACAGTACACTCTCTTTCTCTAATATTTGGAAGTCTGGGCAAAATAAGAAAACGGAATCAGATGGGAGGGGATCAGATATCAGAAATACATAGGGAAATTCAGTGGAGTAGAAGAAGGAGAATGATAGTAAAGAAGCAAAGAAGGGAAAGGGGAAGAAAAACAATGAATTTAGCAAGTCATATTACATTCATACATAAAGGTACCAAAGGGAATTTCACCATTATGCATATGTACAAGAAAATAAGTTTAGTAGAGTAGAGGGAGAATATGTTGAGACAGGAGGAGAGGGAAAGGGGGAATGGGGATTGAAATAAAATTCCTTCTTACAATTTTGTCAGAATGAACCCAAATACTATGTATAATTATAACATTCTAATAAAATATTTAAAACAATCCCAGTATATTCTGATAAGTATGTTTATTGCAGCACAGTTCAAGATGACCTAAGAGACTGAGAGTAGATACATGAATAAAAGCATGTGGTATAAATAAATAATAGTGCATTATTTAGCTTTATAGAAGAATGAAATGTAATTTACAAAGAACTGGTATAATAATGTTTAGTTAAATAAGACAGACTTAAAAAGAAAAGTATTACATATCTTACCTCATGTCTGAAATCTATGAAAAAGGAAATCATAAAATTAAGGAAATTGTTAAAGAAGTAGAGAGGAATTAGTAGGCAGCAGGACTATAGTTGTGTATGATTGAAATATGATGTTTGCACTTCACAATGTACCATAGTGATATCCAAGTTTCCTGTTTAATTAAAATGCACTATTACTTTTCTAAAAAATTGTGAAACAGTTTTTCAGACACCATACATTTTATATTTTTTACTAGAAATATATGAGTGATCCACAACTTATGAATTCTGTATTGTATCACTGTTCTAAATTTTCAGTATTTTAATACTTGTGACATTTTATATACTACTGATGTTACAGTTTTTCTTTCCTGATTGCTAATACTGTCAGCCAAATTATTTTCCTCCAAAATTCATGTGCTAGACTTCCTATCTCCCTGTACCTTAGAATGTGAATGTATTTGCAGACAGGGCCTTCAATGATGCAATTAAGGTAAAATGATGTCATTTAGATGAGCCCTAATCTAATAAAATTATTATACTTATATGAATAAGAGATTAGGACACTGACATGATTAGAGAAGGAATATGAAAAGGCACATGATGAAGATGAAAAATAATATGCCAAGGTCATAGGCCTCAGAAGAAACCAATCTTCATAAGAACTTAATCTCAGAATTCTATACTCCAAAATTTTCAAAATATAAATTTCCATTTTTAAGCCACCAGTTCATGGTAATACATTATGGCAGTACGATAAAATTAATACAGCTAATTGACATTTAATATCATGACATGATTTACCTGGCATCTGTGTATCTTCTTTGTTCAAATGCCTTCTCATGTTTGATTTCCCCATTTTCTAGTCGGATTTTTATTATACTATTGGTTTGGGGGAGATTCTAGAGAATTCCAAACTTAACTGATTTTTTAGATGTTATTTTCAAATATTCTTCAACTTTGTGTAGTATCTTTTTATTCTTTCCAAAGGTTCTTTCATGGAGTACATTTTTAATTTTAATACACACAAATTCATAAATATTTCCTTTTATGTGTTGTACTTTCAGTATTAAGACAAATAATTCTTGACTTAGAAGAAGATCCCCAAACTTTCCCCTATTCTTTTTCTTAAAAGTTTTATAGTATTGCAGGGTGTGGTGGTTCATGCCTGCAATCCCAGCTGCTCAGGAGGCTGAGATAGAAGGATCACAAGTTCAAAGCCAGCCTCAGCATAAGTGAAGCACTAAGCAACTCAGTGAGAACCTGTCTCTAAAAAATACAAAATAGGACTAGAGATGTGACTCAGTGGTTGAGTTCAATACCTGGTACTCCAAAAAATGTTTTATACTTTTATTTTTTTCATTTAATACAAGGGTATATATTGCATTAGGATCTCTGTAAGATATGAGGTTTAGTTGGCATTTCATTTTTTTCCTGTTTATATCTAATTGTTCTAGCATCATTTGTTGAAAAGGCTACTTTTTCTCCATTTAGTTTTTGAACATTTGTCCATAGTTATTTTTTGTAAATGTGTTTGTCTACTTTTGTGTTTTCTACTCTGCTCCATTGATCTACATTCCTATGGCTACATCAATATAATAATCTTTATTACTTTGTCTATCTAGAAGTTCTTATAAATACACAAGATTTGTTCCACCTTTTTATTTTCACAATTGATATAAGTAGGGCCTATGCCTTTTCACATAAATTTTAGAAGAAACTTGTCTGTGACTGTCAATTTGATAGGAAACGCATTAGACATATGAATCAACTTTGGCAAAATCAACACTATTTCAGATAATAATTTACTATTAAAATTTTTAAATATAAATTAATCGTGACAAAGAAAGACTGTGAGACTCATTCCCATTTCAAATAATAAGCATTATAGTTGGTATTTGAACATAGGTAGTGCAGAAAACTTTATAAAACTAAAAACTGCAATTAATAATTTAGACTTAACAGACATATATGGAACATTGCTTCTATATATGACTGAATATACTTTCTTCTCAGCAGCACGTAGATCATATTTTAAAATACACCATGTCTTAGGCCACAAAGTAACTCACGGTAAATTTAAAAAAATGAGAGATTTCACACTGCATTCTATCAGATCATAATGGAATTAAATTAAAATCAATGAAATCATAACATCTAATATCTAACATCTGAAGTCTAAATAATATGCTACTGAATGATGAATTGATAGAAATCAGGGATAAAATTTAAAAAGCTACTTAGAGGTAAAAGAGACACAACCTATTAGAATCACTGGGACATTAGGTAGGTGGTGCTGAGAGAAAAGTTTATAGTACTGAGCTCATTCATTAAAAGAATGGAAAGCTATCAAACAAATAAGCTAGTTTTACATCCCAAGGCCCTAGAAAAAGAGCGAAGGAACAAAAAAAAAAAAAAGCAGCAGAAGACAGGAAATAATGAAAATCAGAGCAGAAATTAATGAAATTGAAACAAAAAATGAAAAAATAAAGGAAACAAAAGTTGGTTCTTTGAAAAAATAAAAAGGATAAACCCTTTGCCATTGCCATAGTAAACAAGAGAAAGAGGTAAAAAAAAAAATCAAATTTCTAAAATCTTTAATGAAAAAGGAAGCATCACCACAGACAACACTAAAATACAAGGAGTAATCAGAAGTTGTTTGAAAACCTTATACTCCAATAATATAGAAATTATTGAAGACATCGACAAATATCTAGTGGTATATGACCTACTCAATTTGAATAAGGAGGTCATAGAAAATTTAACCATATCAATTTCAAGCAATTAAATTGAAGATACCATCAAAATTGTACCAAGAAAGAAAAGCCCAGGACCAAATAAATTCTCAACCCAGTTCTATCATACACTAAAATAAGGACTTACATCAATATTCCTCAAATTATTCTATGAAATAGAATAGGAGAAAAACCCTTCAAAATGCATTCTATGAAGCTAGCATTACTCTGATAACAAAACCAGACAAAAAAACATCAAACAAAGAAAACTTCAGACCAATATCACTTATGAACATAGATGCAAAAATTCTTAATGAAATACTGGAAAAATCACATTCAAGAACACATTTAAAAGATAGTGCAACTTGGTCAAGTGGGTTTTATTCCAGGGGTGCAAGGTTAATTCAACATATAGAAATCAATAAATTAAATTCACCATATCAATAGACTTAATGAAAAGGATCATATGATTATCTCAATAGATGCAGAAAAAGCATTTGATAAAATACAGTATCCATTTATGTTCAAAACACTAGAAAAACTGGGGATAGTAGGCACATATCTCAACACTGTAAAATCTATATACTTTAAAACCAAGGGCAACATCATTTTAAAAAAAAAAAAAACTGAAACTATTCTTTCTTGAAAGTGAAACAAGACAGGGATGCCCATTTTCATCACTTCGATTCAACATAGTCCTTGAAATTGTAGTCAGAGCTATTAGGCAAAAGGAAGAATTTAAAGGGATATAGACAGGAAAAGAAAAACTCAAACAATCCCTATTTGCTCATGATATGGTATATATTTAGAAGACCCAAAAATATTCCACCAGAAAACTTCTAGAACACCAAAAAAAAAATGCAGCAAAGTAGCAAAAAATAAAATGAACATCCATAAATCAATAGCATTTATAAACACCAGTGGTGACTCAGCTGAAAGAGAAATTAGGAAAAGTATCCCACTCACAACAGTATCAAGAAAAAATACAATACCAAAAAACTGAAAAAAGAAATTAAAGAAAACCTTAGAAGATGGAATGATCTCCCATGTTCTTGAATAGGCAGAATAAATATTAAAATGGCCATGCTATCAAAACACTATACATATAGGTTTAATGCAATTCCTATTAAAATTTCACTGATATTCTTTATAGAAATAGAAAAAGCAGTTATGAAATTATTGGGGAAAATAAAAGGCTCAGAATAGACAAAGCGATTCTTAGCAGAGTGA
This sequence comes from Sciurus carolinensis, assembly GCF_902686445.1. Classification (NCBI taxonomy): domain Eukaryota; kingdom Metazoa; phylum Chordata; class Mammalia; order Rodentia; family Sciuridae; genus Sciurus; species Sciurus carolinensis. The sequence continues at coordinate 63,442,259 of NC_062232.1, read as the reverse complement.
AGCTGGAGGCCTCAGAATTTAGACCTTAAGTTATACTACAGAGCTATAATAACAACACAAACATGGTATTGGTACCAAAACAGGCATGAAAACCAATAGAATAGAATAGAAGTCACAGAGAGAATCCCACAACAAGACAGTTATCTCACACTAGAAAAAAGCACCATAAGCATTCATCGGAGAAACAATAACCTCTTCCACGAATAGTCCTAGGAAAACTGGGAATCCATATGTAGTAAAATGACATTTAACTCCTCTCACCCTGAACAAAACTCAATTCAAAATGAATTAAAGAACTAGTCATTAGACCAGAAACCTTACACCTACTAGAGGAAAATGTAGGCCAAACGATCATGTCGGTTCAGCAACTGCCTTCCTCACCACAAAAGTTCAGGAAGTAAAATCAAGACTCAATAAATGAGAGTGTATCAAACTAAACAGCTTCTTTGCAGCAAAGAACTAATCAAAAGGATAAAGAGAGAGCCAACAGAATGGGAGAAAATCTTTTCCCCCTGCACCTCAGATAGACCATTAATGTCCAGGATATATAAAGAACAAAAAATTTTATCACCTTAAAAGCAAATCAGTCAATCAATAAATGGACAAAGGAACTGAACAGGCACTTCACAGAAGAAGAAATACAAATGGTCAACAAATATATGAGAAAATGTTCAACATCTCTAGCAATTAGAGAAATGCAAATTAAACCTACACTGATATTTCACATCACTCTTGATGGCAACAATCAAGAATACAATCAACAATAAATGTTGTCAAGGATGTGGGGAAAAGGGTACACTCTTACGCTACTGGTAAGAATGCAAATTAGTGCAAACACTCTGGAAAGCAGTATGGAGTTTCCTCAGAAAACTTGGAATGGGACCACCATTTGACTTAGTTATCCCACTCCTTAGTCCCAAAGGAATTAAAATCAGCATACTACGGTGAAACAGCCCCATCAATGCTTATAGCAGTTCAATTCACAATAGCTAAACTATGGAACCAAATTAGGTGCCCTTCAACAGATGAATGGATAAAGAAAATGTGAGATATACACACACACACACATACACACACACTATGGAATTTTACTAAGCCACAAATTTATTTTTAAAAAATTGCTAAAATAAGTTCTTATGTGAAAATAAATTTACTTAGGTCAGAAACTTTATTATAAAAATAAATTAGTATATGAGAATGAATAAGTGAAGGTAAAGTAAAAACTCATCTTTCATATTCTAACAGATAACAATTTATTCAAAATAATGGCAACAATATGTTAGATGGCATATATTTTAAATATATGTATGCTTATGTATAAATGACATGTATAAGAGCAATGTTGTATGGGATAGGAGGGAGGAATGAGGATTCTTTTTTCCAGTATAAGATACTTAATTACAATATTAATTCTGCTTATTCAAGAACATAGGAGGTCTTTCCATCCTCTAAGTTCTTCAATTTCTTTCTTCAGTATTTTGTAGTTTCTTTTGTAGACATTCTTCACCTCTTTGTCAGATTGATTCCCAAGTATTTCATTTCCTTTTTGAGGTTATTTTAAGTGGGATGGTTTTCCTCATTCAGCTGATTTGTCATTGGAATACAGCAATGCAATTGATTTATAGGTGTCAATTTTGTATCCTGCTACTTTGCTGAATTTATTTATAAGTTCTAGAATTTTGTTGGTTGAGTGTTTTGGTTCTCCTAATTATAGGATCATGTTGTTGACTAAGAGAAATAATTTGAACTCTTATTTTCCTATTCATATCCCTTTAATTTCTTTCTTTTGCCTGATTGCTTTGGCTAGAGTTTTAAGGATTATGTTGAATAGAGGTCATGAAAGTGGACATCCCTGTCTTATGCCTAATTTTAGAGGGAATTCTTTCAATTTTTCTCTGTTTACACGATATAATAATGCTCAGTCATTTAAAAAAAATGCCTTTTTGGACATTTCCAAGTACATGAATGGACCTGGAGACTATCATGCTAAGTGAAATAAACGAGTCCCAAAAAACCTAAGGTCAAATGTTTTCACTGATATGTGGAAGATAACTCACAATAATGGTAGAGAAGGTAAAAGAGAAGTTCAGTAGATTAGACCAAGGGGAATAAAAGGAAGGAGGTGGGAAAGGAAAGGAAAGATAGTGGAATCAATCCAAAATTCTTTTCCTGTGTACTTATATAAATATATCAGTGAATCTCACCATGATGTACATACATAATAATGGAGTTCTAAGTAGAATAAGATATATTCCATGCGTATACAATGATATCAAAATTAATTCTACCATCACGTGTCAGGGTCTTAAGCCCCCTGCTCTTCTCTACCAGCGACAAGGGAAGGGAGCACTCCCCAACAAGGCCAGACCAGGATAGGTAGGGCCGACTGACCGCCAGCACCCAGTCCTCCAGGCGGAGGACAATCAGAGGCATAAGGGAGACCAGTCACAGCAGGAACTCGTTTATTGAGGAAGTCACACAGCTTTTATGTAGGGTGGGGGCTAGGCAGGAACCAATCAGCTTAAAGGTCAGCAAGGCATCGGGGGGGGGGGGGGGGGGGGGTGTTCACCAGGCGAGAGTCCCATAGGACTACATGGCAAGCACGAGTTGATCATCTTCGCGGAACTGTTGTTAAACAATCCCTGACAGTGGTCTGATTTATCATCATTAACCTTTGAAACCACCTTTGAGGCCTTGATTTTGCTCACTCGCCAGGGAGTAAGGAGTCAGCCTGAGTTAGTTAACGTGTCATTAGTCCCAACAATCATGTATAATTAAAAAAGAACCAAATAGAAAGTAGAAAAAGAGAATACAAAAATACACTAATTGGAAGATGGATATTAATAGATTATATCAAAAACAAGATTAAATTATGTTTTCTACAAGAAACTCACTTTAAATAAAAGATTCGTGAAGACTGAAAATAAAGGGATGGAAAAAGATATGGGAGATTAATAGTAATCAAAAGAAAAATGATTATAATTTTTTCAGACAGAAGAAACTTCACAATGCAGGTAAATTTATCAAGAATAAAGAGGGGAATTATATAATGATAGTAAGATTAACCCTCTGAGAAGACATACAATTTCTTAACATGTTTGTGCCTAAAAGATTATACATGAGGCAAAAGTTGACAGAACAAAGATAACTTTACTAAAAATCTGCTATTAAAAAAGGCAAATTTGACACTCCTTTTTTAATAATAGAAATTTTCAAAACATAAAAAAACAATTAGGACATACTTGAAGTTACAACATCATCCATCAATCTGCATACATAACACTTTACATCATACAGTACTTAATTCAACAGCTGTAGAATGTACATTGTTTCCAAAGATCACATCAACATTCATCAAGATAGACCACATTTTGGCCCATAAAATACACCTTACAAAACTTATAGTAATAGAAATTACACAATGTTCCTTCTCAGACCATGTAGGAAGTAAACTAAAAATTTATTAATAGAAAGGTAAAAAATGCCAGAATGTGTAAGTGAAACATAATACTTCTAAATAACAGTAGCTCAATAAGAATTATGAAAACAAACTTTTAAAGTATTTTTTAAAAATTAAAATGTAAACAAGTCACTCAAATTCATGAAAAGAACTGTATTACTAAAATATGACATTCTGGAGAAGGTAAAATTATGGATTAAGCAAAACAATCATTTGTTGCCAGTGGAATGGGGAAAAGGAGGGGGATTTTAGTAAGCAGAATGTAGAGAAATTTTAGACTGGTAAACTGTTTTGTATAATACTATAATTGTGGACATATATCATTATATATTTTCATAATCATGAAGAATGTAGAACACAAAGAATAAAATTAAGCTAATCTATTGACTTTAGGTGATAATGATGTGTCAGTATAGATTCACCAGTTCCAAAATATGTACCTTTCTCATGGGGAATGCTCATAATGGGGAAGTTTATACATTTGTGAAGGCAGGTGGTATAAGGTAAGTATCTACAACTGATACTCATTGTTTTAACCTAAAATTGACTTAATAATTTGGAGGATGCCCTGAAAACAGTGTTCACAATAAAATTGACATCATAGACCAAATATATTATAAAAGAATACCTTCCATTTTATGAAACTACAAAAGAAAATAAAAATTATTATACCCAAAGCAAATATAAGAAAACAAGTAATGAAAACTATAGCAGAAACCAATGAAATTAAAACATGATTTTTAGAAAAATTTGCAAATCTAAAGTTCTTTAAAGCAACTAATAATTAAATCTCTAGACAGGTAATAGAAAAAATAAAGAACATGAAAAATACCAATATAAAAGGTGAAATATCAGACATCAAATTCAATAAATATCAAAAGGGTAATGAAAATCGTATAAACAACTTTATGGTAAAAATATCAGAAACATAGTTAAGGTAGGTCAATAATTTGGTTATGCAATCAACTAAAACATGAACAATAAGAAATTGACAATCTGGAAAGACCAGTTAAGAGTAAACAAACTGAATAAGTAATTATTAGCTGAAAGGACCAGGCATAATTGGGTTCACTGCTGAGTTCTACCAAACATTGAAGAAAGGATTTATATCAATTATCTAAAATCTTTTACAGAAGATTGAAACAAATGTAATAATTTCTCTTTCTATGAGAACAGTATTACCCTAACATCAAAATCAAATGCATCAAAGAAAGGAAAACTAAAGGCAAATATGTATTTTAAGCACAGATGCAAAAAATCCTCAGTGAATATAAAACAAAAAAAATCATTATACAGTTTAACCAACAAATTTGGTTTTATCTTAATCATGCAAAGAAGAACCAAAATTTGAAAACTTACCTAATTTAATCTCATCAACAGGATAAAGAACTAAATCACAGATTATCAACAGATGCAATAAAATTATTTAACATAACCCAACATCCATATTTGATATGTTATCAGTAAGTTTGAAAAGAAGGGGAACTTCCTCAAATTTTCACAGATATATATAGAAAAGACATCCAATATTCTACTTAAAGAGACTCTCCAAACATTCTCATTATGATCAGAAATAGGAAGCATATTCCTTCACATCACTGCTTTTTAAAATTGTACTAGAAATCTTACGTAATTCAATAAGAGAATAAATATAAATAAAACACGTATGAACTTGAAAGGAAGAAATAAATATTTATTTGTTTATAAATATTAAAATTGTCAATGTATCAACTCCAAAATATTCAACAACATATCTCCCAAAACAAGAAAACAATTATAGCAATAATGCAGGACACAAGGTTAATGTATAAAATTCAATCAATTCCTTATGTTAACAAAGAATGAATGCAATTCAAATTAAAAATATATTAACATACACATTAGTACACTCAAAATAAAACACTTTAAAACTGAAAAACAAATTTAAATACACATATTTATACTCAATATTAGAAAAAGGACTTCATAGGAGTATTGCCACTATGAAACTTCATGCCCCTGTATCAAGTTGCAGTAATTAAGAGTGTGGTATTTGCAAAAGAATATGCCAATAGAACATGAAAGAGAGCACAGATATGGGATGCATAAATATTGTGGGCCTAATCTTTGATGGAAAACACAGCAATATTGTGCAGCAAAAACAGTCTTCAAAAAATGGTATTGGGACAACTGAATATTGACATCCAAAAAAAAAAAAAAAAGAGAAAGATAAGCTACATAAAGATCTCATACATTTCACAAAAATTAACTCAAACTGGATCACAGTTGAAATTATAAAAATCATTAAAACCCATCAAATATGTGCCAAAGACTTAAGAGATACCTCATCAAATTATATATATGGGAGCCAATTAAATGTAGTAAAAGTTGCTCCACAGCATATGTTATCAAGAAGCTGCAAATTTAAATAAAACTGAAATGAGACTACAGAATTATTTAAAAAACTGTAACCCCAAACATTTACAACTTAACATGCTGATAAATTTATGGAACAATAGGAACAGGTACGCATTGCTGGTAGAAATGTAAAATGTTACAATCATATTGGAAAAAACTTGTTGAGTGGTTACAGACTAAACATAATTGCAATTTATATCCCAGCATTTTTTCTCCTTGGTATTTACTCAAAAAATTTGAAAACTTATGTCCGCACAAATACCTGCATACAGATATTTGTAACACATTAATTCATAATTGCCAAAACTTGCAAGCAGTCAAAATGTCTTTCAGTGGGTAATAAAATAATTCATTGTAATATAACTGGATAATGAAATCTTATTCAACACTAAAAATAGCTACTGAGGTATAAAATACTTGGAGGAACTCTAAATGCTGAGGGAAGAAATGAAAAGGCCACATGATGTAAAATTTCATCTCTCTGACATTCTGGAAAAGGCACATCTATAGAGACTGCAAAAAGTCCAATAGTTCTTGAGACTTGAGGATAAGATAGGATAAATTAGCAAAGTGTAGATGATTTTTGTATCAGTGAACATATTGTTTAAGATTGTACAGTAAATTACATCTCAAATTCATTTATCAAAGCATATAGAGTTTACATTATCAACTGAATTATATTCCCCCAGAACTTCAGACTTGGAAGCCCTAATCATCAAAATTCTGTATTTGGAGATAATATCTTAAAGGAATTATTAAGGTTAAGTGAGACTGTATGGAACTCATGTCTTTATAAGAAGAAGAAATGCCAAATCTCTGTCTTCCTCTCTCTTTCCCCATTTCTCTCTCTCTCTCTCTCTTTCTCTCTCTCTTTTGTTCCATAAATTCACATTTGAAATATCACATGCAGGAACAAATTAGAATATACTCTTTGCAAGTTAAGAAGGTGCATTGGAAACTAACCCTGTTGGCACATGAAATATGACTTCTAGCCTTCATGTATTTGAGAAAATAAATTTCTATTGTTTAAGTCATCTAATTTCTGGCATTTCTTTATGGTAGTCCAAGAAACTTAGACAAATAACGAACCCTAATGTAAACTGTAGATTTTGTTAACATTGATCTGTCAAATGGTTCATCAACTGAAACAAATCATTGATGATAAGGGTATTGTTAATGTACAGCAGGAAGAAATAATTTATGGGAAATATCTATATTTTAAGTTAACTTTCTGTGAAATTACCTGAGAAAGATCTAGATAGTAGATAGTAGAATAGAAGCAGGCTCCAAATTCCAGGTTCTACAGAGTTTTTAACTCAAATAACTAATTAACAGATATACAGAGAGTTTGGTTACTGAGGGAATACCTAGAGATTCAATTTTAGACACTGAGAGACTTGGAGAAATGCAGAAATTATGGTAACAGGAACATACAATGAGAAAGTGTTTATCAAGTCCAAATCTGCAGCCACATCACTGGTGCAGGACAAGGAAAGAAGAAAGTAAAAGTTTGAAAAATTGCTTTGTAAATATCGGTAGAATTGAAAATCACTCTAAAATTAGACAATACAAAGCTATATAGTGGGCTAGTGAGTGACAAATACTCTACTCTTAATCCATGAGGAAAAGCTGTAGTAATAAGCCATTTTTTTAAGGTTGAACATTAGCTTATAGCTTTGGAAAAGACAAGTTTTGCAACTTTATCTTCTGTGGAGTTAGCAGCAAATATTGTCGTCATGGGAAAATGCCTTTGAAGCAACATCAGAATTTCATATATATATATATATAAATATATATATATATATATATAAATTATATATATTATGCATTATATATACTAATACACACATATATATATGTAATTGAAATCATATATACATGAAAGAAGATATTGAAGTGGTGGAGTGAATCTAGGCAATGACCCTTGACCTTCCTGAGAGAAAGCAGTGAAAGGAAGCAGTGAAAGAACAGCTCACCAAAGAGGTGGAGTGACAGAATAAAGGGAATTGGAGTTTGGTTAGCAGAGCAAATATGGACAGAATTTCTTGACCCCCAAATCCTGAACAGGATGGATCAAGGAGCAGGTGTAACAGAGAAAGAAGGAGAAGAAAATCCCATAAGCTTAATTCTTTAACAACAGATGGAAAGAAAACCAAATCAAGTTGAAACATGACAGGGACAGCAAAGACAGTGAAGACTATCAAGTAGCTTAATCAAATTGTGGACTGAAAGCTGTACCAGGCATCACAGTCATTTTGCAGAGTGTACAACTGCCCACTTCCCTTAAAGAAGTTAAATCTACACAGCTTTTCCCTGCCTTCAGATAGTAACAAATAAAACCAAATCTCATGAATTTTTCTAGAAGTAATTTGTAGAGGAGTTGCTGCTAACTGAAAGTTGTTAAAATGTTCTCCCTTCATCACAGATAGTGGGAGTGGGATGGACCTGACCCAAGATTCACTCCAGGGGAGTATTAACTCTAACCATATACTCCACACACCCTCTATAGGAGCTCAGGCAAAAAGACATTTTAACCCCCATGACAGTGATAGGAAAACCATGGTGAGCTGCACTAACCAGGTAGAAGGCTTCTGTGCCACAGATGACCCACAGAGCCTGAACCCACAGGACTCATATTTGCATACAATGACAAAGTTCTTTGACAACACCAACCCATAGAATTCCCAGTAGAGGGGAGAAGGCATTCATGATTCACCACCATGGGCAGAAAGAGCTCAGACACAGTGCAACCAATTCTCTATCTGAGTCATAGGAAATTTACCCTAGTGATCTACATGCACACAACAAAGGTCCACAGAAAGACCACAGTCACAGGTTCCACATTTGCAGACAGCAAGGCTATGTGATAATTTAAAGAAGGTCCTGTGGAAGGAAGTGGTTGCACAACATCCCACAGTAGTCAGTTCAGCAGTGTTGAGCCCTGCATCCTGTCATCCTGCACCCAACAGAAACAGTCAGCAGATGCAGCATAGTGCAGGCTCAGACTCCAGGGCTGAGAACAAAACCTGGTGGGGAAGAAATCTACCACAACCAGGATTGTCGCAACCATGCTACAGCACCTTTAGGAGGATCAACAACTGTGAGTACCTGGGTTGCTGGATAACTAAATTATCATTCAGTCACATTGACAACAGAAAGCAATTTCTGAGGATAACCCTAAGCAGTCAGTGGAGAACCTCACACATACACAATGATACTATGCTCCACAAAGGTGCTTAAAGAAAAACACCCCATGCAGCCACTCTGGAAAGCAATCCTAAGAAAACTTGGAATAGACCCACCTTTTGACCCAGTTATCCCACTCCTCGGTTTATACCCAAAGGACTTAAAATCAAAAAAATTTAGTAACACAGCCACATCAATGTTTATAGCAGCTCAGTTTACAATAGCTAGATTGTGGAACCAACCTATTCAGCCATAAAGAAGAATAATATTATGGCATTTGCAAATAAATGGATGGAATTGGAGAATATCATGCTAAGTGAAATAAGCCAAGCCCAAAAAAACAAAGGCCGAATGTTTTCCCTGATAAGTGGAGGATGATATATAATGGGGGTGGAGGTGGGGAATGAAAGAATGATGGGGGAACTTTAGAATATGTAGAAGAAAATGAGAGGGAGGTGGGGTATGAAAAATGGTGGAATGAAACAGACATTATTGCCCTATGTACATGTATGATTACACGAATGATATGAATCTGCATTGCGTACAACCATAGAAACGAAATTATGTACCCCATTTGTGTACAATGAATCAAAATTAAAAGCTAAATAAAAATAAATTTTAAAACATCTGGTGGATGTTGTCCCAGCACTTAAGCTGTTGTTTTTTTGAAAGTTCCTTTTCCAAAGCATATGACTCTTAAATATGTCTTTAAGACTTGAGTTTGGGGGCTGGGGTTGTGACTCAGTGGTAAAGCGCTTGCCTAGCACATGTGAGGCACTGGGTTCAATTCTCAGTACCACATAAAAAACTAAAATAAAAATATTGTTTCCATCTATCCCTCAAAAAAAAAAAGAATAAAGCAACACCAAAAGTAGTAGAAGACAGGTAATAATTAAAATCAGAGCTGAAATCAAAAAAATTAAAATAAAAGAAACAAGTCAAAAAATTGACAAAAAGTTGTTTGCTTTTAAAAATAAGTAAAATTGATAAATGCTTAGCCACACTAACAAAGAGAAAGAGAAAATTCAAATTACTAAACTTCGTGATGGAAAAGGAAATATCATTACTGACACTACTGAATTACAGAAGATAATCAGAAACTATTTTGAAAATTTTACTCCAGTAAAATAGAAATATTGAAAATATTGACAAATTTCTAGAAACATATGATCTACCTGAACTGAATCGGGAAGACATATATTTAAACACATCAATTTCTAGCAATGAAATAGAAAATGCCATCAAAAGCCTACAGACCAAGTAAAACCCAGAACAGATGGATTCTCAGCCGAGGTCTATAAGACCTTCAAAAAAGAACTAATGCCAATAGTCCTCAAAGTATTCCATGAAATAGGAAAGGAGGGAATCCTTCCAAAATCATTCTATGAGGCTAGAATCGTTGTGATACCAAAAGCAAAGACAAATGAAGGAAAGAAAACTTCAGACCAATATCCATAGTGAACATAGATGAAAAAATGTTTTAATAAAATCCTTGAAAGGCATATACAAAAACATTAAAAAAGAGAGTGCTCCATGATCAGTAAGGTTCTTTCCAAGGATGCAAGTTTGTTTCAACATACAGAAATCAATAAATGTAATTCATCACATCAATAGTCTTAAAGATTAAAATCATGTGATAATCTCAATAGATGAAGAAAAAGCATTTGACAAAATACAGCAGCACTTCATGTTCAAAACACTAGAAATACTAGGGATAGTAGGAACATACCTCCACATTTTTAAAAGTTATCTATGCTAAACTCAAGGCCAACATCATTCTAAATGGAGAAAAACTGAAAGCTTTCCCTCTAAAAACTAGAACAAGACAGGAATGCCCTCTTTCACCACTTCTATTCAACATGGAATAGAAACTGAAACTCTAGCCAGAGCAATTAGACAGATAAAAGAAATTAAAGGGATTTGAATAGGAAATTAAGAACTCAAACTATCACTATTTGCCTATGACATGTTTCTATATTTAGAGGATAAAAAATTCCACCAGAAAACTGCTAGAACTAATAAAGGAATTCAGTAAATAAGCAGGATATAAAATCAATATCCATAAATCAAATAAATTTTCATATATCAGTGATGAATCCTTCAAAATAGAACATAGGAAAACTACCCCATTCATGATAGCCTCAAAATAAAATAGTACTTGAGAGCCAATCTAATAAAGGAGGTGAAGACCCATACAATGAAAACTACAGAACACTAAAGAAAGAAATTGAAGATGACCTTGGAAGATGGAAAGTTCACCTATGTTCTTGGATATGCAGAATAAATATTGTTAAAATGTCCACACTACCAAAACTGCTAAACAGATTTAATGTGATTTCTATTAAAATCCCAATGACATTCTTCATAGTACTAGAAAAAAGCAATCATGAAATTCATTAGGAAAACATAAGATACCCAGAGTAGCCAAAGAAACCCTTAGCAAGAAGAGTGAAGTTAGAGGCATCACAATACCAGACCTTAAACTATACTACAGAGCTACAGTAACAAAAACAACATGGTCTTGGCACAAAAATTGACATGTACCCCAATGGAACAGAATAGAAAACAAAGAAAAACTCACACACATACAGTTATCTCATACTAGACAAAGGTGCCAAAAACATATATTGGTGGAAAGATAGCGTATTCAACAAATGGTATGGAGAAACTTGGAAATCCATATGCAGTAAAATGAAATTAAATGCCTATCTCTCATTCTGCACAAAAACCAACTCAAAGTGGATCAAAGAACCTGGGAATTACACTGGTGATCCTACACCTAGTAGAAAAAATATAGGCCCAAATCTACATCATATCATCTTAAAATCTGACTTTCTTAAAACGTTTCCTAAAGTGCAAGAAATACAATCAAGAATCAATAAATGAGATGGATTCAAACTAAAAAACTTCTCCTCAGCAAAGCAAACAATAAATAAGGTGAAGAGAAAGCCTACAGATTGGGAGAAAATCATTACCACACACACCTGAGAAAGAGCACTAATCTCCAGGATACATAAAGAACTCAAAAAACTTAAGACCAAAAAAAATAATAATAATAATAATCCAACCAATAAATAGCCTAAGAAACTGAGCAGACACTTCACAGAAGAAGAAATACAACCAGTCAACAAATATATGAAGAAAAGTTCAACATCTCTAGCAATTAGAGAAGTGCAAATAAAAACTACTCTAAGATTTCATCTCACTCCAGTTAGAATGGCAATGATCAAGAATAGAAGCAACAGGGCTGGGGAGATAGCTCAGTAGGTCCTTAGAAGACTGGGAATGTAATGGCCATTTGACCCAGCTATCCCACTCCTTGGCCTGTACCCAGAGGACTTAAAATCAGCATACTACAGTGACACAACCACATTAATGTTTATAGCAGCTCAATTCACAATAATAATTGTGAAACCAACCTAGATGCACTTAAATAGATGAATGGATAAAGAAAATGTGGTATATATACACAATGGAATATATATACAAAATGGAATATTACTCGGCTTTAAAGAAGAATGAAATTATATCATTTGCAGGTAAATAGAAGGAGTTGGAGAATATTATGCTAAGTGAGATAAAGCCAATCCCCAAAACAGAAAGTCCAAATGTTTTCTCTGATATGTGGATGCTGATCCATAATGGGGCTGGAGGGGGCAAGGGAAGAATGGAGGAACTTTAGATTGGGCAGAGGAAAGTGAGAGGATGGGAGCAGGTAAGGGGATGGGAATGATGGTGGAATGAGACTATCATTTATAACCCTATGTCCATGTATAATTGTACAAATGTTATGACTCTACATAGTGTACCACCAGAGAAATGAAAAGTTGTGCTCCATTGTGTATAATGATTTGAAATGCCTTCTACTGTCATGTATAACTAATTGGAACACATAATAAAAAATAAATAAAACATAAAAATAGGGCTGGGGATGTGACTCAGTGTTTGAGTGCCCCTGAATTCAATCCCCAAAACCCCTAGGGAAAAAACAAAAGATGCGTTTAGAAACTCAACAGGCAAGAGAAAAAAATTCTCTCTGGGACATATTTTAAATTAAAATTCCTAATATTCAGAAAGAGGATAAAATTTTAGAAGTCACAAGAACAACCTTCATGTCACAAGTAGAAGTAATTCAATTACCATAACAAATGACTTCTTAACACAAACCCTGAAAGTTGAGAGTGCTTGGAATAATATATACCACGACCTGAAAGAAAATTAATGTCAAGAAAGATTACTATAACCAAAAACCTATCCTTCAGAATTAAAATCAAAATAAAAGTCTTTCATTATAAGTTGAAACTACAATAATATATAACCAATAAGTCTCCACAAAAAAAAAATAGAAATATTTCATGTGGAAAAAACGAAAAAATGAAAACCAGCATAGGGATAAATTGCATTAGAAAAATAGTCAACTAATGGAGAATCAAATTGAAATTAAGCATTAGAAATGAATCAAAATGGCAGGAAATAAAAATTATTGCTCTAAAATAACCCTGAATATAAATGGTCTGAGATCTCCAATCAAAAGACATATGGGGGCTGAGGATGTAGCTCAGTGGTAGAGCACTTGCCTCACATGTGCATGGCACTGGGTTTGATCCTCAGCATTAAATAAATAAATAAAGATATTGTGTCCATCTACACTAAAATATATTTAAAAAACAGACATCTTTGCAAAATGAATTTAAAACCAATATTCATCTAAACAAATTAGCAAGAACCTGTCTCAAAATTTAAAAATAAATAAAAAATTTTAAAAGTCTGGGGATGTAGCTCTGTGGTAAAGCATCCTGTGTTTAAGTCCTAGTACTGCCCCATCACACAAAAATAATGCTTATATTACTGTTTAAAAGAAAGTTATATCACAGAAAAAAATATCCACAGGCAGAAGGTGAAATGATGAAAAAAGTTATACCACGCAGATAGAAAGCAAAAACAAAAAGGAGTAGTTAAACTTACATCAGACAAAGTAGTCTTCAAGTCAAAATAATTCAAAATAACAAAGAATTTAACTTCATACTGGTTAAGGGAATCATTCAACAAAAATACATAATGATTTAAATATTTATGCCCCAAATGTACATTAAAAAATGCGTCTCAACATAAAGACTCAAATAGACCACCATACAATTAAACTTGTGTGATTTTAAAACACCTCTCTCACCATTAGGTTAGTCATACAGTGTAAACTAAGCAAAGACACATCAGAACTAAAAATACTATTTATCAAATGGACCTAGCAGACATGTACAGAATATTTTATCCATCAACAACTGAATCCACTGTCTCCTCAGAGGCACATGGAACTTTCTCTAAAATTTTTTGCTTTTGTAGAACACAAAGCAAGTCTTAGCAAATACAAAAATTTAGAGAAAATTAATTGTACTTATCAGATCATAGTGGAATGAAATTAGAAATCAACAAGATAAAAAGAGAAAACATTTTGATACCTGGAGAAGAAATAATACACTTTTGAATGAGGAATGAATAATAGAAAAAAATGGAAAAATTAAAAAGATTTTAGAAACAATTGAGAATAGAGGTACCACATATCAAATATTCTGAGACAGTATGATTGCAATTTGAAGAGGAAGATTTATAGCATTAGTTTCCAAAATTAACAATTTAGAAAGATACTAAATAATGTTACACCTCAAGACCCCAGAAAAAGGCCAAATTAATTCCAAAATCAGTCGAAAACTGGAAATAATAAAGATCAAAATTGAAAAAAGAAGCTCTAAATTTCATTTGGAAATATAAAGACCCAGACTTTCCAAAGCAATCCTTCCAAAGAGTTATGCTAGAGACATCACAATATCAGTACTCAAAGTATACTACAGAACTACAGTAACCAAAAGAGCATGATACTGGCACCAAAACAAAAATGAAAGTCAATGGAATATAATAGAAGATACAGAGACAAATCCACACAAATATGGTTAACTGATACTATACAAGGGTGTGAAAAAACATATTGTGGAGAAAAATAATATTTCTAATAAATGGTACTGGGAAAATTGGAAATCCACATGTAGAAAAATGAAATTTGACCACTGTTGCTTACTCTGCACAAAATCAACTCAAAGTGGATCAAAGACCTAAGAATTAGGCCAGAAACTCTGCAAGTACTATAAAGATATGTAGGACCACCACTCCCATATGTTGAAACAGGAGACAGCTTCCTTTACAAGACTCCCAGAGTGGAAGAAATAAAATCAAAAAGAAATAAGTGATAAGGCATCAAATTAAAAAGCTTTTGCATGGCAAAGAAAAAAAGAGTATGGAGAGAGAACCTACCCAGTGGTGTAATATATTTGCAATTTTCTCCTCAGACAGGGCATTAATATCTAGAATATAAAAAGAACTCAAAAAAAAACTTAACACTAAAAAACAAATAACCCAACAATAAATTGTAAAAAGAACTAAATAGACACTTCTCAAAAAATACAAATGGACAACAAATATATGAAAATATCAACATATCTAGCAATCAGGGAAATGCAAATCAAAACTACATTGAGCTTTCATCTCACTCCAGTCAAAATGGCAATTAACAAGAATACAAATAATAATAAATATTGGTGAGGATGTGAGGAAAAATGTATACTCATACATTGCTGATCACACTGTAAATTAGTGAAGTCACTGTGGAAGGCAGTATGGAGATTCCTCATAAAACTGGAAATGAAACCAACATATGACCCAAATAACCCACTCCTGGGTATATATCCACAATATTTAAAATCAGCATACTACAGAGATCCAGCCACATTAATGTTTGTATCAACACAATTCACATTAGTCAAACTATGGAACCACCCAAGATACCTGTCCACAGAAAATGGATAAAGAAAATGTGATACATATACACAATGCAATATTACTCAGTCATAAAGAAGAATGAAATTATGTCACTTGCCAATAAATGCATGGAACTGGAGAGTATGATGCTATGTGAAATAAGCCAACCCTCAAAAGTCAGTGCTCAAATGTGTTATCTGATATGCAGAAGAAAATACAAAATAGGGGGAGAGGGGAAAAAGAAAGAGAGAGAGAGAAAGGGCTAAAAAGGTGATACCATCAGTAGACTAGATGAAGGGGATCAAGGGGAATGAAGGAGGGACAGGATAAGGAATGAAAGGTGGAATGAATCTGACCAAACTTTCGTGTGTGTATACATGAATGTATCACAGTGAATCTCAACATCAAGTATATCCACAAGACACTAATTAAAAAAAAAAACTATAAAAATTTTCAGAAAGTTCAGTAGAGAATGGAGAAAAGGGGGAAAAATGTGGGAAGGAGGGGAAGTGTTATGGACTGTATTAGAGCAAATTATATTGTATGCTTTTGTGATTATGCCAAGATGAATTATGATGTTGTATATGACTAGAAAGAATCAATATAAAAGAAGCTATTAGTGATATAAGGGATAGGCAATTCCAAATTTCAAGGCATTTACATTTACAAGGCAATAATTCTGCTATAATATACAAATGAGGCAATAGATATGAAAGAGAAGTTTAAGTTCTCATGGACTTTGGCAACAGGAGGTGGAATTGTATGATTAGGATAGAAATTGTAAGGGGTATATCACCATTTCCATAGAGAGGATCTAAAAGGATCCTAGATTATGAATAAGGTATTCAAGGGCCCTAATCCAGGTCTTGTTGCAAAGAAATGTATTCTAATATAAGTAGTTTTTGTCATAATCTCCATATTTTATTTCATGAATTAAAAAACATTATCCGGATAGGGAATTCATAGGTTTCTTTAGAATGCTGAGATTAAAAATCTACAAATATGTCATTTAATTCAATGTTTTTTTAAGGTTCAATTTTAGCTGGGATTTTTGTCATTTTAAATGTTAATCTTTAGTTTTTCTATATTAGAATTAATCAAAGTGGAGTTCAGAGAGTTTTCAGGTAATAAGATATTTTAATGTGGTTTACATAGTTGAAGACATTATTATTATGAAACATTATTTACCTTCTTTTAGTTCTCATTCTTTCATGGATGTACATTGGAATTTTCCAGGGGCTACTAAACATGGGATGGCATTACAACTCTGATATTGATATACATCAGTCTGGTAATTATCTTAAATTAAATAACAAATAAATATTTTAAAATTTCTAATCTTTAATCTAAAAAATACTATGAGATACCATTCAATGTCTGTTAGAATGGTGCTTAAAAATAAAAATACAACAAATATTGAAAATATATTGGAGAAAAAGAACACTTACACACTATTGGAAGAAATGTAAATTTTACAGTTATTATAAATGGTATGGAGTTTCCTCAAAAAATTATAGTACATGTACTATATGATCAATTTTTCCTACATATTGGTATATATCAAAGCAAATAAAATCAGTATATGAATGAGATAACTGTGCATATTCATCACGACATTATTCACAATAGATAAATGTGAAATTAGCCCAGGAGTCCATTTATAGATGAATAGATTTTAAAAGTATGGTGTATAAGTGCAATGGAGCATTTTTTAGCCATAAAGAATAATGAAATCCTTTCATATGCCACAAAATGTAATGAATTGAAAGACATTATGGTAAGTGAAATAAACTCTACATAGTCAGGTGCTACATATTCTTCCTCAAATATGGAATATAAAACATTAATCCTGAAATTTTGATAGTCATTTCTAAAAATTCTGAAGGGTGTGGTAGCAGAAGAGAGACGATTGTATTTGATTAATGCACCCCATTTGCATGTGTTTTAATATCTCACCGAACCCCATTATTTGTGAAATTAATATATTATAAACATTTAAAAATAAATATAATAAACAAACATGAATTTTGGGATTCAAAACTACAATAATAGAAATTTAAAATTAATTATAGAAATTTAAGAGCAGAATTAATCAGGATGAAGAAAGCATCAAAAACTCAAAGGCAGATCTTTTGAAATTGAGACAGAGTACCAAAAAGTTATGGGCACTGTCAAGCGCACCTATATATACATTATAGAATTCCAGAAGGAGAAGAGAGAAAGACAAATAAACATAATTGAATAATTACTTTAGACTTCCAGATATTTGCAAAATAATATAGATACATGGGTTCCAGAAAATAAATCTAACTTGAAGAAATGTAAAAAGAATTACAATGAAACATGTTACAATCTAAAACTCTATAAAGAAAGAACATAGAGAGTGGCAAGAAATTAACTGTTTCTCAATTACAAAGAAAATTCCCTCCCATGATAAAATTGTTTCAGGAAAAAAACATTCAACAAACTAGAAATATAAGGAAAAATATCAAAGTAATTCAGGCTATTTATGTATAGCTCACAGAAAACATCATACTCAATACTGAAAAACCAGAAACATTTGCTCTAAATCAAGAACAAAACAAGTATGCTCACTATTTTTCCTGCTTCTTTAGAACATAAGATTGGAAATCCCATCAGACATATTGGTTGAAAAAAGATAAAATGTCAAATGGACTGAAACGGGGTTGTAGTTTTATGACCTCACATACAGAAAACCATTGAGATTCAGAGATCATAGTAGCAAAAACAACCAAAATCATTTCAGAATTAATAAAAGCATTCAACAACATTTTAGAGTTTAAAATCAACATGCAAATATTAATAGTGTTTCTATAAATTAACAATATGCCATGTGAAGAAGAAACTAAAATGCAATTTTTTTACAAAATCAAGCTTCTAGCATATGAAACTTTTGGAGGCACATTATAACCATATAAACAAACCAAGATTCATGTCCTTCTCCCAATGCAAAATGCAATTTTTCCATTCCCTATAGTCCTAAATTATTAACTCATTCCAATGTAAAATTAAAGTATCCTCTAAAATTCAAGGGAAGTTTTTCCATCTGTGACAATGTTAATTCAAGATAGAACAGCATTCCTATTTGTAAGGGGAGAAATAGGAAAGTAGAAAGGATTAATAGACCCAAAGCAAGACCAACATCCCAGCAGAGTAGACAGTAAAATTCCAAGCTCCAAGTCTTGCATCCTATGCACACTGCAGCAATGGGTTTATTCCTTAGGTCTCAGGCAGCCCTAATCTCAAAACCTTCCTGGTTGTAATCTATATATAACTACTAACAGGATAAATTTACATGGTAATGCCTGCAGCTTTCCCAGGTGGGCACTGAATGCTGCAGAGGTTCTGCATTTCTGGGATCCTGCCTGCAAATAAATTTTCATGGCTCCTCTATGCCTTGTAGCAGAGCATGTCTGCATTTGCTATGTACCATAAACAGGCCAATTACTGAACCTCCAGGCATTTCTATGAAATCTCAGTGGAAGCCATCATCACAACACAACTATTGCATTCTGCACATCTGAAAATCAGCACCACAATATGTCAAGGACTGTTGAATTCTCTTTTAAGACTGGTGACACTAGCTGTGCCTGGATCCACTTGAACTAAGGCTGTTTCAACTGCTTAGTGCTTCACCAGAGAGCAGGTAGATGAAACCTAAAGAGACCTTGGGTAATTAAATTATATAGAACACATCAGGTTCATTCCCTGAAATAAGTCTGCCCCTCTAGGCCTCTGTCCTTCAAATGGGAGAGTCAGCCTCAGATTTTTGAGATGCTCCCAAGGCCTTTTTTCTATGGTCTTCATGTTTAACACTTGGATTCTTTTAATCCATGAAGATCTCACCAGGCAGTACACTAATATCCCAGATATGCATTTTGATTGTTACATGTGCAAGCTGACTTTCTGAAATATTTCCATTGGCCTATAAATATGAGAAAAAATGGTTAAAAATAAACAGCAGCCTGATCCCAGGTCATCACTTCAAAATTCAGTCTTCCATAAAGCTATAGGGCATAGACATATTTCAGCCAAATTATTTGTTACTTCATTAAATGATTGGCCTTTTCTCAAATTCAGTGACAGTCTTCCTGTGTTCTGAACTCTCACCATTATCACTTGTAACCCTCTGCTTCCAGCAGTATAGGCCTTTTCTGATCAGTGCCACCAATATCTTCAGTCTCTTCCTGTCATCATGTTCCAAAGCAAAGTTCACATTTTCAGGTATTATTGTAGTAAATAGCCTACTTCTCAGTGCCAAGTTTCTGTAGTCTGATTTCCTTTGCTATAAAAATACATGAAGACAGGTATTTACAAAGAAAAGATTTTTATTTAGTTCATACAGTTGGGGTTGAAAATCCAAGATTGTGTGACTCTCTCTGTTCAGCATTTGGTGCAGGCTTCATGGCTAATGACAGGAACACATGTAAAAGAGATTACACGGTAACACAGGAAGCCAAAAATATTCAGGGGACAAAATCTATTTTTATAGCAACCCACTCTCACAGGAATTACCTGGGGTTCCGTGAGAATTATGCTAACATCTCCTGAGATTTATGTCCTCAATAATCTAATTACCTCCCCCTAGACCAACCCCCAAAGGTTCTACCACATGTCAACACTAGAGCAATGGGAACCAATCTTTTAGCATATAACACTTAGAGTGGGGGCACAATCAAACCATATCCAAATCATAGCAGTAGGTTTAATAGTTAAAAAGTGGGCTGGGGATATAGCTCAGTTGGTAGAGTGTGTGCCTCCCATGAATAAGGCCCTGGGTTCAATCCCCAGCACCACAAAAAATAGTAGGTAAAAAGTTATCTCATGTCTACTGTATGTTTAAAGTTATAACTATGTGAGTTAAACCAACAACAAATGCACAAGGGGAAAAGCAGTGAGAATTATTCCACACATATAAAAATAGCAGTGAAACAAAAAAAGAAACATTTACTTAACTTTTTACTATTCTTGCTTTCATAATGAGTGCCTAACATGCACATGCTCTAAAATTTATCAATGGGGAAAAAACCTGGGTGATGGCATTACTCATTTAATATCTCATGATATTTTCATGAGCAATTCAAGCATAACTCTTGAGAAGACAAGTAAAAGCAGGTGTGATAAAAGCTTATAAATTTACTTTAAACAACAATTATGCATATAGAATATGTCTACTTAAAATGTTTTCAAAGTATTTTTGGTAAATTAGGAGAATTTATGGTTTTCTAAATTAAGTAATACATACTCATTATTATCTGGGTTATTTCCAAGTTAGAATGTTAAAACAGTGACTGCTGAGTATAAATTAAAGTTTGTCTACTTTTCCCTTCTTAAGTTTCAGAGAAACTACTAAACATATTTGAAGCAGTCAATAAATATGAGAAATTGAACCATTGGGAGGCAGATGACTGTTGATTACAAGTTAATAAAGTGTATTTTTGTGAATGAAATTTGAAAGATTTACTTTACTTTGCTACATGGTCCCTTGATAATACAGAAATTGTTAGTGAGTTTTTTTATTGTTATGGCAATGTTGTTATTTGTATAAGTTCAATAAGAATCTGTTCTCCTTACAGTGAGACAACATCAGTGGTATTTGAAACATTGGTTATATTACTAAGATTTTGACTGGAATGTCATATCTTAATGTATGACTAGGAACTAAAGATTGTCTTTGTCTAATCAATAAAGCACTTTGAAGAAAATTCTGCTCTGACATATTACATATATGTTTCACCTTATGAATGGACAAGGAATGTCTACTCCTGGCAATTCCACGAATCTCAGAATATTTTGGGAACTTTGTGAAAAGAAAAATTCACCTAAATCTATAAGAATTGCAAGAAAAGTCTGATGCTCTCCCTTGGGCTTGGCATCCTTTCCTGGAGAGTGTTTTAAAGGTACAATCAAATATTCAGTATTAAAAAATTCCTGAGTTATGTATAAAAATGCATTGGATTTATGAGCATTGATCTTGTAACCTGCTACTTTACTGAATTCACTTATGAGTTCATAAATCCAATGCATTTTTATACATAAGTGATGAATCTTCAGAAAGAGAAATTAGGAAAACTACCCCATTCACAATAGCATCGAAGAAAATAAAATACTTGGGAATCAATCTCACAAAAGAGGTGAAAGACCTCTACAATGAGAACTACAGAACACTAAAGAAAGAAATTCAAGAAAACCTTAGAAGATGGAAAGATCTCCCATGTTCCTGGATAGGCAGAATTAATATCGTCAAAATGGCTATACTACCTAAAGTTCTATACAGATTCAATGCAATTCCAATTAAAATCCCAATGATGTACCTCGCAGAAATAGAGCAAGCAATTATGAAATTCATCTGGAAGAATAAAAAACCTAGAATAGCTAAAGCAATCCTCAGTAGCAAGAGCGAAGCAGGGGGTATTGCAATACCAGATCTTCAACTCTACTACAAAGCAATAGTAACAAAAACGGCATGGTATTGGTACCAAAATAGACAGGTAGATCAATGGTACAGAATAGAGGACATGGACACAAACCCAAATAAATACAATTTTCTCATACTAGACAAAGGTTCCAACAATATGCAATGGAGAAAAGATAGCCTCTTCAACAAATGGTGCTGGGAAAACTGGAAAACTATATGCAATAGAATGAAACTAAACCCCTATCTCTCACCCTACACAAAACTCAACTCCAAATGGATCAAGGACCTCGGAATCAGACCAGAGACCCTGCATCTTATAGAAGAAAAAGTAGGTCCAAATCTTCAACTTGTTGGCTCAGGATCAGATTTCCTTAACAGGACTCCCATAGCACAAGAAATAAAAGCAAGAATCAACAACTGGGATAGATTCAAACTAAAAGCTTTCTCTCAGCAAAGGAAACTATCAGAAATGTGAAGAGAGAGCCTACAGAGTGGGAGAATATCTTTGCCAACCATACCTCAGATAGAGCGCTAATTTCCAGAATCTATAAAGAACTCAAAAAACTCTACACGAAGAATACAAATAATCCAATCAACAAATGGGCTAAGGAAATGAACAGACACTTCACAGAAGAAGATGTACAAGTAATCACCAGATATATGAAAAAATGTTCAACATCCCTAGTAATAAGGGAAATGCAAATCAAAACTACCCTAAGATTTCATCTCACCCCAATTAGAATGGCGATTATCAAGAATACAAGCAACAATAGGTGTTGGCGAGGATGTGGTGAAAAAGGAACACTCATACATTGCTGGTGGGGTTGCAAATTAGTGCAACCACTCTGGAAAGCAGTGTGGAGATTCCTCAGAAAGCTTGGAATGGAAACACCATTTGACCCAGCTATCCCACTCCTTGGCCTATACCCAAAGGACTTAAAAGCAGCATACTACAGAGATACAGCCACATCAATGTTCATTTCTGCTCAATTCACCATAGCCAGATTGTGGAACCAACCTAGATGTCCTTCGGTTGATGAATGGATAAAGAAACTGTGGCATATTTATACAATGGAATATTACTCCGCAATGAAGAATGATAAAATTATGGCATTTGTAGGCAAATGGTCGAAATTGGAGAATATCATGCTAAGTGAGATAAGCCAATCTCAAAAAACTAAAGGATGAATGATCTCGCTGATAAGCGGATGAGGACATATAATGGGGGGTGGGACGGGCTAGCATTAGGTTTAGGGTTAGGTTTAGAGTTAGGCTAAGGAGAGCAGTAAGAATGAAGGAAAGAAGGACTGTGTAGAGGGAAAAGAGGGGTGGGAGGGGTGGGAGGGGTGGGAGGGGTGGGGGGGAGGGGAAAAATATAATAAACATCATTACCCTATGTAAACGTAAAAAAAAAATAAATAAATAAAAAAAAAAAAAATTCCTGAGTTAGAAAACAGCAGACTAAAGAGCACATATAGGGTCAACCATTATGACTATTGCATTTATGAAAGGAATGAAACCAAATTTAAATATATTACCCCTATTTTGCAAACTAATTAGCTTTGCTTTGATTATCTTTGATAGAAATGGGATGACTATAGAAAGACAAATATTTCAACAGAAAACTGTAGTGCACCTCTTATACTCTAGCCCTGTTCATTGCTTTTGAGGTTTGCTATTTACCTATGAAATGGAATATGTGTTCAATTCTACTAGTTTCATCCAATTTTGGAATATAACCTCCTAAGCTAATGTCTGCAAATTATCCAAATAACCAAAGCAAAAATGATAAAAAGGGATTATTATTTCATATAGGAAAACTAAATGAATTGGTCATAACTTTCTTATGTTCATGTATGAATTAATGACCAACAAAACTCCACATCGTGTACACCACAATAATGGGAACCTAATTAGAATACATTACATTCCATGTATGTATAATATGGCAAAATACATTCTAGCATCATGTATACCTAAAAAGAACAATAATAAAAAATATATCTCTTAAGTAGGTTAATTCAGATAATCATGTTATGGGGGACTCAGAGGCTTTTTATTTTTCCATTTGGTTATTGGTAGTATGTTAACTTAGCTTCTCTCAAAATCTCAAATTGGCACTCCCTATTACAAAAGAATGATATCCAGAAAAACAGTATGGACACTTCCGTGTTCTTTTTCTTTTTCTTTCTTTCTTTTTTTTTTTTCATTTTGTAGATGGACAGAATATCTTTATTTTATTTATTTATTTTTATGTGGTGCTGAGGATCAAACACAATGCCTCACACATGCTAGGCAAGTGCTCTACCACTAAACTACAACCCCAGTCCTTCCATGTTCTTTTTAAGGAAAAAAAAAAAAAAAAAAAAAAACCCTTCTTGGAAGCCCTTAAGCAGATTTCCCCTCAGATTTTAGTTTGAAGACTTTACCAATCTAATAGTTCTTCAAAAACTACTGACAAAGAGAATGGTTATAATATGACTAATTTGACTAATTTATACTTATATGA
The DNA here is from genome assembly GCF_902686445.1 of Sciurus carolinensis. Lineage (NCBI taxonomy): Eukaryota > Metazoa > Chordata > Mammalia > Rodentia > Sciuridae > Sciurus > Sciurus carolinensis. The sequence continues at coordinate 63,417,461 of NC_062232.1, read as the reverse complement.
TGTTAATTTACATGGGAATTTAACTGAGATAAAGGATGTGTAGTGAGATGGTAAAACATGATCTCTTGGTGTGTTTGTGGAGTGTTTCCAGAACATATCAGCATTTGAAATGCTGGACTGAATAAATGTGAGTGGAAATCATCCAAATACCTTGAAGACCTAAATAGAACTAACAGAGGATGAATTTACTCTCTACCTGAACTGACATGTCCATCTTTTTCTGTCCTCAAACATTGATGCTTCTGATTTTTGTGATTTTGGATTAAGATTTAGACTTTCACCTTCAACCTCTCTGCCAATACTCAGGCCTTTGGATTCAAACTAAATAATACCGCTCTCTTTGTTTTCCAGTTTGCATGTTATGTATTGTGGAGATTTGAGACTTCCATAACCATGTAAGTCAAGAAGAGAAAAAGAAAGGATGATGTCTAATATCACTAATAAGTATTTACTGAGTAGACAGTGGCTCAAACTTAGGATTCTGATAACAAAATAAAAAGAAAAATAAGCTGGGCTTGGTGGTTCACTCCTGTAATCCCAGTAAAATGTTAAGGCAGAAGGATTGAAAATTCAAGGCAATCCTCAGGAATTTAGCAAGGTGCTAAGCAACTTAGAGAGACACTGTCTTAAAAATTAATTATATTTTTAAAAACCAGGCCTAGGGATGTAGCTCAGTAGTAAAATGCCTCTGGGTTCAATTCCCAGTCCCCCACCACCACCAAAATGTAAAGGAAATTAGATACTTGGTAGGCAACCAACTTAATAAGTAACTCTGAATAGAGAGAAAGGAAAGAGAAAGAAAAAAAGGAAGGAAGAAAGGAAGAAATTATAGTTCTGACAGATGTAAATCAGGAATAAACTTTAAAAGGAATTAATTGATTCTATGATTTAAATACTTTTACAGTTTCACAGAACATATGGACTAAATTACACTTTAAACTTGGTCTAATCCATTGTTTCCCTAACTTGTCTGAATAACACTATCACTCACAGTACATATGAAAAGTAACGATTTTAGTACTGGTCTCTAGATCAACCAAATCAATATATCCAAGAGCAGGTTCCCCCTCTATTTGTATTTTTTAATTTCTTAAGTAACTTTGCTTTATATAGCAAGTTTGTTAATACAAACATATTTCATTCTTTAGCTCTTTTCAGATGAAAATTACTGAAGTGAGTGGTCCAGATGTCTTGAGAATATTGAAACAAATTATATAAGGGTATATTAAAAGCAAGAAATTATAATATAATTCAAATTTCATAATTTTTAAAGTATTTACATGAACCTGCTTATTATATACTTTTAGCTTTTATTGCATTCATATATCCTATGTGAGTGTTTATTATTCAAGTGAAGTATCCTAAATGTGAGCTTTAACAATTTGTATGTATACTTCCTTTATATGAATGACCCACGGGGGCAAGAAAAGGTTAATTTGCTACAGAAGGTCAACCTGCTCCATCATGAGGTACTATAGTGTGAAACTGACAAGGCCCCAAATGCATAGACTTAATGACAAAATCAATATATAATGTTTGGGCTTGTAACTGGATTTTCTGCAGAGATTTTCAAAATTTATACTTCAAAAGAAAGTGCATCTCATAAGTTCCAGTAGAGGAACTCATAAGGTCATCAACATTATCATTAATACCAATGCTCTCAAGTCTCATAAATTGAACAGGACCTGATTATTCCTATTGATTGTTTTCTTATAAACTTCCTAATTATTGAAAGTAATATGACCCATAAAATGGAGAATTTCACCTGAAATATAACTGAATTCTCCCAGTAGTTTAATAATGTTGTGTACTACCCCAAATCATTTTATCATAAGCTATATTTGGTGATGCTATAAAATATTATTCATTCTAAAATAAAACAAAAGCAACTTTAGATCAATTGTAATTATAAAATTAATTTCCAATTTTCATAATTGTATTAAAATCACAATTTTAAAAAGATGGGACTTTCCATACATTTTGTAAGTATAGTATTTTTCTAAATATCATGTATCTGGATATTCTTGGACAAAATTGTTGATTTTAAAGGGGACATTAGAAGAACAAGATTTTGAATCTATTTGAAAATCCTATTATTTTCACTGGATTATAACTAAATTTAAAATACTGTTATCAGTTTTGAACAATCCTCCAAATGGAATATTATACCCAAACCACAGTAAAATAGAAGACATATCCTACAATATACATTGAAGTATAATGCTCAATTTTTTCAAATGTTTTTTAAATAAGGCAAAAAATTAATGTGCTGAAATATTAATTTAAAAAAATGTGCTGGTATTGTGCAGGCTCTGGAAACTCAAGCAAAACAAGCTTTAGTCTCATTATTTTTAGGGAATTAATCTACTTGTCATAATAAAATCATAGGCCCTCTCGGACTAATATTCATGGATATAAAGATAGGATTTGAGGCTGGGGAGATAGCTCAGTCGGTAGAATGCTTGCCTTGCAAGCACAAGGCCCTGGGTTTGATCCCCAGCTCTGAAAAAAAAAAAAAAAAAAAAAGATAGGATTTGTAACTATGTGACATCACCCATTTGAACTACCTATCTAAAATGAACAAATGTAAGTAGGAGATTTGTCATGGAAGTGGTTGTAGTTCCTATAAGAATATAGAGATGGTAGGTAGATAAATGTCCACTTTACTCCGCTGTAATGAATGTTTTTAGCAATGACTTTATGTGTAATTTTGTTAACTGCTTTATAGTGTGAGAAACTATATGAAGAACATACTGCATGCAGGTGCAGGGTCACACGCCTGTAATCCCAGCAGCTGGGGAAGCTGAGGCAGGAGAATTGCAAGTTCAAAGCCAGCCTCAGCAACGGTGAGACACTAAGCAACTCAATGAGACCCTGTCTGTGAATAAAATACAAAAAAGTGCTGGTGATGTGGCTTAGTGGTTGGGTACTCCTTAATTCAATCCATGGTAATCCCCAACCCTGCCCCCCCCAAAAAAAATATATATATATAACATGATATATATATACATATACATATACATATATATATATATATATATATATATAACATAATAACATAGTTCATCCTTCAGGATGTGGTGATCCAGGAATAGAAATATTATAAAATTTTATTGATATTAATTTCACTAAAATTATTCAGGCATTCCCATGCTATTAAACATCAAAATAACCTAAAAACACTTTTCTGTGAAACCAAAAGTGTTTTTTCTTATTATTCATGTAACTATAGAACATAACCTATGTCTCTTGTTGTCAGATATCTCCTTATTTGAAGGCAAATGTGATATAGTTACATGACAGACAACAACTTAAGTAGAGGATAAGAAACATTTATCCAAAATCCTTTCACTTTTCAAAAAAATAGTTCATTATAATAACCTTTTATTGAATGTGCATTTCTCTAATAATTTTAGTTTACTTATTATAATAAAATAATAACATTTAACATTAATCATGCATTTAGCGTCTACTAGATGTTATGGTAAGCATTTTATGCATATTATCCAATTTCATTCTCTTTCATTCCGTACTACTTAATTGGGGTATTACTGTTATTTTCATCCCCATGTGTGGAAAGTGAGGCTTAGGTAATTTCAATAATTTGCCCAAAGTCTTTCATCTAGAAAATGTTGGAGTCAGGAATTTGTACTCAGAATGAATAAAGAGTCTTCTTTCCTATACTTTAAATGATACTGACTCTGACCCCAAAGTGACAGGCACTGGGCCCTGCTATCATATAATTTTTCGGTATAATCAAAATGAGAAATCATGGTTTTTTTTTTTTTTTTTTTTTGGTCAGGTTTTTGTCACTGTGACCAAAATGCCTGATACAAACAACTTAAATTAGAAAATGCTTTATTTTGGCTTATTGTCCCAGAGGTTTCAGTCTATGGTTGGCTGACTTAATTGCTATAAGCCTGGGTATGTCAGAAAATTATGGCAGAGGTGCATGATGAAGCAAAGTTGCTCATCTCATAGCTAAGAGAAAGAGAGAAATAAAGGGGCCAGAAAAAGATAAACTGTTCCTGGGCACACTACCAATGAACTACTTCCTCTATCAGGTGTCACCTCCAAGTAGTTCACTCAGTCATCAATGAATTAATCTACTAATGATTCCAGAGTCCTCCAGATCTAATCACTTCCAAAAGCCCAACCTTTGAGCAAATGAGAATTTAGAAAATATTCCACATCTAAATCATAACCTTGCAATCTTGGCCCCCAAAGACTCATACCCATCTCAAAAGACAAAATGCATTCAACCCATCTGTAAACATCCTCATAGTCAACACTTCCACTATTGCTCAAAAATCTAAATACAAAATCTCCTTCAAGAATCAAGGCAAACTCGTACATATGAGCCTATATGAAAATCAGAAAATAAATTATGTGCTTCCAAAATATAATGGCACAGAGAAAACATCTCCACATTTAAAGGGAGGAATAGGAGCATGGAAAAAAATGCAACCAAAAGAAGACCAAAATACAAGAGAGCTAAAATAAATTCCAATAACTCGATACCTAGTATCTGGATTAAATAGTCACGGGATGTGTACTCCAAATGGCTCCTCATGCTTCATCCATATGACTTTACCAGTTGCACCCTCATGACCTCTTCTTTGGACTGGTTCTGCTTGATGCCTGCAGCTTTCTTTGGCAAATGTTGCAAAACCCTGGTATCTCTAGCATTTGGGTTCTCACTGTAGATTTGAGTTCTCACTGTAGCTTTTGCATCCTTAACACACCTTCACACATCAATCTCTCATAAGCTGTTTGCAAGGATTCTGACTGCCAAATATTGCCTAACTTCCATGGACTTCCTTTGAAATCTGGGTGGAAGATCCATTACCTGGTATCTCCAGCATTCTGTGTTCTTGCAAAACCAGCACTACTTGGAAATTTTTAATGTCTACCACCAGATGAAGCAGTAAACAAGTCTTCCTGGACCTGAAAGCAACGTCCTTTCAGTGCCTGGATGTTTGAGCATGGTTAAACAATTCCTGGGGAAACAGCTTCTTATTCTCTGAATTAGTTGAGTACCCAAGTGCTCTCTTCTCCTAGCAGTCTTTAAAACAAGTTTTTATATTTGCAACCTTTGGCATTGGGTAAATGGGGTCTTTTTTATTCCTGAGATATCTTCATGACATAATTTCTTGTCCTGGTGCATAATACTTTTTTTTTTAATAGTACTAATCTCTTCAGCAACCATAACATCCTTGACCACAATTTTACACAAAATTTTCTGACCAAATTGCAATTTTTCCAAATCTTTCTTCTCTGCTTTTGCTCATCATTATCACAGTAAACCTGAATAAAAGCTGGCAGCAACACCCTTGTCACTGCCTGAATGTTGAGCTGCCTTGAAATTTCCTCCTTCAGAGCAATTAGTCCATCACCTTTAACTCCAGCTTCACAGAAATTCTCAGGACAGGGACAACATATAGACAGTTCTTTTCCAAAATATAATATTAGTTGCTTCTACTTCAACTATGAACAGAGTCCTTATTTCCATCTGAAATCTCATGAGCACAAACTTTTTTCTGTCTGCCTTTCTTCAGCATTCTGGTCTTCTGAATTCCAACCAGAACTATCCTATTGAACTCTGCTTACAACATTCTAAGATTTCTCTAGCCTTCATCTCCAAATTTTCCAAACATCTTTGGAAAACCAGTTCCAAATCTTTTTTAACCACTTGGACAGGTGTTATCAGAGAAATAACTCTAATTCTGATATGATTTTTGTGCATCCACTATTCATCACTATGACCAAAACAACTGACATAAACAACTTAAAGGACGTAAAACTTAACTTCAGTTCATGATTTGACAAGTTTCAATCCACGGTAGGCTAACTCATTGCTCTGGGGTTGAGGTTAAAGGAAACATCATGGAAGAAGGGCATGGTGGAGGGTGGCAGCAAAAGTAGAAAGTTGCCAGAGAGTAGATAAATACTTTTACATTGTTTTATTCAGCTTTTCATCTCTGTGAACATAAGACCTGACAAGAACAACATAGTGTAAGAAAAGTTTATTTGGGGTACACAGTTTCAGAGTTCTTGGTCCACAGATAGCTATCTTAATAAGTCTGGGCCAAAAGTGAGGAAGAACATCATGGTGGTAGCACATAGCGGATCAAAGCTTCTCAGAACCTGGCAACAAGGAAGTAGAAAGAGCTCTGCTCACTAGGGACAAAATATAAACCCCAAAGTCATGCCCCCAGTGACACACCTCTTTCAGTTACTCCCTACTTCCCTACTGTTACCATTAAGTTAATCTATATCAGTGGGTTGATCCACTGACTATATTCCATTTTTTAAAATCTAATTATTTTACCCCTGAATGTTCTTAGATTGTCTCACACACGAGCTTTTAGTGGATACCACATATCCAAAACAATATTATGCTTCTTACCCCAAAAGCTCAGGCTCATTTTACAATGCAAAATATCTCTCATCCACTTCTGAGAATCCACAGTCTTAAAAGTTTCATTATTACTCCAAAGATCAAGTCCAAATTTTCTGAAACTCAAGGCAAACATAGATGTTTTGCACTGTAAAGATCAATAGCAAGTTATATATATATATATATATATATATATATATATATATATATATATTACATAAGTACATCAAGTAGTTGTTTATTCAACATGGATAAATAGGAGCACAGAACGAAGGGATTGACCCAAAGAAACACTCAGCAAAATCCAGCTAGATAAACACATTCTGTAACTTCATGTCCAGCACCTGGGGCACAAGGCATCATGATGTTCTTTCTGAAGGGATTGTGTAGCTCCATCTCTGGTCTTGATGGTTGTAGTCTACAAATATCTTTTAACTTTTCTTTACTCATTCCCTACAGCTTTTCTTGTCAGACATTCCATGTTACCAACATCTTTTAATACTAGGGAGTTCCACTGCAGCTTTGACTTTATTCTAATATCTTCAACACATTGCTTTGCATCCCAAACCTTCCTTTGAAATCTTGCTGGAAACTTCCATGACCCCCCAACTCCAACATCCCCCATTCATGCAGAACCAGCAAAACATTTTGAAAGCCAAAATCGATCACCATCTCAAGCAGTTGCCAGGCCTCCTGGGACAATGACTGCAGTAGCCTCTGAATACATGGGTGACTAAGCATGGTAAAAATTCTTCCTAGGACCCTCTGTGCAAGCAAGGTGCCCTCATCACCTCTTCTCATAGACTTTTTTATTTTTACTCCCTTAATCCTGAAGTGGGAGTAGGCTTGCCAATTCCTGAGATACCTTCAATCTATCTTCTCCATTGTCTCTGGGTAAAGTATTTACTACTTCTTTAGTGATTATAATCTATTAAACAACCAAATCTTCTTTAGTCCCAGTTTTAATCGCAATTTCTTGGTCAAAGTTCTAGGTTTTCAAATCTTTCTGCTCTGTTTTCTGCTCCTGATTATCACAGTAATCTTGACTCAAAGCCACCAGTAATGTCCATGCCATCGTCTGAATGCTGCACCTTGAAATCTCCTCTGCCAGATTTATTAGTTCATCACATTTAAAGTCAGCCTCACAAAATGTCTCAGAACACAGTCAAAATACAGACAACTTCTTTGCCAGAACATAACATGTATAGTCTTTTGTCCAGTTTCCAATACAGTCCTTGTCATTTGAAACCTCTCCAGATCAGTCTGTACTGTCTACAGTCCTATCAACATTCTGGTCTTCTGAGGTCTCACCAGAATTGTTAATGAAGCACCACTTACAATATTCTAAGGCATTTTGAGCTTGCATCACTAAACTTTTCAAAATTCATCCCCCAAATTTCATAAAGCTCCAGAAGTCTCTGAACCATGTGGTTAGGTTATTCACATCAATGATCCCACTTTTCAGTGCCAATTTCTGTTTTAATCAGCTTTTTCATTTCTATGACCAAAATATATGAGGAGAAAAACATAGAGGAGAGAAAGTCTATGTGGGGCTCACAGTTTTAGAGGTCTCAGTTCATAGATAGCTAACCCCATAGCTCTGAGCCCCAGGTGAGGTAGAACATCATGGAGGAAGCACATGGTGGAGGAAACAACTCAGGACATGACAATAAGAAAGCAGAAAGAGTTCTGCTCACCAGAGATAAAATATAATCCCCAAAATCATGTCACTAGTGACACACCTCATTCAACTACTCACCATCTCCCTATAGTTACCACCTAATTAATGTGTATCAGCATATTAATTCACTATTTATGTTACAACTCTTATAAAATCTAATCATTTCACCCCTGAATATTTTTGTGTCTCACACATGAACTTTTCAGGGATACACATATCCAAACATAAATAGGGCACACCCCCAGTGACCTACTTCCTCTAACTACTTCCAAGTAGTCCATTGACCATCAAACTATTATTTCACTGCTGAGAGTCTTCATGATATAATAATTTCCCCAAAACTCCACTTTTGAACACATGATATTTTGTGCAACATTTCGGACACAAATTATAACATTGTACTTATCTTTCATGTAAGACCAAATGTGATGACTTTTTAAGCTAAAAATGTTAGGAATTTTCAAAAAGTTGCTACACAACTGGAGTATTTTCAGATCATTAAAGGGAAAGTACTAAAGTGATTTGGCAAATTGATTAGGAAGAAATAAGTAAAATTTACTAATTTTTTTTGTTTCATTTTGATTTTTATTTGGTTTTGATTTTATTTTTTTTAACATATGGGTACAGAAAAAACATCTGGCTCCTCCTTAATTCTATTGAAAATATATTCTGTATGCATGTATTAGTGATCTATTATCTGATAGACACTGCTGTGTTTTGTACTATTGAAGAAAACTCAAATTCAGGCTTAATGAAAAAATACTCTAACAGGTGGTTTACTACTTCAATAGAGGGATGGGAACTACTGGAATAGTGACCATTGGATCTTCTGCCATCTCAAATTTAAGTAAAAAGTTGTTTTACTATTATAATGAAGAGTAAACAAAGTTAGAAAAAACAGTTGTGGGAAACAGGGTAGTGTGTTTGTGATGAACAGGTAGATGAGGTATAATGAGACATATTAAACAACTTTTGTCTGGAGTTCAGCATATTTTCAGGAAGGAAAATTAAGAAGGATGTTGAATTCTGATGTAGGTTGTGCGTGAGCCAAATTTCAAGGGTTTGTGAAGAGGAGAATAACTTAACCAGTTTTCTGTTTTTACTTTTTAGTTGTAGATGGACACAATGCCTTTATTTTATTTTATTTATTTATTTATTTATTTATTTATTTTATGTGGTGCTGAGAATTGAACCCAGTGCCTCACACATGCCAGGCAAGCACACCACAACTGACCCACAACCTCAGCCCTTTAACCATGTTTTTTGCTAAGAATTTTACTCCAATTGATTGACGATAATATCATTTCATTGAATATATTATAAGATGAGGAATTCTAATTTAGTGAGTTAGTGTTTGGTCTTAGGTAAACAAGGGAATTATCCATGTGTCTTATAGGAAATTATGATAGGCAATTCATGTATGATATTTTTCATTATGCCATTTTCCAGGAAACAAACACAAGGAGATATCTTAATACTCACTGTTTTTTCAGACCATGAGGTACAGGTATACTTCACTTTGTCAATACAGAAAAATGACATATACATATTGCATGTTATTTATAATTTATATAATTATTACAATGTCATCTCACTTATTTGCACCTCATGTTTCTCATCTGTAAAATAAAGCTACTAATTTAATCATGCCATGGGGTTTTGTGATGATTAGATTACATAATATGTGCAAAATGCCTAGAAAAGTTTCTGGCACATACTGAAAATTCAGTGACATTGCTGTTTATTGTTATCATCATCATCACACTTATCATCCTCATCAACATTTGAAGGGTTTACAATCTGGGGATATAGGGCTTAGGTATAAAAATGTTCAAATAGGCCTACAGACAATAATTGGCTTTTATTAAATACTGTATGAAGTAGGTTATATAAGACTTAACACATAACTAAGCCAGTATATAAAATTCAATTTTTAATAGCTATAATAAACTTAAATCATGTAGTCATTGTCTCTTCAGAATATACTCTAATCAGGTTGGTGCTAGGGTCAAAGTAATTAGCAAGCTTCGTTCCTGCCCCCACTGAGTTTAAATTGTTGTTGGAGGATACAGACACACCGGATGATTGATTGATTGATGATAGATAGATATATAGATAGATAGATAGATAGATAGATGATAAATACTTGTCTATGGCATGATATATCAGCAATATTGTGGTCTAAATTTTTGTTTTCTTGATAGACCACAGGATACCTGGGACCCGCTTTGAACTTGAGCTTATTTTTAGGGTTTTAAATTTCATTCCAAAACATCTCTTTTTGCCTATAATTTAAATTTTCCCTTTCTAATAAAGATTTGCCATGTTTTAAGTCATATCCACTATATTGAGACCACATTATAAGTCATTACATTCACCTCACTATGGTGAGATCTTTTCTTCATAAACACCTATGTTTAAGTTTTTCGGTGAGACACCTTCATTAAATCAATTATGCTTCAAAAAACATATTAGACAGATATAAAGTGGTATGCTTATAAATGCTTCCCTAATTTGTAACCAAAATGGACTCATGACCAATCATCCACGCTGATACTAAAATACAAATAAATTAAAAAATTTTTACCAATGAAAATGAATTTTCTACTTCATGCTTTTTTTTAGAATTATAGGAAATTTTGTTGAAAAATTAAAATAATCCATGGTGAAACAAATTCTTTAGAAATACCAGCGACATGGTACTAGAGATAGACATGATGCCAAACTAAAGTATGTTAATATATACTTATGAATATATATTAATAATTTTTGATTGTGTATTTTTTTCTTGCATTCACTTAACCACAAATTTTTTTATTATTTTTAGACTGCATCTTGATTCATTGTACACAAATTGGGTACCACTTTTTGATTCTATGGTTGTTCATGATGTAGATTCATACCATTTGTGTAATCATACATGTACATAGGGTAATGATGTCTGTCTCATTCCACCATCTTTCATACCCTCACCCCCTTTTCCCTCTCATTTCCCTCTACATAATGTAAAGTTCCTCCATTCTTCTCTCACCCTCACCCCCCTACTCCCAATATGCATCATCATCCACTTATCAGGGAAAATATTTGGCCTTTGGTTTTTTGGCATTGACTTATTTCACTTAGCATGCTATTCTCCAATTCCATCCGTTTTTCTACAAATGCCATAATTTTATTCTTCTTTATGGCTGAATAATATTCCCATTGTGTATATATACCACAGTTTCTTTATTCATTTATCTGTTGAAGGTCATCTAGGTAGATTCCATAATCTAGCTATTGTGAATTAATCTGCTATAAACATTGATGTGACTGTATTATTGTAGAATACTAATTTTAAGTCCTTTGGATATAAACCAAGGAGTGGGATAACTGGGTCAAAAGATAGGTCTATTCCAAGTCTTTCCAGAGTGGCTACACCAAATGAAAACTTCAGAACACTAACAAAAGAAATTGAAGAAAACCTTAGAAGATGAAGAGATCTCTGATGTTCTTGGATTGGAAGAAATAATATTGTCAAAATGACCATTCTACAAAAGGCAATATACAGATTCAGTACAGTTCCAATTAAAATCCCAATGACATTTCTCATAGAAATAGAGAAAGCAATCATTAACTTCATCTGAAAGAACAAGAAACCTCGAATAGCCAAAGCAATCTTCAACAGAAAGAGTAAAGCAGGAGATATCACAATACCAGAGCTTAAACTATACTACAGAACAATAGTAACAAAAGCAGCATAATATTGGCACAAAAATAGACAGGCATACCAATGGTACAGAATAGAAGACACAGAAACAAACCCACATAAATACAGTTACCTCATACTAGACAAAGGACCCAAAAACATACAATGGAGAAAAGATAGCCTGTTCAACAAATTGTACTGGGAAAACTGGAAATCCGTATGCAGCAGAATGAAATTAAACCCCTATCTCTCACCCTGCACAAAACTCAACTCAAAATAGATCAAAGACGTTGGAATCAGACCAGAGACCCTGGACCTTATAGAAGAAAAAGTAGGTCCAAATCTTCAACATGTCAGCTTAGGATCAGACTTCCTTAACATGACTCCTATAGCACAAAAAATCAAAGCAAGAATCAATAAATGGGATGGATTCAAATTAAAAGTTTTTTCTCCACAAATTATACAATCAATAATGTGAAAAAAAAACCCCATGGATTGGCAGAAAATCTTTTCCACACACATTTCAGACAGAGCACTAATCTCAAAATTTATAAAGAACTTACAAAACTTTACAACAAAAATACAAAGAACCCATTCGATAAATGAGCCAAGGAACTGGACAGACACTTTACAGAAGAAGACACACAGGTAATTAATAAATATATGAAAAAGTGTTTGACATCCCTAATAATTAGAGAAATGCAAATTAAAACAACTCTAAGATTTCATCTCACCCCAATTAGAATGGCTATTATCAAGAACACAAGCAATAATAGATGTTGGTGTGGATGTGGGGGAAAAGGCACTCTTTGTGGTTCTTTGTATGATATTTTTTCAAAAACAGTGATTAGGGTTAATTAAAAACCCACATTTGTAGGATGGGGATATAATTCATTTGTAGAGCACTTTCCTAACATGCTCAAATCACTGGGTTTGATCTCCAGTACTACAAAAAAACTCACATTTGTCAAAAGAATTTTTCATATAATTCTTTTTAAATGTGGAATTTGAGTTGCAGAGCAAGCCGGCAGGCGAGTCAGGCTGCCTGCGTAGCGGAACTAGCCAGTGGGCACCCAACCCACCTGCATTGCAGAGCTAGCCGGTGGGCAGTCAGTCCGCTGAACCACCAGACTGAAGTTGGACACCATCACTGAGAGATCCCACCTGACCCCTGTACCGAGGTCGGGTGCCATCACTGAGCAACCCCACCCGACCACTACACTGAGGTCAGTTGCCATCTCGGAGCAAGCCAGCAGACAAGTCAGCCCGCCTGCATCTAAAAACTTGCCAGATGCTTCTTTATAGGCTGGTGCAGGCATTTTGAGTTATTCCTGAGGGCATGTCCATTATCATTGGAAGGGCATCTCCCTTCCTGAGACACCTACAGGAGACTAGAGGACATTTGACAGGACCCAGGAGTCAAGAAGAAGAGGTATTGAGAGACTCGGGACCAACTCAGAGCCACCGGGTGAGTCTCTCCCACTGGGTGAGTCTCTCCCACTGGGCAGGCTTCCCGGATGGAGCAATAGTCCTGAAATGCAGGGAACTTTGTGGAGTAGAATGCCCCAGTGAGACTCCCCTGCTGGAGCTATACATGTGGAGGCACTTCTGCCCACTGACAGGGAATACACCCCACCTGAAGGACACTACCCTTCTAGGGGCAGCTTCCTTGTGGAGCACCGCATTATCAAGTTCCTCAAAGACTTCAGACTACTGAAGGCTAAGAGGTGAGTTATTGGAAATCTACAGAGACAATATTAGTCAATAGAGAAAAATGCAAAATCTCAGAGTTTCATTACTAGAGGGGTAGATACCTGAGCAATATGAGAAAACAAGGGAAGAAAATGTCCCAAACAAACCTGGATGGTAAAGCAATAAAATCCAATGATGGCATGGCAGAAGAAATGTCAGAAAGGGAGTTCAGAATGTACATAATTAAAATGATCAGAGAAGCAAATGATGAGATGAAAGAGCAAATGCAGGCTTTAAATGACCCCATCACTCAACAGATAAAAGAACAAATGCGGGAAGCAAAAGATCATTTAAATAAAGAGTTAGACATACTGAAAAAAAAAAAAAAACAGACAGAAATTCTTGAAATGAAGGAAACAATAAACCAAATTAAGAACTCCATAGAAAGCATAACCAATAGGATAGAGCACCTGGAAGATAGACTCTCAGTCATTGAAGACAAAATATTTAACCTTGAAAACAAAGTAAACGAAACAGAGAAGATGGTAAGAAATCATGAACAGAATCTACAAGAATTATGGGATATCATGGAAAGACCAAATTTAAGATGTATTTGGACAGAGGAAGGCACAGAGAAACAAACCAAAGGAATGAACAATATATTCAATGAAATAATATCAGAAAATTTCCCAAATCTGAAGAACAAAATGAAAAATCAAATACAAGAGGCTTATAGGACTCCAAATATACAAAATTACAATAGAATCACACGAAGGCACATTATAATGAAAATACCTAACATACAAAATAAAGACAGAATTTTAAAGGCTGTGAGAGAAAAGAATCAAATTACATTCAGGGGGAAACCAATACGGATATCATCAGATTTTTCAACCCCAAATCTAAAAACAAAAAGGGCCTGGAACAACATTTTTCAAGCTCTGAAAGAAAACAGATGCCATCCAAAAATCTTATACCCAGCAAAATTTACCTTCAGATTTGAAAATGAAATAAAATCCTTCCATGATAAACAAAAGCTAAAAGAATTTACAAAAAGAAAGCTGGTGCTACAGAACATTCTGAGCAAAATATTCCAGAGGAAGAGATGAAAAACAACAACGCAAATCAGCAAAGAGAGGAACTACCCTAAAGACAGACAAATAAAGGAGAAACCAGGTTGTGTCAAAAAAAAAAAAAAAATGAGCCAAATGACTGGGAATACAAATCATATCTCAATAATAACCCTAAATGTTAATGGCCTGAACTTATCAATCAAAAGATATAGACTTGCAGATTGGATTAAAAAGAAAGATACAACAATTTGCTGCCTGAAACAGACTCATCTCACAGAAACAGATACCCACAGACTAAAGGTGAAAGGATGGGAAAAAACAGACCATGCACATGGAAAAAGCAAAAAAGCCAGAGTATCCATCCTCATATCAGATGATGTGGACTTCAAACCAAAGTTAGTCATAAGGGATAAAAAGGACATTTCATACTGCTTAAGGGAAGCATAAATCAGCAAGACATAACAATCATAAATATCTATGCCCCAAAGTGGCTCATCCATGTACATCAAACAAATCCTTCTGAATTCTCGATTCCAGAAATCAAATAGACCACAATACAAAAATACTGGGTGATTTTCACACAACTCTCTCCCCACTGGACAGATCTTCCAAAAAAAATTGAACAAAGAAACCATAGATCTCAATAACACAATCAATAATTTAGACTTAACGGACGTATATAGAATATACCATCCAACAAAGAGCAAATAAACTCTCTTCTCAGCAGCACATGGATTATTCTCTAAAATAGACCATATTTTATGCCACAAAGCTACTGTTAGCAAATACAAGAAGATAGAGATACTACCTTGTATTCTATCTGATCATAATGGATTGAAATTAGAAATAAATGACAGAGTAAAAAACAGAAACTACTCCAACACTTGGAAATTAAATAATACACTATTGTATGATGAACGGATAACAGAAGACATCAGGAGTGAAATTAAAAATTCTTAGAGGTAAATGAGAACAAAGATACAACTTAGCAAAATCTCTGGGACACTATGAAAGCAGTACTTAGAGGAAAATTTATTTCACGGAGTGCTTTCAATAAAAGAAGAAAAAAATCAAATAATAAATGACCTAACACTACAGCTCAAAGCCCTAGAATAAGAAAAACAGAGCAACACCAAAAGTAGTAGAAGACAGGAAATAGTTAAAAACAGAGCCGAAATCAACAAAATTGAAACAAAAGAAAAAATCAGAAAAAATTGACAAAATTAATAGTTGGTTCTTTGAAAAAATAAACAAAATTGATAAACGCTTGGCCACACTAACAAAGAGAAGGAGAGAGAAAACTCAAATAAATAAAATTCAGAATGAACAAGGAAATATCACAACAGACACGAGTGAAATACAAAATATAATTAGAAGCTATTTTGAAAATCTATACTCCAACAAAATAGAAAATCTCGAAGACATCAACAGGTTTCTAGAGACATATAAATTACCTAAACTGAACAAGAGGACATACACAATATAAATAGATCAATTCAAGTAATGAAATAGAAGAAGTCATCAAAAGCCTACCAACAAAGAAAAGTCCAGGACCAGATGGGTTCTCAGCCGAGTTCTACAAAACCTTTAAAGAAGAGCTCATTCCAATACTTCTCAAAGTATTCCATGAAATAGAAGAGGAGGGAACTCTCCCAAACTCATTCTATGAAGCCAATATCACCCTGATACCTAAACCAGACAGAGACACATCAAGGAAAGAAAATTTCAGACCAATATCCTTAATGAACATTGATGCAAATATTATCAACAAAATCTTAGAAAATCGCATGCAAAAATATACTAAAAAGATAGTGCACCAAGATTAGGTAGGTTTTATCCCAGGGATGCAAGGTTGGTTCAACATTCAGAAATTAATAAATGTAATTCACCATATCAACAGTGTTAAAGTCAAGAATCATATCATCATTGTGATAAATGCAGAAAAAGCATTTGATAAAATACAGCATCCCTTCATGCTCAAAACACTAGAAAAAATAGGGATAGTTGGAACATTCCTTAACATTTTAAAGGCCATCTATGCTAAGCCCATGGCCAATGTCATTCTAAATGGCGAAAAACTGAAAGCATTCCTCCTAAAAACTGGAACAAGGCAGGGATGCCCTCTTTCACCACTTCTATTCAACATTGTCCTCGAAACTCTAGCCAGAGCAATTAGACAAACCAAAGAGATTAAATGGATATGAATAGGAAAAGAAGAACTCAAACTATCCCTATTTGCTGATGACATGATTATATATTTAGAGGAATCAGGAAATTTCAACAGAAAACTTTTAGATCTCATAAGTGAATTCAGTAAAGTAGCAGGATATAAAATCAATGCTCATAAATCTAATGCATTTTTATACATAAGTGATGAATCTTCAGAAAGAGAAGTTAGGAAAACTACCCATTCAAAATAGCTTCAAAAAAAAATAAAATACTTGGGAATCAATCTAAAAAAAGAGGTAAAAGACTTCTACAATGAGAACTACAGAGCACTAAAGAAAGAAATGAAAGAAAACTTTTGAAGATGGAAAGATCTCCCATGTTCTTGAATAGGCAGAATTAATATTGTCAAAATGGCCATACTCCCAAAAGTGCTATACAGATTCAATGCAATTCCAATTAAAATACCAATGATGTACCTTGCAGAAATAGAGCAAGCAATCATGAAATTCTTTTGGAAGAATAAGAAACCCAGAACAGCTAAAGCAATCCTTAGCAGGAAGAGTGAAGCAGGGGGTATCGCAATACCAGAACTTCGACTATACTACAAAGCAATAGTAACAGAAATGGCATGGTATTGGCACCAAAATAGACAGGTAGATCAATGGTACAGAATAGAGGACATGGACACAAACCCAAATAAATACAATTTTCTCATGCCAAAAGTATGCAAAGGACAAAAGATAGCTTCTTCAATAAATGGTCCTGGGAAAACTGGAAATCCATATGCAACAGAATGAAAATAAACCCCTAACTCTCACCCTGCAGAAAACTCAACTCAAAATGGATCAAGGACCTTAGAATCAGACTAGAGACCCTGCATCTTATAGAAGAAAAAGTAGGTCCAAATCTTCAACATGTCGGCTTAGGTTCAGACTTCCTTAACATGACTCCCATAGCACAAGAAATAAAAGCAAGAATCAATAAGTGGGATAGATTGAAACTAAAATCTTTCTCTCAGCAAAGAAAACTATCAGCAATGTGAAGAGAGAGCCTACAGAGTGGGGGAAAAATTTTTGCCACTCATACTTCAGATAAAGCACTAATTTCCAAAATATATAAAGAACTCAAAAACTCTACACCAAGAATAAAAATAATCCAATCAACAAAAGGGCTAAGGAAATGAACAGACACTTCACAGAAGAAGATCTACAAGCTATCAACTGATACATGAAAAAATGTTCAACATCTCTAGTAATAAGAGAAATGCAAATCAAAACTACCCTAAGATTCCATCTCACCCCAATTAGAATGGCGATTATCAAGAATACAAGCAACAATAGGTGTTGGCAAGGATGTGGGAAAAAAGGTACACTCATACAATGCTGGTAGGGTTGCAAATTAGTGCAGCCACTCTGGAAAGCAGTGTGGAGATTCCTTAGAAAACTTGGAATGGAACCACCATTTGACCCAGCTATCCCACTCCTTGGCCTATACCCAAAGGACTTAAAATCAGCATAATACAGAGATACAGTCACATCGATGTTCACAGCTGTTCAATTCACAATAACCAGATTGTGGAACCAACCTAGATGCCCTTCAATTGATGAATGAATAAAGAAACTGTGGTATGTATGTAGAATGGAATATTACTCAATCATAAAGAATAATAAAATTATGGCATTTGCAGGCAAATGTATGAAACTGGAGAATATCATGCTAAGTGAGATAAGTCAATCTCACAAAACCAAAGGACAGATTATCTCGCTGATGAGTGGATGATGAGGGGCGCAAGAATGGAGGAAGGAGGGACTGTATAGAAGGAAAAGAGGGGTGGGAGGGGTGGGGGAAGGAAAAAAATAACAGCATGAATCAAAAACTATTACCCTAGGTAAATGTATGATTACACAAATGGTATGCCTCTACTTCATGTACAAACAGAGAAACAAGATGTATCCCATTTGTTTACAATAAAAATAAATTTTAAAAAATGTGGAATTTATTGATCTTTCTTACTTTTCATTTGTTCTAATTAATCAGAAAATAGTCTCTGATACACTGTATACAGAATTTTATCTCTAATTCTATAACCATAATAAATAATAAATCATAGCAATTATCATGACCAGCACTCTCAAGGTTTACAATACAAATATTATTCAAAAAATTTGGCAATTATCAACACTGGTATTCTCTCAAGAAGAGCTTACTTGTTTCAAGATTAGTTAAAAATAATTGTGGACAGAAATTAATGTGATAGGGCTAGTGATATAGCTCAGTTGGTAGTGTGCTTGCCTTGCAAGTCCCAGGCTCTGGGTTCAATCCCCAGCACTGCAAAAAAAAAAAAAAAAAAAAGGAAATTAATGTAATAAAAGAACTTTAACTGTAGAAAACAATATGGATAATCACAATCTTATTACAAAATATTAACTTGAGATACAGTATTCATGTAACATATTTTCTATGAAAAATTTACTATATCTATATTTAAGAGGTTTGATTTTATCAGTATTTTTTCAAAGATGAATGATTAGTAATTAGAAATATATATATCTTCATTATGTATACTTTCTTCACGTAAAGTAGATGATTAGTATTCAGAATTTTGATGTAACCAAATATCTTTTTATGGTATATCTACTTTTCAAAATAGACATGATATTGCTTGCCCTGAATCCCATATATATTATGAGAGATTAGAAGCGAATATCCCTTTAAGTATTAAAAGTGAATATTAAATATCCTTTTAAATATTAAAAGTGAAAAGCTGAAAATACTGTTGCAATGGTAGAAAATTGGATGAAATCAGTTTTACAAATGTGAAAACACTGATACATAAAGAAATTTGACCCAAATTTTGACCTTCAAATTCATTGCTTAAATATACTGTTTATCCCAGGGATGCAAGGATAGTTCAACATGCGCAAAACAACAACTGATACACCAAATCAACAGACTAAAAGACAAAAACCATACGGTCATCTCAATACATGCAGAGAGGTATTTTATAAAAATTTCATATTAGTTCAAGGTAAAAATACAGTGCAAATTAATTTTAGATGCAATGTATCTTAACATATTAAAAGCCATTTGTAATAAATCATAATTTAGCCTTTCACTGAGTAGGGATAAGGTTGAAGCCTTCTCCTGGAACTCAGGAACAATTATGCACATTTTCATCAGTGTTTTTCAATACAGTGCTAGAGGTACTAGCCAGAGAAAATAGGCAATAAAAAGGTCAAATTTTAAGAGAAGTTACATTGTCAGTGTTTGCAGATCACACATAGAAAACCACCAAACTATTAGAACTTATTGATGAATACAGCAAAGTTGTGGGAAAAACAATCAAGATACATATATTAGTAGCAATACTATGTGCCTATAGTAAATTATCTCAAATCTTAATCAAGAAAGAAACTTCATTTACAATATCTACAACAAAAATAAAATTGCTAGGAATAAATTTAATCAAAGAGGAGAAATATTTCTACAATGTGACACTGACAAAGAAATCGAAGAGGAAATAATGAAATGATATCTCCTGTGCATGAATTGGAAGAATAAATACTATTAAAATGTCCATCCTACTACAGTTAGATGAGTTGTCCGCCAAATGTTCCTATGAAGATAAAGGCATATTCAAACATGTAATGATTAAACTAGGGCAGTTGCAACTACTCAACCCAACCTGATTGAAAGGGGCTAACTGGTTTGTAACTGTAGGAAAGTGGGGAATGACTGGAGGATATTGGTCACTGGAGGAAAACCCTGAATGTGTTCATCATTCATGTTGCCCCCACTCCTACTTCCTCACTTCTGAGAATGGAAAAGCACTCCTCTACCATGCCCTTTTACCATGAAATTCTGCTTCCCTTGGGCAGAGAGCAATGGAATCATCCTACCATGAACTATCCCTGTGAAACTTTGAGACAAAATAAACTTTTCTAAGTTAGACTTGGCTGGTATTTTTGTTGCAATGACATTAAGTTGAGTAGCAAAGAAATTGGTAGCTAGAAGTGAGGTCCTTGCTGTGAGCTATATGACCTTATGGTTAAAAACTTTCACAAGTGGTTTTAGGGAGAATTTGGAGATATATTCTTACAAGGGTGTAAGCAGAGCTTAATGGATGATTCTGGTGAAAGCTCAAAGGAATAGAATTCTCAGTAGGAATACAGACAGTAAAGAATGTACCCATGAGGTTTTGGAAGAGAAGGAGAATTCTATTGTTAAATGGATTACAGAACAATTGTCTTATATTCTGGCAAATAACTTGTTTACATTTTACCTCTGACCTGAGCCTGTATGTGAAAATGAATTTAAAGGTGATCGTCTAATTCATCTGGTGAAGAATATTTCAAGGAAGCAAAATATTCAGGGAGTATCATGGATATTCCTGTCAGATTTTAGGGAGATTTACTGTAATTATCAGGAGCAGCAAGCTGAGCTCAAGGATTTTCAAATCTTGCAGTTCTGCCAGAAAATTGTCTATAAAACTGCAGGCAAGGAAGCTTTAATTCTTAAAAATATTGCATACATTAAAGAGATATCAAGTACTTCACTCAGAGATAATAGGAAATATGCCTTGAGGGAGTATCAGAAATTTGAAAGACCACAACCATTGCAGGCTCAAGAGTGTGGAAGGGAAAATTCTTTTGAGAAGAGTACCTTGAGAACATACTTCTTGCACAGGGGATACTAAGACTTCATTTTACTCTGCTTAGATGTCCAAGCACGCAGAAGCCACTGCAACCATGATCCCAGGGGGTTCATCTACCATGAAAGCTGAGAGACCTTGGCATCATCCACATGGTGCTAGTTCTGCAGGAATGAAAGATAATAGAGTCAAGGGGGTCATGAAGGCTTCTATAGTGATTTAAAAGGAAGGGCAGGGAGGCCAGGCAAAATGCAGCAGAGTCAGAATCCTGCAGACCACCTCTGAGAGGACAGTGCATTAAGCTGTAAAGGTGAAACTGAAGCTGGAATGAAGACCCCAGGAATTAAAAGATGCCAGTAAATGGACTATCTGCCAAGGAAACCTTCTGGCTGTGGAGACAACCAGGTTCAAAGAAAGACCATTTCAGCTGCAACCAGCAAGGTAAAGGGGCAGGACTGCCTAAGCCCTATAGAGACCACATCACACTACCATGTGTGCTAGATGCTATATGTGCAGTTAAGGGACCAGTTTGCCTGACTGGGTTTTGGTGCCTTCCTTTCCATATCCATTATTATTCCTCCCTTTTGGATTGGGAATATTTACCCTTTACCACTGTATACTGAACATAGTATGCTTTTAATTTTTACAGGGTTTCACAGACAAGAATTTGCCTCGCTTCTTGGATTAGACTTTGAACTCGGACTTTTGGGCTTTCCTCAAATAAAAATAATCTGTAAAAAACAATAAACTAATAAATGAAAAATTATAATGGCCATAAAAATAAAATTGTAATTTACACAAAAAAGACAAAGAAGATAAAAGAAGTTGTGAATATATCACTAATCAAAGTAACCCCAAAAGCAATAATACTTATAGTTTGCTTAATATTATCCTTTACATTTTCAACCACCTTATTCCCCTTGATCTCCACAGTGCTTAGAAAAAAACTGAAAACTATTGCTTAAGAAGATTCCTTTGATAAGTTCCTCTCATTTTTATCCCTCTTCCATTTTTCCTAAAAATAATTAAATTTAATTGCATAGTTTTATAAAAGTTTGCTATTGGGATTAAGCTATACATACATTTATTGCTTTTTATGTGCTACTGTGAATTGAATCTAGGGTCTTGCACATGCTAGGTAAGAAATCTGCTGCTGAACTTCATCCCCAGACCAATTTTTATTTTAAGGCAACATTTTGCACAGTTTCCCAGGCTGGCCTCAAATTTAAGATCCTTCTTCCCCACCTTTCTGAATAATTGTCATTGATCTGAGCTATACATTAAAAAGATGTATCATATTAATATGTATTAATATTCTACTTCATCAAGCTTATCAGAAAATAATTACTTTTCACCTTTCTCCTTTTTTGTTGTATTTGCCAAATGTATCACCTGTACATCTGTTGGAAATACATTAGAAAATATTATTCCCATTTTTTTCAGTTGTCAAACATATTTCATGGAATTTAAAAGGCAAATAAACTAGTATATTTACCCTAATATTTACTTCTATGATTTGGATGGCTCACATACTGTAAACATGATCCCCACTGCAATGGAATTTTAAAGTGGCAAATCCTTTTGGGGCCCAATGGAAGTTTAGTGGTTCACTGTTAGCACAGTATTTAGAAGGTATTAATGTATTTTGAAGGACTCCTGTTAATTCTCACTAGACCAACTTATTCTAAAGTACTTTTATCCTGCATAATTACCCTCTTCTGCATGAAGTCATACCATCCCCCACTTTGATGACGTGTTGCAATACATATAAAATATCCCTCACCAGAGGATTAGTAGATGGAGCTGCCCACTGGAGCTTCTCAATGATGGACTTGCAGGTTCCAAAAGTATGAACTACAGTCAGATATTTGGTATTTTAACTAAATACATACTAGTGCATTTATTTTTCTTGTTACTCTTTTATTTTTAATTTACTAAATATCTTATTATCATTTCCACCTCATGGAAGAATTATTTTGCATCTCTATGAGAACAAGACCATTGACAATAGATTTTTTTGGATTTCTTTCCTCTGAGATAGTCTTTCTTTCATCTTCCTTCTTAATGTTATTTTCACTAGATGTAGAATTATGTATTGGAAGTACAGAACTTTAAAAACATTATTCCAGCTCTCTTGCTTTTCTCTCCCCCTGACACACTTTCTTTCTCCTCCTCACTTTCCACTCTCTCTAGCGTGTGCCCTTTCTCTTTCCTTTCTCTTTTCCTCTCATTTTCTCTCTTACCTTGTAGGGAGACACTCTGTTTGCTTAATAAACTCCCTTGTGTGATTTCCCGTGTCCGGTGTGGTTTTTGTGAGATTCCTTACATTGGTGCCGTGACTCGGGAAGGGTCCTTCCACTGTCTCTTAAGCAAGTGGAAACCCATCTGATGCCCCAGTGATCCCCGGACACAACCCCACCTCCCATTTGCTCAGACGCTTAGCTTTTTGCAGGCAACACCGGATTTCAGATTGGTGAGTTCCCTTAGATAGGTCCCCACTCTAGACCACTTAAACACACCTCTGCTGACCTGAGAAGCGACCATCGAGTGTCCGGCACTCGAGGGGCTCCCGAGGCGGCTGAGATGTGGGGGTACCCACAGCCACAACTTTTATAGTTACAGCAGGCCTCTATAGTCAGTCTTATCTGCCAGGTGGGTTCCTGATTTATGGTGGAGATTCTCTCAGGGTTGAGGCTCATCTCACGCTCACACACTTGTACTTCAAAACCCTGATATCAGGTCCTCAACTCTTCTTGGCTTTTGCCTGGCACACACATTGGTGCTTGTGTGACAACACAATCAATGTGCTGCCCCTCATCTCCAGCCCAGTACTCTGGCTCAGGACGCCCTGGCCACAGACTCGGCTGTATCAGTCCCCACCATGGGATCTGGGTCCTCTAATCTGGCAGATTCAACCCTGGGAACCCTTCACCCAACCCCTGGCTTAAAGTCATCAAAATTCATTTGTGTAATGGCACACAGCTTTCATGAGCAAGCGGGCAGATGAAAAGGGATTCCTTATCTTCAAGTCTCTTCTTTCTTGTTTCTTGGCTCTTCCTGCAGGCTCAGGTGACTTTGGTCCCTGTTTCTCCATCTTCCCCTGCTTCTCCATCTCCTTTACCCAGTTCTGTTTATGCTTTCATTTCCCAGCCCAGCCCACCTAGTCCTCCTGCAAGGAGGTCCTGCATATGTCGGTGTGGAGGGAGTAACCAGCCCAAACATCAGTGGCATATCCCAGTAAGGAGTATAATATAGCAGCCCCATTCTCCACAAGTAATGGGAGATAACTGTTTCACAATTTTCTGTGTCCAAACCTGAATTGATCCAGATCTCAGCCAAGGCTTACATTGAAGTGTAGATGGAGGAAATCAGAATGCTCAGTGGGAAACCAGCCTCAAACCCAAGGAAAAAAACTGTCCCTTTTAAATTTCTCCTGGACTGCAACTCAGAATACTTTTTCTCTCCCTTTCACCTCTTCCCTCTTTCTCATTTTCTCATGCTATAATTAATGACCATTGTCATTTTTCTTCTAGGACTTTTGTTTTTCTTAAATGCTATATTTTTGAGCTCACAATTTTGATCTTACATACGTAGGTAAATGATTTTTGATCAGTTCTTTTTATCCAACTCGAGTTATTTTTGAACGTCTGTTATATTGCAATGGAGATAAACATTACAAGGCCTTTACTTTTGTGTTAAATATAAGCATACATAAAAATTAAAATTTCAAAAATGCATCCAAATAATTTTAATTCACGTGATTTAAAAGGTTCAATTTATTTTGTATGTTAGGTATTTTCATAATAATGTGCCTTGGTGTGGGTCTGTTGTAATTTTGTATATTTGGAGTCCTATAAGCCTCTTGTACTTGGTTTTCCATTTCATTCTTCAGATCTGGGAAATTTTCTGATAATATTCATTGAATAGATTGTTCATTACTTTGGTTTGTTTCTCTAAGCCTTCCTCAATCCCAATAATTCTTAAACTTGGCCTTTTCATAATATCCCATAATTCTTGAAGATTTTGTTCATGATTTCCTACCATCTTCTTTGTTTGGCCAACTTTGTTTTCAAGATTAAATATTTTTTCTTCAATGTCTGAGGTTCTGTCTTCCAGGTGTTCTATCCTATTGGTTATGCTTTCTATGGAGTTTTTAACTTGGTTTATAGTTTCTTTCATTTCAAGGATTTCAGTTTTTTTTTTTTCAGTATCTCTAACTCTTTATTGAAATGATCTCTTGCTTCCGTATTTGGTCTTTTAACTGTTGATTGGTGCGATCATTTAATGCCTGCATTTGCTCTTCCATCTCCTCCTTCAATGCCTGCAATTGCTCTTTCATCTCCTCATTTGCTTCCCTGATTGTTTTAATTATGTACATTCTGAACTCCCTTTCTGACATTTCTTCTGCTGTGCTGTCGTTGGGTTTTATTGATGTAGTATCTAGGTTTGTTTGGGACATTTTCTTCCCTTGTTTTCTCATATTGGTCAGCTGTCAGTGGGACCCTGAGATATTGCAGATTTCCTCTATTGGCTTATAGTGTCCCGGTAGATTTCCAGTGAGGAAGAGATGAAAAACAATGATGCAAACCAGCAACAGGAGGCGCTAGCCTAAAGGAATAGCCAAATAAAGGAGAAACCAAATCATGTCAAAAAAGAAATATGAGTCAAATGACTGGGAATACAAATCATATCACAATAATAACCCTGAATGTTAATGGCCTAAACTCATCAATCAAAAGACATAGACTGGCAGATTGGATTAAAAAGAAAAATCCAACAATATGCTGCCTGCAAGAGACTCATCTCATAGAAAGAGATACCCATAGACTAAAGGTGAAAGGATGGGGAAAAACATACCATGCACACGGACACAGCAAAAAAGCTGGGGTATCCATCCTCATTTCAGATAATGTGGACTTCAAGCCAAAACTAGTCAGAAGGGATAAAGAAGGACATTACATGCTGCTTAAGGGAAGCATAAATCAGCAAGGCATAACAATCATAAATATCTATGCCCCGAACATTGGCTCATCCACGTACGTCAAACAAATCCTTCTCAATTCCACAAATCAAATAGACCACAACACAATAATACTAGGCGATTTTAACACACCTCTCTCACCACTGGAGAGATCTTCCAAACAAAAATTGAATAAAGAAACCATAGATCTCAATAACACAATCAACAATTTAGACGTAACCGACATATATAGAATGTACCATCCAACAAAGAACGAATACACCTTCTTCTCAGCAGCACATGGATCCTTCTCTAAAATAGACCATATTTTATGCCACAAAGCTACTGTTAGCAAATACAAGAAAATAGAGGTACTACCTTGTACTCTATCAGATCATAATGGATTGAAATTAGAAATAAATGACAGAATAAAAAACAGAAACTTCTCCAATACCTGGAGATTAAATAATACACTATTATATGATGAAAGGATAACACAAGACATCAGGAGGGAAATTAAAAAATTCTTAGAAGTAAATGAGAACAAAGACACATCATATCAAAATGTCTAGAACACTATGAAAGCATACTTAGAGGAAGATTTATTTCATGGGGCGCATTCAACAAAAGAAGTAGAAATCAACAAATAAAGGACTTAACACTACAGCTCAAAGCCCTAGAAAAAGAAAAGCAGACCAATACCAAAAGTAGTAGAAGACAGGAAATAGTTAAAATCAGAGCCGAAATCAACGAAATTGAAACAAAAGAAATAATTGGAAAAATTAACAAAATAAAGAGTTGGTTCTTTGAACAAATAAATAAAATTGATAAACCCTTAGCCACACTAACAAAGAGAAAGGGAGAAAAAACAAATTCCTAAAATTCGAAATGAACAATGAAATATCACAACAGACACGAGTGAAATACAAAACATAATTAGAAGCTATTTTGAAAATCTATACTCCAACAAAACAAAAAACCTCGAAGACATCAACAAATTTCTAGAGACATATGAATTACCTAAACTGAATGAGGAGGACATACACAACTTAAATAAATCAATTTCAAGCAATGAAATAGAAGAGGTCATCAAAAGCCTACCAACAAAGAAAAGTGCAGGACCAGATGGGTTCTCAGCCAAGTTCTACAAAACCTTTAAAGAAGAGCTCATTCCAATACTCCTCAAAGTATTCCATGAAATAGAAGAGGAGGGAACCCTCCCAAACTCGTTCTATGAAGCCAATATCATCCTGATACCTAAACCAGACAGACACATCGAGGAAAGAAAATTTCAGACCAATATCCTTAATGAACATTGACGCAAAAATTCTCAACAAAATTTTAGCAAATCGCATACAAATATATATTAAAAAGATAGTGCACCACGATCAAGTGGGTTTTATCCCAGGGATGCAAGGTTGGTTCAACATCAGGAAATCAATAAATGTCATTCACCATATCAACAGACTTAAAGTTAAGAATCACATGATTATTTCAATAGATGCAGAAAAAGCATTCGATAAAATACAGCATCGCTTCATGCTCAAAACACTAGAAAAAATTGGGGTAGTGGGAACATTCCTTAACATTATAAACCCATGGCCAATATCATTCTAAATGGTGAAAAACTGAAAGCATTCCTCCTAAAAACTGGAACAAGGCAAGGATGCCCTCTTTCACCACTTCTATTCAACATCGTCCTTGAAACTCTAGCCAGAGCAATTAGACAAACCAAAGAAATTAAAGGGATACGAATTGGAAAAGAAAAACTCAAACTATCCCTGTTCGTTGATGACATGATTATGTATTTAGAGGAACCTGGAAATTTCACCAGAAAACTTTTAGAATTCATAAGTGAATTCAGAAAAGTAGCGGTATATAAGATCAATGTTCATAAATCCAATGCATTTTTATACATAAGTGATGAATCTTCAGAAAGAGAAATTAGGAAAATTACCCCATCCACAATAGCATCGAAAAAAATAAAATACTTGGGAATCAATCTCACAAAAGAGGTGAAAGACCTCTATAATGAGAACTACAGAGCACTAAAGAAAGAAATTAAAGAAAACCTTAGAAGATGGAAAGATCTCCCATGTTCCTGGATAGGCAGAATTAATATTGTCAAAATGGCTATACTACCTAAAGTGCTATACAGATTCAATGCAATTCCAATTAAAATCCCAATGATGTACCTTGCAGAAATAGAGCAAGCAATTATGAAATTCATCTGGAAGAATAAAAAACCTAGAATAACTAAACAATCCTCAGTAGCAAGAGCGAAGCAGGGGTATCGCAATACTAGATCTTTAACTCTACTACAAAGCAATAGTAACAAAAACGGCATGGTATTGGTACCAAAATAGACAGGTAGATCAATGGTACAGAATGGAGGACATGGACACAAAGCCAATAAATACAATTTTCTCATACTAGACAAAGGTTCCAACAATATGCAATGGAGAAAAGATAGCCTCTTCAACAAATGGTGCTGGGAAAACTGGAAAACCATATGCAACAGAATGAAATTAAACCCCTATCTCTCACCCTACACAAAACTCAACTCAAAATGGATAAAGGACCTTGGAATCAGACCAGAGACCCTGCATCTTATAGAAGAAAAAGTAGGTCCAAATCTTCAACTTATTGGCTTAGGATCAGACTTCCTTAACAGGACTCCCATAGCACAAGAAATAAAAGCAAGAATCAACAACTGGGATAGATTCAAACTAAAAAGCTTTCTCTCAGCAAAGGAAACTATCAGAAATGTGAAGAGAGAGCCTACAGAGTGGGAGAATATCTTTGCCACTCATACTTCAGATAGAGTGCTAATTTCCAGAATCTATAAAGAACTCAAAAAACTCTACAAGAAGAATACAAATAATCCAATCAACAAATGGGCTAAGGAAATGAACAGACACTTCACAGAAGAAGATCTACAAGCAATCAGCAGATATATAAAAAAAGTTCAACATCTCTAGAATTAATGGAAATGCAAATCAAAACTACCCTAAGATTTCATCTCACCCCAATTAGAATGGTGATTATCAAGAACACAAGCAACAATAGGTGTTGGCGAGGATGTGGTGAAAAAGGAACACTCATACATTGCTGGTGGGGTTGCAAATTAGTGCAACCACTCTGGAAAGCAGTGTGGAGATTCCTTAGAAAACTTGGAATGGATCCACCATTTGACCCAGCTATCCCACTCCTTGGCCTATACCCAAAGGACTTAAAAGCAGCATACTACAGAGATACAGCCACATCAATGTTCATTGCTGCTCAATTCCCCATAGCCAGATTGTGGAACCAACCTAGATGCCCATCAGTTGATGAATGGATAAAGAAACTGTGGCATATATATATACTATGGGATATTACCCCACAATGAAGAATGATAAAATTATGGCATTTGCAGGCAAATGGATGAAATTGGAGAATATCATGCTAAGTGAGATAAGCCAATCTCAAAAAACTAAAGGACAAATGATCTCGCTGATAAGTGGATGAGGACATATAATGGGGGGTGGGAAGGGTTAGCATTAGGGTTAGGATTAGGTTTAGGGTTAGGGATAAGTAGTGTGGTAAGAATGAAGGAAAGAAGGACTGTATAGAAGGAAAAGAGGGGTGGGAGGGGTGGGGGGGACGGGAAAAAAAATAATGAATCAAACATTATTGCCCTATGTAAACGTATGATTACACAAATGGTATGCCTTGACTCCATGTACAAATAGAGAAACAACATGTATCCCATTTGTATATAATAATAATTCAAAAAATAGAAAAAAAATAAAATAAAAAAAATAAAAAAATAAAAAAAATGTTAAATTTAAATTGGGTAAATTAATAGAAGTAAAATGTCTTTAAAATTAACTCACAAGTCTCTAGGCGGTCAAACTCATTAAATGTTGATGTTTATAAAATGTCTAACATCAATTTTTCTAGGACTTTTCTTCCACAGGAAAGAGACGGCAAATACTGTTGGTACACTTGTCTGATATTTTGATTTTTTTACAATAAGATGAGTGAATTAGAGTTGACATGTATGGGATTACTCAAATGTGTTTGTTAGTGACATCTGATTAATTTATAAAGTTATTCCATGGAGTAACATACTTAACAACATTATTCTTTGTATATTAAATGTGTTCATATTACACGTGTTCATATTTTCCAGGTGTATAAGCCTTTAAAGCAGAAAATTTATCAAGCTGCTTTTCATCAAATTAAACTTGTCTGTAATGGTAAACCTGTCATTTAATGTTCTATTATAGGACCTGTCATCAATAGCGTATATGTAAAATGTGTTAAATGTATTTCTTTTTTTTTTTTTTTTTTTTTTGGCAGTACTGGGGATTGAACTCAGGGACATGTACTTGTGAGGCAAGCACTCTACCAGCTGAGCTATCTCCCCAGCCGCTGTTAAATGTATTTCTAAAAGTTATTAAAAGCCTGATTTGTTTAAATGTTAAACATGAAAGCATTTTGCCACTTTGCCACAGAAAAGGACAGTTAAAAACTCAGTTTTTCTTTAATTCACGTTTTAGATATAATGTTAAATTGTGCTAACTAATGTTCATATAGACTCAGGAGTCAATATATGTAAACTTCTTAAAATGACATTTAAGAAAGAGTGTAATGCACAGTAGCAAAAATTGGACAACAATGATTGAGATTGGGCTCTCTGACCTCATGACTTTGGACAGTGGGCTTCTTTGAGAGCTACACAGAGCTCCTAACATTGCACTTTGCAGCTCTGGAAAAAGTTATGTTAATGCCCTAGTCTCTGTAACTTTCCTGAAAACAAAGAATAATGCTTATATAGTCTTTAACCTAATAAAAAGACATATATGAAAATTGCTGACATAACTTTAGATCTGCATTTCCATCAGAGAACAGAGCTCCATCTGATCTCAGCTTAATCTTCAAAATCTGTGTTTATAAACCTTCATTTTCTAATACTCCTTTGCCCCTCACTGAACTTGAGAATTTGGTCATGCTGGGCATGGCAAAAGAGGAAAAAATAGCTTCAGGATTAGAACATTTTACCTAAGATTTGTGAAAAGCCCCGCCTTACCTGAGATAAGGCTCTGCCTCACAACCCTGCTGCACGTTAGAATGACTCCAAAGTAAGCCAGACATTAACTCATTTAAATTTGTGTTCAAATGTTTGATGTTTGTTGTAAAGATTACTGTGATCTCAAACAGGGGATATA
This sequence comes from Sciurus carolinensis, assembly GCF_902686445.1. NCBI lineage: Eukaryota > Metazoa > Chordata > Mammalia > Rodentia > Sciuridae > Sciurus > Sciurus carolinensis. The sequence goes on along the minus strand of NC_062232.1, from coordinate 63,385,934 downwards.
ATGAATAACTCAGCCAAACTTCAAGATAGCTATTGCACAAACTGAATGTTTTCCTGTTGGTGATTCCATTTTGTATTGCCTTGTAAACTTTAACTGTTGCCTGATATTTTGCAGAAGTACACCGCAGATTAACTTGAAAAGCCATCACCTATAGGACAGATAATGTAAATCCCAATTAGATAAAAGGGGGTAAATAACTGTAAAGTTATAGACATTGAAGTTAAAACCCAGTACTCTTACTTTATGACTAGTGAGACTGGCTTGCTTGATGGTTAAGATCAAACATAGAGATTGAGATTAAATACAGAGGTCAAGAAAAGTCCATATTTGTGTTTTGCCCTCAAAGTCAGCCTGAACCCAGGGAACAAGAGAACTTCTCTTAGGAGCTTTGCAATTCTGGGTGGGTCGCACAACCTCCTGATCAAGGAGATTGATGAGGCCACTAGAAAATGAAAAGCCACTCAGTGCACCTGCTGCAGAGGAGGGTCATGGAAAAAGGGAGAAACCCCTAATGCTTCCAAGGGAAGCCTCCTCATCAAGGAGACACTGCCTAACTAATGGCACTATTGGAGCTAAGAAGCTGCTCTTACGTTCTCTATGAATGACCCCTGTGGGAACTCAGCTGACTCTTTAACAGACAGAAACAGGTCACTTTGACCAGCTTGATCTTAAGCACCTAGCAAGACAGTTAAAACCAAAACATATAAAAAAAAAATAGCCGTTCTTGGGCATTTAAAAGAAATAATACTTAATGTAACTTAAGATGTACACTTGTGTTAGCCCACTAGAATAAAAACTGCCAGAGTCAGAAGTTTTAGTCAGTTTAAGGCCTAGAGACACAAGTAGGCTTAATCTATGTTTGCTAGTATCTCTACTAAATTGTATTTACATTCCCAACTAACCTAGACAATGTTAAAGTTCCCAAATAAAGGCCTTGTCCTCTCCAGCCTTTGCTAAGCCTTTTATGGGAACAACTCATTTCTTCCACCCACTGGTGAGGAATTATTGACTTCTGTCATCTTTATGATAGTCATTTGGATGTTCCACATTCTGCAACATATATATTGTATTAGTCTCATTTCAGTACACAACTTTTTGTTCTTCTCTCATAGAAGCACCCATCCCCAGATGCCTTTACAACCTGCTCTTCCCCAACCAGACTTCTACCATGGACCCCTCAATTAACCTGATTTCTAAAAAGGAAACTCCAAACTGCTTGCCCCACATTGCGCCCTTCCAGCTTGAAGAAGCCAGAATGGTCATTACCCCCTTTCCCTACAGCAGTAAAGGAGTTAAGTCAGAATTGGGTATAGGCAGTTAGTGTAGAAATCAGGGATCAGTCAAATCGAGGAAATGAAGTCCATGAAAACCATCTGCCTCTGGAAGTCTGGAAGACTGCCCCTGGAAGAATGAACTTTTTACATCTGACCTGCAAACCAGCCCTAGTCACTTAGGCAGGAAGGAGAGATAAGGCAGGAAAGAACTGGAGAACAAAAGATTTTCTTATAAAAACAGAAACGGGAGAATGTAATGTACAAAGCTGCTCTCTCCGCCCTTTCTGTTGCAGCCATTTCCCCACCTCCCAACTACTGTCAGTCTGTGAACATCCTAGCTAGCTATTGGTTCATTAGTCAGCTTGCAAGTATCCTTCTCCGTTATTGGTCCCCTGTTAGCCCAGTGGGATTCTTAAAGATAACTTCACTGCCCTCTTTTCTCTCTTGCTTTTCTCTCCCCCTGACTCACTTTCTTTCTCCTCCTTGCTTTCCACTCTCTCTAGCATGCTCCCTTTCTCTTTCCTTTCTCTTTTCCTCTCATTTTCTCTCTTACCCTTCAGGGAGACACTCTGTTTGCTTAATAAACTCCCTTATGTTAAAAAATAAATAAATAAATAAATAAATAAATATATAAATAAAAACATTATTCCAGTGATGTCAGCAAGATAGTAGAATAGGAGTTTCTAACCCTCACTTTCTCAAAGAAAAAACAATTCGGTCACTACAATCAGATGAGTCCTCATCTCCCACAGAAAATGAATTTGTCAGTCAACTTCAGAAGGGCCCATAGTACAGATAAGAAATTGTAGCACCCAGTGGAACAAAAATATGAACAAATTGAAGGGGTTTAATATAAAACCTGTTTTTTTAAGGACAATACTTCTTGCCCAAATTGTCACAGCTCATTCCCAAGAGAAAACCCCTTAAATGAAAGAAGGTAAGAACAGTTTTACTTCATCCATCTGAAAGTATCCTAGCTTGGGTTTTGGAAAGGCCAACCTTGTTATGGTTTGGATATGGGGTGTCCCCTACAAATTCCTCTGTTAATACAGTAACATTCAAAGTAAAATCACTGGATTATGAGAGCTGTAACTTAAATCAGTTTAGAGTTGTTTGAATGGACTAACTAGGTTTTAACTGCAGGTTGGTGGGGCATGATTGGAGTAAGTATATTAATAGTTACGTGCTTTGGAAGAGTTCATCTTCTCTGTAGTCCCTAACCCTCTCTTTCTATTCCCTGGTCATCAGGAGCAGAGCAGCTTTCCTCCATCATACACTTTCAACATGATATTCTACCTCACCTTGGGCACAGAACAATTGTTATGATTTGGATGTGAGGTATCCCCAAAAAAGCCCATGTGTGAGACAATGCCAGAGGTTTAGAGGAGAAATTATTGGGTTGTGAAAGTCTTATATCAAGCAGTCAATTAACCCCCTGATGAGATTAACTGAATAGTAACTGAAGATGCAGGGAGTTGCTGGAGGAGGTAGATCATTGGGGGCATTCCTTTAGGGTTTATACTATGTATCTGGTGAGTGGAGTCTCTGTCTGCTGCTTGATCATCATGTGAGCTACTTCCCTCTAACACACTCTTCCACCATGATGATCTGCCTCACCTCAAGTCCTGAGGCATAGAGCTGATTTTCTATAGACTGAGACCTCTCAAAGCAGGAGTTCCTAACTAAACCTTTCCTTCTCTAAAATTATTCTTGTCAGGTCTTTTGTCAGAGCAGTAGAAAAACTGACTAAAAGAGAAATTGGTACCAAGAAGTGGGGTCAATGCTATGACTCACCTGAGTATGTGGTTCAGAAGTTTTTGGGTTTTTTTTTGGAACTGGTGGGAAGAATTTTGAGATGTATAGCAGTGCAATACTTTAGATTGTTATAAGCAGAGCTTAATGGACAATTCTGGTGAGGGTTCAGAAGACCAGAATGCCAATAAGACCGTGGACATTAAAGACAGGGCTCTAGAGGTTTAGAGGAAAAGGAGGACACTATTGGTAATTGGACTAGAGGTCATTATTGTTATGTTTTTGCTGAGAAGTTGACAGCATTTTGCCTTTTTCTTGAGACATTCTATGAGGTTGATTATATAGTAGATGGACATGATACCTTTATTTTATTTATTTTTAATATGATATAGAGGATCAAACCTAATACCCCCAAATTTCTCTACCACTGGACCATAACCCAAGCCCCAAAGCTGATTTTAAAAGTTATGGATTTCTTAATCTTACAGAAGAAATTTCTAGGAACCATAGCATTCAGGAAGTGGCATGGTTATTGCTGGCAGCTTTTAGCCAAGTTTGTTGATATATTCAGGAGCAGAAAAAGATTTGAAAAACTTCGACTTGAAATATGGTAGTAAAATGGGGTTAAAGGATTTCCAGTTGTTAAAGACATTACTGCCTCTAAAGAAATGTTATAGAATTTGCCCAGACAAAAGAAGAAAGATGACTTGAGGGGATCTAAGGCATTGGCAAGATCATAGTCATCTCAGACTCAAGGAAGTAAAGGTAAAAATTCTCTTCAGAAGAGACAAGTGGGTACACTTCTTGCACAAGGGGACCTAGGAAGATTTTTCAACATCCTCAGCTACCCATGCACTCAGAGGTTGCTGTAGCCAGAGTCCCTAGAGGCTTTACTTCTGCTCAAGGTGGCAGCAGACCTTGGTGTCAACTATGTGGTACTGGTTTTGCAGGAATTCAGGATGCTGGAGTTAGGGAGTCATGGAGGCCTCCATCAAGATTTCAAAGGAGGCCAGGGAGGCCAAGCAAAGTGCAATAGAGTCAGATTCTCTCCAGGGACCCCCTAAGAGTACAAAGTGTGGAGGTGTAAGGAGTAAGTCAAACCTGCAGTGGAGACCCTTAAGATTAAGAAATGCCAGTACCATAGAACATCCACTAAGAAAGTCTGCAGGAATTGAGCAGAGACAAGCCAACAGAAAGGCCACTTGGGCTGGAAGCAACAAGGCCATGGGATCAGAACTGCACAAGCCCTTTTGACTTAACATCACAATTCCATGTGCCCCAGATGCTGGACATGGAACTATAGGACTTGTTTTCTCAGCTGGATTTCAGTCTTGCTTTGATCCTATTTTATCTTTGTATGCTTCTATTTTTCTGACTGGAAATATTTACTCTTTACCTTTATATATACTTATATATTTACTCTGTACCTTTATATATACTTATGTATTGCTTCAGAATTTTACATGCTCACAATGCAACCATGTCCTGAGTGTCAAATGAAAAATTGGACTTGAACTTTTGGACAATCCTGGAACTCTTGAGACTATGGGGACTTTTGGAAATGGACTAAATATTTTTTTAAATTGTGAGATAGTCATAATATTTTTGGTGCCAGGGGTGGAATATTAAGTTATGAATGTGAGGTGTCCCCCAAAATCTCATATGTGAGAAAATGCCAGAAAGTTTAAAGGAGAAATGATTGTGTTATGAGAACCTTATCCCAATCAGTGAATTTATCCCCTGTTGGGATGAACTGAGTGGTAACTGAAGATGGGTAGGGTGTGGCTGGATGAGGCGAGTCATTGGAAGCATGCCTTTGAGGTTTATATTTTGTATCTAGTGAGTGGAATCTTTCTCTGTTTTCTTATTATCATGTGAACTGCTTCCCTTCACCACACTCTTCTGCCATGATGATCTACCTTACCTCAAGCCCTGAGGTATGGAGTTGAACTTTTATGAACTGAGACCTCTGTAACTGTGAGCCCCTAAATAAACCTTCCCTCCCCTAAAATTTTTCTTGTCAGGTCTTTTAGTCATAGCAATGAAAAAACTGAACAAAATGATGATACAGTCATGCAGTCATGGATTAATTTCTGAAACCATGAACCAAAATAACCTCTCCCTTCTCTGAGTGGTTCTCCTCAGTTATTTTGTTCACAGTGATGCAAAGCAACCTAACATACCTAGAGTCCATACTTTCTCCCACAAGCTAAGTGAAGATGAAGTGAAGACTTCTTTTCTCCAGATCTTCAAGATGATTCCTATGAGGGTAGCTTCCATCTCACTGTACCCAAAGACTGAGGGAATCAGCATATCTTAATCTTCTGAGGGAGAAAAAGTTCTCAACACAACCATATGTGAATCATAACCACCAGTTTTGAATCTTATAACTAACTTGTGGACAACACCAAGGCCTGTTCATGAATGCCACAGAACACACATGACAATCCCACAACTAGTTGACCAGTGTCCCTAAAACTCCATATACCCATAAGACTGTGATGCCAAATGCTTCTATGTATAGTGTCCCACACATCTTCACAGAGGTAAAGCACAAGTCCCCACAGACAGCACATAGATCTCAAGAACAGATGTAGATATCTTTAGTTAGCTACACTCTACTGTATTTTGAGAAGGCACACAATTTTGAACTCTTCAAGACAATTCCTCAGAGAAAATTAATAGGAGTCTCAGAGGATCTTCCATGACTTTGTGAGATCAAGAGAAGGTACAGACTATATAAGATTCCCTCCTAAATGAAACAAGAAGATTGAAGAGAGCACATCCAGAGAAAATATTAGAAAAAATCCCTAGAATATAGCTATGCTGAATGTTGAAAGTTTTCATCTCACAAAGTCAGTCAGTAACTAGTGTAGAAGTTGAGTTCACCTTTTAATGTAAATAATAAATCATAAAACTTCAAAGAAAATGAAGAATCTAAGAAAATGACATCAAAAAAGAATGAAAACAATTTTAGGAGCTGACCCCAAAGAAATGTAAATCTAGTGTTACAGTATGGATATGAGGTATTCCCCAATAAGATCATGTAATAGAAAATCTAGTATTATTCAGAGGTTAAGTGATTATGAAAGGTGTAACCTTATTAGTAAGCTGATCCATTAATGAGATTAATTATCTGAATGCATTACTGTGTCTAAACTGTGGACAGGTGGGGTATGGCTAGAGGAAGTTGGTCCCTGTGGACATGCCCTTAGGGATTATATAACTTGCCCCTGGTTCCTCTCTCCCTCTGCTTCTTGACTGCCTTTGTGAGCAACTTTCCTCCACTACATTCTTCTGCCATGACATTCTTCCTCAACTTGGCCCAGAAAAATGGAGTCAGCCAACTATGTACTAAACCTCTGAAACTATGGACCAAAAAATCTTTTCACTCACTAAATTGTCTTTTGTTAGGTACTTCAGACAAAGTAACATAAAGTTGGCAAACACATTTTTTAATTACCTGAAAAATATTGAAACTATATGCAGAGTTTATTAAAGATATTCAGTCAGCTACAAGAGAACACATACATCTAAATTAAGGAGAAAAACAATAATACATGAAAAACAGATATTCAACAAAGAAACTAAATTATTAAAATTAAAACATGTATATTGAAATCCAATAATAAAATGACAGAATTTATAATTTCCATAGAGAGGCCAGGCACAGTACCTGTAATTTCAGATACCAAAGAGGCTGAGTCAGGAGGATTACAAGATTGAGAAAAGACTGGACAATTTAGTGAGACCCTGAATCAAAACAAATAATAAATAAATGAGTAAATAAAAACATATTTAAATAAATAAAGAAATAAAATGGGATGGGAATGCAGCTCAACTGTAGAGCACCCCTGGATGCTGTAGAGCAAAAGAAAATTACTTAAAAAGCATACTGGATCAAGCAAAAGAAAGAATTAATGAAATTGAAGGTAAAACATTAGAAATTATCTGTTTCCAGAAACAAACAGAAAAACAAAAAATGAAATGAAATGAAGAACAAAGTTAGAAAATGCTGTATCAGAGAAACCTACAGTGTCAGTAACAACTGTCCATAATTGAATTAAAACAACAATTCTATAATGGAAAACTAAGTAAGAGAAATGGTTGAAAAATGCAGGGAGGCAAATCACTGAGCCAGCAAGTAGGGGAACACCAAAAATATTTGTTTATATAATAAAAAATTAATAATGTTAACATGAAGTAGAAGTATTATGCATGCTGTGTCTCATTAGGGGAAGGAGAATTGTCCTCTAACAAGCAGAAAGACATTCTTCCCATGAATTCAGGAAAAAAAAAAAAAAAAAACAAGACTGTTCCTGATATCCACAGTCAGAGCACATAATAAGCATGAAAAACCTGAGCTGTGCAGGGCACAATGGTGCATACCTGTAATTTTATTGACTTGGGAAGCTCAGGCAGGAGTATCACAAGTTCAAGGCCAGATTCAGCAACTTAGAGAGGCCTTAATCAACTTAATGAGACCCTGTCTGAAAAAAAAGAATAATACAAAAGGCTGGGGATATAGCTCAGTGTAAAGCACTCCTGGGTGCAATCCCCAGTGATTATATGTATACGTGTGTGTATGCTATTTTAATTATACTGAAATGTATCAGTAATATATTTACAGATATATGTGATAAATAAATATACACACATATATGAATAAACTTGCACACTCTCACATACATTCTTGTGTATGGATATGTTTAAGCCTTGATGGTAGTGACAATTTCACAGGTATATACCTATACTCAAACTCATTGAACTTCACACACTGTATATGTACATCATTTTAATATGCCAATAATGTCTCAATAAATTAATTTTTTTTTAAAATGTTATTTCTCTGCAGTTTGACTTCAGCTGTTCTGGATGAGAAATCAGCAACCAAACCATTGTTGCTCTGCTATATCTTTTTAATAGATTTTCTCTCATTCTTCTGAAGACATTTGCTCTTTCTCGTTTAGTTTCCAGCAGTTTATTGATGCAGTTTCTGGCAGTATATTTCTTTAGATTCACCCTGGTTTGGTTTCACTATATTTTGTCAAGTTATAAATATGTTTGTTGAGAAATTTGATAAGTATTCAGCTTTATGTCTTCAAATGTATATTTTTGTACCATATTCTCTCTCCTGCCTTTCCTCAACTCTGATATTGTGTTAGACATTTGTTATCGTCATAGAGTTTGAGCCACTTCATTTTTTATACCTTTTCTGTTTTTCTGACTGTATATTTTTAAATCTATATTTATGTTTCCTAATTCTTTTCTCTATAATATCCAATTTGCTAGTGGGTGAGGCAATTTTGTACTTCACCAATTGCACATTTTCATTCTTAAATTTCCATTTGAATATATTTTATTTCTTCTCTGAAATTTTTCTATTATTTCATTTATTTTAAGAGTAATCTACTTCTTGGAACACAGGTCTAGAAATTTCTTTATCTTTGTGATAATTCTTATATTCGATCTTTCCAGATTTGGACTATATTGATTTTTTTGCTTTTAAATTCAAATTTTCTCATTTTTATTCTGAGTAATTTTTAATCATATTCTGAATATTTGAATATAATTTTAGTTGAATTTGGTTCTTATTTATATTCCTCAATAAGAATGTTAACTTTTTAAAAATTTTTGCAGACCATAAAATTTGTTAGGTTCAGGACAGAAAGTCTGATTGATCTTACTTATGTTGTGATTTTAATTTCAATTCAATTGTTTAAATCTTTGTACTGTTATGGAGCTCTGTCTTAAATGTGCCCTACACAGTGTCCGCTCTAAAATGTGTGCTATGGTCTGTTTAGTTCTCAAAGCATTAGTACATAGTTTACAGCTCAGAAACCCAAACAATCTGTTTGGTAGGAATTTATACTTCCCAGTGATCCTAAAAATTTCTCTCTTTCTACCAGTTAATTCTTTGGACATCTCTCTTCATTTTCTTCCAGTCATTTTCTGATTCCCCATTTCATACTCCTCCAGAAAGAAAGTTTTCTTTATGCCACCTTTTTGTAACAGTGGTCCACTTCACCTTTTGAATATAGCCTTCACTGCTCTGAGGCTTATTTTTAAAATGATATGCTTTTTTTTCCTCTCTTCTCCCTGTCCCCCTACCTTTCAGGATTAGAGAGTAAATGTCATCTTTTCTTTCTTACTTTAAGCCTAGGTATCTGTCCTTGAGCACACACCCACCGCAGGAAGGAGATGGCACCAGATCTAGCAAGTATCTCCCAAATGAGCAAGTGAATCACAATCCCCAACACCTGAGAGGGAATCTTTAAATAGCTTCTTTAAAAGCCCCCTGTTCTCTGGGATAGGCAGAATAACAGCCTTTGGACAGAAGTCCTTGGTGCTTCTCCTTTGCTAGCAAAGGGATAAAATTATTTTCCTTTTTCTCAAAACTGTGTCCTACTTATTAAATTGACATCAGGGACAAGAACCAAGTTTTTGGTAACACTTTCATGTTTTCCTTATGGCTGCATTAGAATTATTAGCAAAATGCTAGGAAAATAGAGAATAAAAATAAAGCAACTGGTTAAAACCTCCTCTCATACTCTCAAAACATCTCTTCTGATTCAAGAGAAAGCTTTCCACCATAAAGTTTTAGGCACCTATTCGGAATTTTCTACCTCGACACAAACATAAAATTGGTATCAGGAAAGAGAAAATAGGGGCAGGAGAACAGGAAATGCCTCTAACATTTCCTGAACTTCAGATGTTTTCTTTAATATTCATTTTTTGTAATTTTAATTTTTAATTAAAATATTTTTTGTACCAGGGATTGAACCCATGGATGTTTAAGCATCAAGTCACTTCCCCAGTCCATTTTATATTTTACTTCAAGACAGAGCATCACTAAGTTATTTAGAGCCTCACTAAATTGTTGAGGCTGGCTTTGAACTTGCAAACCTCCTGCCTCAGCCTCCAGAGTTGTTGGGATTATAGGTGTGCACCACCATACCTGACTCCTTTAATATTCTTAATGGCAGAAAATACGAGCTTTCTTTAAACACTTTCTGTCTACACCCTTTGAGACCATGTGAGTTTCAGATTACTTTGATTCCAATATGAATGATACCAGAGGGTGAAAATGGTTTGTCACCATATCATGGTTATATTGATTAATTTCTCTAGTCTATTATTTCTTTTCAAACTCCACAGATAGCTTCATTCCACATTATGTTCAGTGGTTATATTTTCATTTACCAATTTTATGATGTTTGGCACATTTACAAATATCCCTATTCTTAATTTTCCTTGTATGTATTATGGCAATTGTAAGCACAAACTCAGTGGCAGGGTTAATCAGCCAAACAACTGATATCACTCTTTTTGGGTGGAAAATGGTCAGGGGCTAAACCAAGATTCTGGGTTTTATAGACTTTGTTTAGAATGGGACAGGAGGATAGTTAATGGGGTTCATTTTATTGGGGTCTGGCTGATTCATTAGGGTGGGACAGGAGTGTGAATAGAAAATTACCTGGAGCTTATTATATTAGAGTCAGCTGACCCATTAAGGCGGGAGGTCAGGTGCCAGTCAGGTGGAATTCAATTTTACCCCAGACAAGGCAGGTGGGTGAACAGCTGCAGATAGGGGAAATGTCCTTGGATTTATCTCCATATCCTTCATCAATAATAACAAAATCTCCACCTAGAGGAATATCATACATATTAAAGGACAATTCAGTAAGCAATTAGAAAAATGTTTGCAGCATATGTGAAACATACCTTCTGGAAGGTTACATTTATAAGTATAAGTCATAATTTCATAACTAGATCCAAAAATTCTAAACTTTGAATGGGATATGGGTCAGTAATAGAGTGACTGCCTATGTTGTTTGATGCCCTGAGTTTGATCTCAAGCACAACAAAATAAAAATTTCAATTTTGATTTATTTAAATGTAACACTTTTGAAACTTGCATTTCATTGTATGGATGTATCATTATTAATTTAACTCAACATTTTTTAACTTTTTTAAAAAATGTTTATATCAACAATGAAAATATTTCTGACCAAAAACTTTATACGCTTTTTATAATTTCCATAAAAATATTACCTGAGTTTTATGTTACTTGATAATTTCAATTTTTAAATTACTATAATTTTTATACTTCTATTAGTCTACATATTCCAAAGTCTATTTTATTGTAGTGAAATATACATGACATAAAATTACCATTTTGATAATTTTTATACTGTTCAAATTTAGCATATCCATCATCTAAAATAGTAATCATTTCTTTGAGAGAAATACAATAAGAATTCTGTGTCCAAGTAATATTGAAATATAAGCAAAACTTTTTATATTCTGTTTATTAATTACATATTATATCTGGTATTAAAAACTATTTCTTTTCTTCTTTATCTTTTCACTCTTCAACACATAAAAGTTTTAGTGTTCTCATGTATAATTTATTTATTTATTTTTAGCACATTGTAGTTATAAATAAGAGCAGGGCTTATTTTGATATATTTATAAATGCATGTAACATAGTTTTCTCCATTTCAATCCATAGGAACAGTCCCTCTCTTTTCTTCCCCAATTTCCTTTCTTTAATCTATTGGTGTTCCTTCTGGGCATGTATTTATTTTTAATTGGAGCATTACTGTTTCACATATTTATTTGTATATATAAATAATTGGAATGCATCATGATATACTAATACATGAACATAGCATAATTTATAACTTTATTTTATAATGTTATTCCCTAGTTCTTCCCCTTTGTTTCACCTTCTCCATCCCTACTTCTACTCTACTGCCCGCCCTTCTATTTTTTGTGAGATATCCTCTTTTATTCAGTTTTCCTGATTTTTACATATGAGAGAAAACACTTAACTTTGACTTTCTGAGTCTCCTTTATTTTATTGAGTATACTGTTTTTCTGTTGCATCCATTTATCAGGAGAAGGCATAATTTCATTCATTTTTATGGGTGAATAGAACTTCATTTTTCTTCATCCGTTCATCTATTGATGGGCACTTATGTTTCTATGACATGGCTACTGTGAATTGTGCTGCTATAAATACTGGTATATATGTATTGCTATAATATGCTGATTTTGCTTCTTTTCAATAAATAATAGAGAGTGGGGTAACTTGGTCATAGTATTATTCCATTGCTGCTATAATTGAGGAATCTCCATACTGCTTTCTGAAGCAGTTGTACTAATTTAAAATCCCACTAATAATGTATAAGTAAGTGTACCTTATTGTCCACATCCTTTTCAGCAATTATTGTTATTTTATTTCCAATGATTAATGGTTACAATTTATCCCATGTTTCCTTATGTTTATTTTGATTTTGGTTTATATCCAAGATAGCACTATAAAATACAATATATTTAAAGGAATTTTTTTCTTATATTTTCTGAATTTCATAGTTTCTTTTTCTCAAGTTTACAACTTTAACAAAATTTAAGTTGATTTTTATTTATGATATGAAAACTTTTCCAACTTCACTCTGTAGTATATGTATAACCAATCATCACAGTATCACTTGTTGAAAATATTAATGTCTTTGATTAAATGATGTTGGCAAATTTGTTAAAAGTCATTCAGCTGTTGATATATCAGCCCATTTGTGGCATCACTATATAATTACATTTGTCTATTGGTTTGTTTTTATACAGGCACAATACTGTTTTTATTATGCACACATTTGATCTTTAAATGGCATCCTAGAGATCTTGCTATTCTATTAATTCTTATCTTTTCTCTTTATTACTGTGTGAATGTGATAACTCCTCAACTTTGTCTTCAGGCCTGATATTCTTTTCTTCTTGATCAACCATGTTCATAATCTCATGTATAGAGCTTTATACTTTCAAATTTTTCTTTTCTTTTCAAAATCTGTTTCTTTATTTAATTACTCATTTGGAATCTGTATTTTTCCTTAATTAATTCAGCTATTTATTTGTAAATATTTAGCATTATAAGTATTCAAATTATTTGGAATTCATTTTTACAATCATTCTTTTTAATTATTTTTCTGGTATTTCACATTCTTATATTTTTGAAATCAGTTCCTAAAGTTGTATTCACTTTAGAAATGATCATATTGCCTTGTTTTTTTCATATTTATTTTTTGATTTGAGCTCTGCATATCTCTTGGGATGCACAGATTTTCCACTTTTAAGTGAGGTCTTCTTCATATTCAGTCTTTTCTTGATGATGCTCCCTAAAATGTTGGTTTGCTATATAATGTTAAGTTTAATTCCAATTGAATTTTGTAGTGAATTTTTATTATAGCTCCTTTGGCTTTTATTAACATGTTTTGAAACAATGCAAGGCCCCTATTCTTTCCTTTATGGTATCCCTCAAGTGACTATCAGGAGTGATTTTTGGTTCTTATCATTTGGAGAAACTCTCACTGTTTTGCATTCTTGTGTGAGTCATTAAGAAAAACACAGCTCTCTCCAGGTAAAGATTCATTCTGGAAACATTTGGGTTATGCACTCCAAGAGCAAAGTAGACACAAACAGTGCAGCATTCTGGAATGTTGAACTACCCAAAGCTTCTCTCTGGTGCTGTGCACTCCAAAGGCAGGAGTAACACGGTTCTGTAGTGTACCTCCATATGTCCCTGAGGGTGCAAAGAAATTATGGAGTCTTAAAGATCTGTGCCAGGGTTATGCAAATAGGCTATATGCTATCTGCTGCTGATAGTTCTGGTGTTCCATGAAGATGAAAATTTCATGATTTAACAGATGCAGAGTCATAATAAAACAGTATGGGAACTTCTGAATGTGACTGGTTACAAACTTCCACACCCTACCTCATTGCCCCAGACTCTAGTAATTGGACCAGAAAAACATTGAGTACAAAGATAAATGCCGTCTGTTTCCCCATGTACTGATTTTCAAAGCAGTTAGCTGACACCAAAGGACCCTTCTCTAGAAGCTTCACAATTACTGCTCTGTGCTCATATGCTACAATTTGCAAAGAACTTCTCCAGAAAGAGTTCTCTATTAAAATCTCAAAACTATTTTTGTTGAAATTATATTTATGCATAGTGCTGAATCCTGTGCCATTATTGTTTACTAGGACTGTCCCTATTTCTCTGCTACTCCCACCAAAGGGACATTCACTCTCCCTGTGCTGTGCTTCCATGCAATCAGTGCTGGGACATTTTGTTTCACTTCTATTCAACTATCCAACATCTCTGGATTTCTCTAAGTTTCTTTCTTTCTATTACTGAACTCCAGAATTCCACTGACACCCACTTCAATGACCATCTATATTCCCCTTATTTTAACCTAATCTAATGAAGAAACAAGTAAGTGACAGGTGCCTGTAATAAGCCACCTTGGAAAGGTCCATACTATTTTTGTTACAACTGTTCTCCATCTATTGAAATGATGTGAATTTTAATTTTCATTCTTAATTTTATTTGTTGTGTGCCACATTTATCAATTCACATGTTTTAAATCACATTCATATCACTGAAATGAAACAGATTTGATCACAGTATATGATTATTTTAAAGTGCTGATAAATTTGAATTGCAAGAATTTTGTTGAGGATTTTTATATCTATGTTCATCAGAGATATTGATTTATAGTTTTCATTTGCAAGGTGTTCTTGTCATATTTTAGTAGCAGTGTAATGCTGGTCATATACAATGAATTTGAAAGGATTCCTTCTTTTTTATGAAATAATTTGCAAAGCATTAGTGTAAGTTATTTAAATGCTTGGTAAAATTTAGAAGTGAACTATTTAGTACTGGGCCATTTTGTTGAAAGATTTTTCATTATTGACTCCATATCATTTATTGCTATTTATCTATTTAAGATTGTCAAATCCTTGGTTTTGATTTTTATAGGTCATTTGTGTCTGAAATTTGGTCCATTTCTTCTTGATTTTCCAAATTTTAGTTTATAATTTTTCAAAATAACCACTAATGATTCTTTATATTTCACTTATATTAGTAGTAATGCCTCTTTTTTCCTAATTTAATTTGTATTCTTTTTTTTATGTATATCTATCTATCTATCTATCATCTATCTCCCTCTGTCTGGTTAGTCTAGCTAAATTTTTGTCAATTTCATTTATCTTTTCAAAGAAGTGATTCTGTTTAATTATTCCTTTCTTCCTTTCTACTGTTTTTTAGTCTTTATTATGCCTTTTATTTTTTTGCTGATCTTTCTTTCTTTCTTTCTACTAAAGTGGGATTTGATCTGTTCTTGCTTTTCTAAGAACTTGAGGTGAGTTGCATTATTAATTTTTAAATTTGAGAGTTTCTATTTTTTATTTAGGAACTTATTGCTCTGAACTTAGTGTTTTTGCTCTACCACAAAAGTGGTGATAAATTGTGTTTCTATATTTATTGGATTCAAGGACTCATTAAATTTTCACTGAAGTCCAGAATGGTTCATCTCATCAAAAGCATGTTGTTCAGTCTTCAAACATATTTATAATTTCTAGAGTTTTTCTTGCTGTTTATTCCTAATTTTCATTCCACTGTAATCAGAGAAGATGTAGTATATTATTTTTTTAAATTTGAAGTATTTGTTTTGTGGCCTACTATATGATGTATGTTGGCAAAATTTCCATGTGCTTATGAAAAGAATGATTAATTTGCAGCTGGGGAGAGAATATTCTGTAAATGTTAAGTCACATTGATCTAAAGAGTAATTTGACTCTGAAGTATTTATGTTGGTTGTTTGGATTATGTATTGGTAAGAGTGTGTCGTTGCAGTCCCCCAGTATTTGTATATCGAGGACTATCTTACATTTTAGATCTAGTAGTATCTGTTTTATAAAATTTAGTGCCCTAATGTTCAGTGCATATAGATTTATAAGCACTTTTCCTCTTAAGTAATTGTTCATTTGGTCATTATTTAGTTACCTTCCTTGTCTTTTCTTCATGTATCGTCTCAAAGCAATTTTTGTGGATATAAGTGTATGTACTCCTGTTTCTTTTTCAATTCCATTTGCTTGGAATATTTTTCATATTTTCACTTACAGTCTATGTTTATTTATGCTGGCAAGGTCAGTTTCTTTTAAGTAGCTTATTCTTGAATCTTGTTTCCAAATCCAGTAAGGCAATCTATGTGTTTTCACAGAACATTGATATTCACAGTAATAATTAAAAGTTAGGAACTTTTTCCTTTCCTTTGTTCATTTGTTAAATTGCCTCTGGTCATTTTGAATATTTTTTTTATTTCTTCCTCTCTTATTCATATTTGTGTTTTGATGGTTTCCGGGATTGAAAATTTTGATTCATTCCTCACTTGCATATCTACTCCTCTAATGAGATTTATTCCTTTACACTCTTTTATGACTATAATTATCTTTCTTCCTGTTCTGGGTATAAGATTCCCTAACTATCTTTTGCAATGCTGTTCTCATGACCATGAATTCCCTTAGCTTAAGCTGATCATGGAAGATGATTATTTCTCCATTAATTCTGAACAATACCTTTTTGAGTATAGTAATCTTGGTTTGCAATGTTTTTTTTTTCTTTTTTTTACTTGAAATACATCACACTGTGGTCTTCTAGCCTTTATAGGTTTGGTCAAGAAATTTGTTCTTATTCTAAATGTTTTGATTGAAATGTGATTTGGCTTTGTGATATCTGATATGACTTGTCAACTTAATTGCTCTAAGAGATTAAGAACCATCTGGGTGAGACAGAGAATATTTTTAGGAATGATTGGAATATGGGACAGCTAAGGGCCAACCTACCTTATGTGTGGGCAGCACAGTTCAATAGGTTGAAGGCCTGAATGGAACAAATATGTGAAAGAATGAGGAAGCAGAGCACATACAAGTTCAATTCTTCTTGAGCAGGTGCTTTCAACTGCTGCTCTGATCACCTGAGGACATCAGGTTCCAGCTCTTTCACTCTCCCAAAGTGGACTCTAACTGACAGCTATCCAAAGAGCTTCTGGTTCTGGACTGGGAATGCATCATTGGTTCTTCTTTTTTTCTAAGGCTCAAACTTCTTGAACTGAGCACCTACTGTTTTCTCTGTCTCTCTAAAGGAGATTTAGAAATGCATAGACAATCAGAGAAAGATGGCAAATGAGGAAGTAAGGGCAGGTTCCAACAGTATGGTTACAAAGAGGATTCTCCAATAAGAGATTTTCCAGTTGAAAAAGTGTTGGTGGACATGGGTCGGGGACTTAATCAGGAAGAAACTTCTGTGCTCATGCACACAAGCAGAGGATACAATAAAAAGACTAATACAGCAATATAGACACCAGGGGTACCAATGAGCAATAATGAGGGGAGTGTAGACAGGGAAGGATATTAAATTAAAGGAGGAAACCACAAACCCCAAAAAAAGAATAAGTCAGTACTTCCCTATCAGACTCATGACTCCAGGGCAACGTCTCTTCAGGTAAATCTGTTACTTTGTTACTTTTGTTCTTGTAGTAAATCCTTTTGCTTGCTATTTTAGGGTCCTGTTATTCAATTGTTTGCTGAGTGGAGACAACAAACCCAAGACCCATAGAAGGTGACAAACTTGGAAGCTCATCGATGATCAGGACCACTGACTCAAAGGGTCAGTATCAGTCATGAAAAATAGCTGAAAAAACTGGGAAAGTGACAATTTATTTTGTGGTGCTTCTTTGGTTGGCTAAGTCTGGAGAAAGCATCAGCCACAGTTAGCATGACTAGTGTCCCAAACTGATTTCTTTTGCTTTCAAATTCAGTACAAAATGAGTAATAGATTCCACTGTCCTAGAAAACATTGGTGCAGTTTCATCTCCTCTTTGTGGAAGAGAACAGTCTTCAGATATAAGACTTCTACTAGGTCATTTATGTCCTCCGTGAGTTCCTTGTCACTCTGCCAGGGAAACTATCCATGGCAAGAACATAAGAACCAACCCAGTATAGAAGAACTTCCTTCTTTTCTGAGACATTTACATGATTGTATTCTCCTGACTCACAAAAGCACGAGGACATAAAAATATAATGAGGAGGGGGAAAGAAAGAGACAACTGTGATAGTGGTTGGCCATGTCCTTCATTTTGTCTGCACAGAACTTTGGGAAGCAAGGACTAGGTGGGTTTCAATACTATATTCATTAGTGTTATACTGGACTGGTGAGTGATTCCTTAGATAGAAAAGTTGACAAAGGAATTCACTGGATGCCCTCCCTACAAATCTATTCCTTGCTGGTGGCCCTCAATTATTATTCTTCAGGATAATAAGCCTCCATCAGATTAACAGCAAATATCACCTGCTCTGCCCAAAGAGGATGTTCAGGTTCCCAAGCCTGAATCCCCCATTTATTCTAGTCTAAGGAGTCTAAAGGCAAAGGAATCATGCTTTCACACATGCCCCACTTACCCAGGTGCACAACTTTCAAGAGGCTTCTTACTCAAGGTGTGTTTTCCCTTAGGTAAATGCCAGGATAAAAATTTAGGCCTGAGATGGTACATATTTCTTTCTCACTGACTGAACTAAAGGATATAAAAATGGACTTAAGGCCAAGCCCACCTGCCTGCCACCCCTACCACAGACAGACACCGGTTGCTGAGCCTGCCCGCCCCACACACTGCAGAGGGACAGTGGACCCTGCACCTGCCCCCTGCGCTGACTCAGTGTGCCCTCGCTGGGTCTCCCCAGCTTCTCTGAAGGCTGGTGCAGGCATCCTGAATTATTACTAAGGGTATGTCCATCAACATTGGAAGGGCAGCTCCCTTCCTGAGACACCTACAGGAGACTGGAGGATCCTTGACAGGTACCTCTATTTACTCACTTACATCCTATACCCTTCCCCATCCTCTTGTTCACAACTAGAAATACTGTAAATAATAATCAAACTCATCCTGTTTATTACAATAGTGTTAAAGTCTTTATAGGACTATCTGGTTCAGGGCTTCATTTTCTCTGTATTGGGTGCTACTAATATTGATCTCCCCTTCAAAGGAGAGGTACTGGAAAACTGCAGGGTCCATTATAAGCCTGCAAGGGGTAAACCTTCAGTACCTCTGATCTTCACTGCTAGAGGGTAATATATAGAAACAATATGAAAAAACAGGGGAAGAAAGTGTCCCTAACAAACTAAGATGCTATTTTGATAGAATCCAATGACAGCATGGCAGTAGAAATCACAGAAAAAGAGTTTAGAATCTGCATAATTAAAATGATCCATGAAACAAAAGATGAAATAAGAGAGCAAATGCAGGCAATGCATGATCATTCCAGTAAACAGTTAAAAGAGAAAATGAAGGAAGCAAAAGAACACTTCAAAAAAGAGATAGAGATTCTGGGAAAAAAAGCCAAGCAGTAATACTTGAAATGAAAGAAACAATAAAACAAATAAAAACTCAATAGAAAGCATGACCAACAGAATAGATCCTGTGGAAGACAGAATCTCAGACAATGAAGACAAAATATTTAATCTTGAACACAAAGTTGAACAAACTGAGAAGATGTTAAGAAGTCATGAACAGAAACTCCAAGAATTTTGGGATATCATGAAAAGACCAAATTTAAGAATTATTGGGATTGAGGAAGGCACAGAGATACAAACCAAAGAAATGAACAACATGTTCAACAAAATCATATCAGAAATTTTCCCAAACCTGAAAAATGAAATGGAAAATCAAGTACAAGAGGATTATAGAACACCAGGTGTACAAAATTACAACAGATCCACACAAAGGCACATTGTGATGAAAATATCTCACGTACAAGATAAAGATTGGATTTTAAAGGCTATGAGAGAAAAGTGTCAAATTACATATAAGGGGAAATCAATACAGATATCAGCAGATTTCTCAGTCCAGACTCTAAAAGCAAGAAGGGCCTGGAACAATATATTTCAAGTTCTGAAAGAACATGAATGCCAAGCAAGAATACTATAACCAGCAAAACTAACCTTCAGATTTGATAATGAAATAAAATCTTTCCACAATAAGCAAAAGTTAAAAGAATTTACAAATAGAAAGCCTACATACAGAACATTCTCAGCAAAATATTTTGTGAGGAGGAAGTGAAAAACAACAATACAAGTCAGCAAAGGAAGGAAATACCATAAAGGAAAAGCCAATCAAAGGAGAAGCCAAGTCAAGTTAAAAACCAAAAATAAGCCTAAATGACCAGAAATACAAATCATATCTCAATAATAACCCTGAATGTTAATGGCCTGAACTCATCAATCAAAAGACATAGACTGGCAGATTGGATTAAAAATAAAGATCCAACAATACGCTGCCTTCAAGAGACTCATCTCATAGAAAAAGATATCCACAGACTAAAGGTGAAAGAATGAGGTAAAACATACCATGCACATGAACTCAGTAAAAAAGCAGTGGTCTCCATCCTCATATCAGATAAAGCGGACTTCAAACCTAAGTTAGTCAGAAGGGATAAAGAAGGACATTTCATACTACTTAAGGGAAGCATAAAACAGCAAGAAATAACAATTTTAAATAGTTATGTCCCAAACAATGGAGCATCTATGTAATCAAACCCTTTTCAATTTTAAGAATCAAATAGACCAAAACACATTAATAGTGGGGTACTTTAACACACTGCTCTCACCACTGGATAGATCCTCCAAACAAAAACTGAACAAAGAGACTATATAACTAAATAATACAATCAATGATATAGACAATGGTTATTTACAGAGTATTTCATCCATCATTGAGTGAATATACTTTCTTCTCAGCACCTCATGGATCCTTCTCCAAAATAGACTATATGCAATGCCAAAAGGAGACCATTAGTAAATACAAAAAAAATAGAGATACTACCTTGTATCCTATCAGACCATAATGGAATGCAATTAGAAATCAACGATAAAATAGCAAACAAAAACTACTCATACACCTGGAAGCTAAATAATATGCTATTGAATGATGCAATGTAAACAGAAGACATCAGAGAAGACATAAAAACATTCTTAGAGGTAAATAGAACAATGACACAACATATCAAAATCTGTGGGGCACTCTGAAAGCAGTACTAAGAGAAAAGTTCATTGCATTGAGTTCATACATTAAAAAAATAAAAAGTCAACAACTAAATGACCTAACATTACATCTCAAAGCCCTAGAAAAAGAAGAACAGATCAACACCAAAAATAGTAGAAGACAGGAAATAATTAAAATCAGAGCTGAAATCAATGAAATGGAAATAAGAGAAACAATTCAAGACATTGACGAAACAAAAAGTTGGTTCTTTGGAAAAGTAAACAAAATTGATAAACTCTTAGCCACACTAATGAATAGAAGAAAGAAATCTAAAATTACTAAAATTCGTGATGAAAAAGGAAAGATCACTACAGACACCACTGAAATACATAACATAATTAGAAGTTACTTTGAAAAATCTATACTCAAAAAAAATAGAAAATATTGAAGACATTGACAAATTTTTAGAGACATATGATCCTCCCAAACTGAATTAGGAAGATGTACACAATTTAAACAGATCAATTTCAAACATCGAAATAGAAGAAGCCATCAAAATTCTACCAACCAAGAAAAGCCGAGGACCAGATGGATTCTCATCTGAATTCTACAAGACCTTTAAAGAGGGGCTGGGGAGATAGCTCAGTCGGTAGAGTGCTTGCCTTGTAAGCACAAGGCCCTGGGTTTGATCCCCAGCACCCAAAAAAAAAAAAAAAAAAAAACCTTTAAAGAAGAACTAATATCCCTGATGAATATAGATGCAAAATTCAATAACAAAATACTGGAAAATTGCATACAAAAGTATATTAAGAAGGTAGTGCACCATGACCAAGTGGGGTTTATCCTAGGGATGCAAGTTTGGTTCAACATCCAGAAATCAATAAATGCAATTCATCACATCAACAGACTTAAAGTTAAGAATCATATGATTATTTCAATAGATGCTGAGAAAGTGTTTGATAAAATACAGCACCCTTTCATGCTTAAAACACTAGAAAAAATAGGAATAGTAGGAACATACCTTAACATTATAAAGACTATCTATGCTAAGCCTACAGCCAACATCATTCTAAATGGAGAAAAACTGAAAGCATTCCCTCTAAAAACTGGAACAAGACAGGGATGCCCTCTTTTACCACTTCTGTTCAACAATTTCTGAGATGAGTTTCTAGAAGTGAAGCTCTCAGGGGTGCTTATTGCCCCAGGTGTTTTATTCCAGGGGGAGTTATCAAGCATTAATTAATCAATGTACTTCTAGGAGTATAACCCACTAATCTCCTCAGGGCTCCATTTGTGGGAAGCACAATTTGCTTTGGTTCTTTTGTTTGAGGATATTGCCTTTTCTGGCCTCTCAAGGACTGCCTCCAAGCATGGAGCTCAGTCTCGGTGTTGCGGGATTCAAAGGAGCAGAGGAGGGCAGACTTTCACTGGCCTTTCTGATCTGTATAACCCACAGACAAAATGGTCTCTGTGCCAGAAATTCTCCATGCCAGAGATTCTCCTGATTTGCCAAGCTATTTAGATCTCACAGATAGCAACTGCTGGATTCATTTAGTGGACTCAGCCCCAAACTCACAGAACTAAGTTCCCAATCTGAGTTGGTGACACTGCCACATGGAAGTACAAAATGTCTCCAGTTTGGGCTCCCCATGTGCAGCAGGCAAACCTGATTGACTTTCATGCATCAGTTTAATGAGCCAAATAGCCTCTGGGTAGGCCCAGGACAGGTTGCCCCTCTGATATTGGGATTCTCTATGCCAAGATACTCCCACGATTTTTCAGTCATTTCCAACCTTGTGTACTAGTTTCCCTTGCTCCCACTAGGAGCTCATTTCCAATTCTGTTCCTTATCCTTGTCCAAATACCCCAAATTTCCCAGTCTTCACAGCTCTCTGTCCAATATTGAGTATCAGTGGAGTGATTATTTTCCTTCAACTCACAGAGAAATATTTTTCTTACTGTTTGAGTTACATGTCATGGAGTTGTGAGAAAAGACTTCTCAATATTCTGCCATCTTCTCTTTGTATTGATTGATTTTTTCCCACAGGAGCTTTCTATTGAATTTTTCATTTCAGCTATTCTATTGTTTATCTATAGGATTTCTATGGGGGATTATTATTTTTTTGGTATATGTCAAATATTTAATTTTATCACATATATATTGTTTACTCAAATTTCATTTATTTGATTATTTTACATTTTCTTGAATTTTCATGAATTATTTTAGGAGGATTATACTGAGTTCTTTGTGAGTCATTACACAGATTTTTACTTGCCCTATGTCTAATATTAGAGATTTATTAGTTTATTTGACAAAGCTCATCAATGATATCTTCAATGTTTTCTTAATGGACAGGGCCCTAGGCTGTATTTCCTGTCTGGGAGGTGTTATTTGAAATTTTAGTTGGGTAAGGCTGATGCTTGGGCACAAACACTGGATGATATTGCTGTAGCTATTTTTGGCTATTCAGGCAGGCAAATACAGAAGCTATGCTTCACACATATACATAGATTTAGGCTTTCCTCTTTACCTGGATGAGCAGAACTTCAGGTTGGGTTGTGAAGTTGAGTGAGACTGTCACAGAAAAACAGGAAACTGAAACTCCAAACTTCAGTTCTTGTGTTCCAATGAAAGAAAATTTAAAATCAGTGCGAAAAGCCATGAAAGAGAACTTTATTATAAGTGAAAATAGAGTGAAAGTGAGATGAAACCAAAGAAAAAGCAAAGTAAGTCTCAAGCAGAGTTCACTTTCAAGAGAGTGGGCTGTCTCTAAGCAGAGAATGATAAAGGGATCAGTGCCATTTCCAAATTTGTGGCTATTGCAAGGTTTTCTAGGGAATTGGAGGTCTCCTTCAGCAACCTTCACCAACCGAGGGATGAAGGCTTTGGCCCTAAGTGTCCTCTCTGGAACTGTCATGGTGCCAACCCTATTTGTGGGTGCTTCATCTACAAATCAACCTCATGTTAACGTGGGTACTGGGGTCAGTGACCCGTCAGCAGTTACTTACTGCACCTATGCCACTAAAGAATACCCCTCTTCTGAGCTAGTAAGAAACACTGGGGGGGGGGGGGGTCATAACTTCTAGTTTTATCTTTACCTTTATGGGTCCTGCCAAGAATTAGTCCCATAAATCCTTCTTTCTTGAGGTCTTCATCTCATAATTTCTTCTACTTGTGTTTGTTTAAAGTTGTATACTGATGTTTTTCCATAAGTCACCTGCTACAAATTATTTACTCATTTGCCTCATCAGTAACTTAAACAAAATTTTAAGAGTAAATTAAATCTGCAATCTTGATATGTATTTCACCACTCACCACTCACTGCCACCTAACAAGATGGCCACTCAGCTACTTGGGTCAGTAATGACTAGGTGCTTTCCTCCTTAAACGTATAGGAGTTTAGGCTTAACTCCTGGTCTGGGAAGGCTTTATACAGAGCTCTAAGCCAGAGAAGAGTCAACAGTTGAGACTTCAGCTTGGTCAAGATCAAATGCACATGGACTTCCCAATCTGAGGAAGCCTTATTTAGATCTCTGAGGTTGGATGGGGAAGCTGACTTGATAAATGATCCTGGCGGACCTGCAAGCTGTTCTTCCTGCAGAGTGATGCCATTGGCTATTCACTCTGTATCACTGACTGGAATGCAGAGTCTTTACCAAAATATATGCATTAATTATTTCACATCCTACCCCTTGATTTATTTCTAGCTTACCCTAAATGATCTAGTATTAACAATATGTTTGATGTTCCTTGTGGGGAAAGACAGAGTGGACATCTTGTGATGTGTCCCAGAATACTAAAGAATCTACATGTTTGCTTCCAGATATCCTTCCCACTATAAAAAACATGAGCCTAGGGTAATCACCATTATGCCACTCCTTTCCTTTCTTGGAAAGGAGAAGACAGTCAAAGTAAAACCCTTCCTCTATTTTACTAAATTGTTTTATTTGTTCTTTTTAGATATACATGAGAGTAGACCGCATTTTCACATATTACACATGCGTAGATTATAACATTCTTATTAGGATCCCATTCTTGTGGTTTGTAAATGATGTGGAGTTTCACTGGTCTTGTATTCATATATGAACATAGGAAAATTATGTCTGATTCATTCTCCTGTCTTTCCTAAGCCCATCCCTTCTCCCTTCAATTTATTCTCCTTTGTCTAATCCAATGAACTTCTATTCTTTCCTCCCCTACCCCTTTATTGTGTGTTAGTATCCGTATATTAGAGAACACTTAGCCTTCGGTTTTTTGGGACTGGTTTGCGTCATTCAACAGATAAATGGATAAAGAAAATGTGGTGTATATACACAATGGGTATTACACAGCCATAAAGAAAAATGAAATTATGGCATTCATTGATAAATGGATGGAACTGGAAAACATTGGTCTTAATTTTATAATGCAGTTTTTCTGTACTGAAGAAGGCTATGTCAGATTCAGTTTCAAATTTGGAGATATTCACAAAGATAGACTTCTCTGTGAATAGTTCTGAATTGTAAGCATGAAGGGGAATGAAATCAGGGCCTCTTCTACTATTTTGCTGTTGTTCTTCCAATAAATTGACTAGTGGATTCTATCCACTATTTTGGCTCAAAAATAAAGTTGTTGCTCAAAAATAAAGTTGCACTCATGTATAAGTTTTTTTGTGTGTGGACAGATATCATCAAATCTCTTGAATATATTCCTGGAAGTTGAATTGCTAAGTTGTATTCTAACCCTATGTTGATTTTTGAGAAAGTTCTAATTTTCTAAAATAGTATCACCAATTTACCTTCCTATCTATAATGCACAAGGGCTCCATTTTCTCTACTATCTGTCCTTTTGATTATAGTCATACTAATAGGTGCCAAGTAATACCTCACTATGGATTCCAGTTAAATTTTCATGATGACTAATGATGCTTAGCACATTTTCATATGAATTGTACTCATTTTTATATCTTCTGGAGAAATGACTCCTCAAATATTTTCTCCATATATAACTGGACTATTTATCTTTGTATTTTTTGTATGTTGGAGTTTGTTATAGATAGTGGATACTGTGTTCTTATCAGGTATATAATTTGTGTAATTTACTTCTATTTTGTGAATTCTTTTTACATTTTCATTCCAGAGTGTGTTCTGTCTTCTAGTAGAATATTAGCTATTGAAAAACCTGTTTAGAAATAAATAGTAATGTCTTTTTTTTTAGGATGAGTTTGTGCTACTTTTGAATATTTCCTTTTAAATAAGTACAGATGCATCAACAATACACAGAAACTGATAATGACTTCTGCTAGATACATATGGAAGAAAAAAAAAATGTATGTTTTCCAGAGGTTAGAATATTACTAAACAGAAAGCTCAGTGATTCAGATTTTTCTTGTTAAGTAGAAAATATTTTAGAGTTAAATGAATAGTAGGATGGTAGAATTTAATCTTTGCAAGTCAAAATGGAATCTGGATGACAAGAGATGTTACCTCATTTATTTATATTTCTTCCAAACTGTTATGTGTCACAAAGTAAATATTTACTGAATTAAATAGGCCTATCCAGTTTTAGATGTAGTTCAATAAATTTTTACTGAATTTAAATATTTATAAATGAAAACTATAAATGCAGGAGCATTACCATTTAAAGTGCAATTTCTTTTGATTTGCAAATCAACATCTTATCTTATATATTATCTTATATTATTTTAGTGAACTTCCTTGTTCAAACTCGTGAGGAATGATATAAAAATACACATGTTCAGAATTAGATAATATGTGGCAACTACATTCTTTGGGTGGAACAAGAACTCCTTTCCACAAACAAAAATAAAGATAAATAAGTATTTTTAGCTCATGTTTTTCAAAAAGTGTTCATTATCTATTAGGAGACACAAGACTCACAATTAACACATATTTCTGCACATCCACAGTGCAATTGGAATTGATGTTCATAATCATGACTTTTCAAAGGTCAGAAGTGTTTTCTGAATCACTGAATCATGATTACATATGGCAAAACATATTAGCGAAATATTTAGTTAAACAGAATATCTCATTCTCCAAACATGTCAGATTACACAGGTTTTGTGTGCATCAATGATTAATATTGAGTGCACCCAAGTAAGCTGGTCTCTAAGAAAATTTTGTGCCAAAAATAATCTTATGTTGGGCAGAAGGGAAAGGTTTAACTTTTATACCCTTTTAGAATGAAGTCATCATTTAAATAACAATTGTAAATTGTAAATTGTACATTGTGAATAGAACCAAGGGTTTGTTAACAAGTTTATAAAATAAGAATAAAAGCTCTGTTACCATGGAACTTTTGAATATTGAATATTTTGAATATTTGCATGTTGAAAACTTGAGATGACACACTTCAAATATATTTCTTTTGAATGCAAAGGAAATTCCCTCTTCAGGGGTATTTTTTAGTCAATAGAATAATTTAAGAAATCACCAAAAGGAGCAGAAGTTTAATAATTGAGCCACATGGGGATTTTGAAGTGAGGTCTCCCTCACTTCAAAATATGAGCAGTGGTCTACATTCTGTTTACTTTAGCCATAACCCATGCCTTTGGAAAATATATTTTCCTTGAGCAATGGAATTCCTATGCAATAATCAAAAACAGTTGGATTGCTGAAATCCCAGCAAAAGCATTTGTTCTTAAGATTGCTGAGTAGAAAAGTGGCAACTGGTTCATAAACCAACACACTAAGGAAAAAAACTTAAGCTCTTATTCTAAAATATTTACATGACCTTATTTAATCTGAAACAATTTTTTTGTTGAGTAGTTTAAATTCTCCCTTGAAGTTTTTATTATATAGTATATGCATAGTTGCCTACTAAGTCAGATAAAGATGTCATAATTCAGACACTGAAGTTGATGAGAGTTGCTATGAAGAGGTTTTTAAATACCACTGAAAAAATCAGTGAATGAGTGCTTAGTAAAAAGGGGAACTGCTAAAGCATGGATTTTGAATATTCCCAAAAGGACTACATGTTAAAAGTTGGTACCTAGAGTAATGCTACAAAGAGGTTATAAAAATTTTAATTAGTGGGGTTGAGTAGAAGGATTTAGTTAATTTGGGGCATGTATTTGAAGGGTAATTTTGGACCCTGAAACTCTCTTCAACATATTTCCTCCCTGACATGTGAGGTAATAGGTTGTGTCCCACCATAAACTCCTTTGATGTTAGGGTGCCTTGCTGCAGGATCAAAATAATTGGGCCAAGTGATCATATACTGAAACACTCAAAAGATGAGTGAAAATAAAACTTTAATCTTTCCAAGTTAGTTACTTCATTGGTTTGTAATAATGATGTGTTAGTTAGCTTTCTGTTGCTATGACAAAAACCTGACAAAACAATATTAAAGGAGAGATTTATATTGACTCATGATTTCAGAGGTTTCAGTCAATAGATGATCCCATTGCTTATGAGACTATTTCAATGCAGAACATCATGGCAGGAAGCACATGGCAGAACAAAGCTCTTCACATAATGGCATCTGGGAAGCAGAGAGGGAGAGAGGTTAGAGGTCATGGTCTCAGTGTGCTCATCAAGGGCATTCCCCCAGTGACCAACTTTCTACAACTAGTTCCCACCTCCTAAAGTTTACAATAATTCCTATAGTACTAGCATCTTCAAACCAAGCCCTAAATATATGAGTTTTGGGGAGATACTTAAGTTCCAAACCAAATATGATAAAAGCTGAAATACACAGAAAATTGGTCCTGGGGAATGAGGCCAAAGATGTGACTATACCAAATACTGTGGAAAAACCTTTTGCATTGGATTACAGGAGGTGTTTTAGTCAGCCCTTTCATTCCTGTAACCAAAAGACCTGACATGAACAATTTTGGAGGAGGAAAAGTTTATTTGTTATTCACAGTTTCAGAAATCTCAGTCCTTACATGGCCCACTTGGTTCTTTAGGGTTGGAGGTGAGGCAGAACATCATGGCAAAAGAGTGTGGTGGAGACAATCAGCTCAGAAAATACACAACAGGAAGCAGAGAGAAAGCTCTGCTCAACAAGGACAAAATATAAACCCAAAAGGGATGCCCCCAGGGACCCACCTCCTCCACCCAGTTTCCACAAAATTAATACCTATGGGGAGTAATGAAATATTCAAGTTAATACTCCCAAAACCTAATCATTTCACTTATAAACTTTCTTACATTGTCTCAAACATGAGATTTCAGGGGAAAACTCCTAAACCATAAAAGGTAGAGTTAGAAAACATTTGGAGGAGAAAACTAAACATTGTAATTGTACATAATAATGGGATTCATTATTATATATCCACATAATCACAATGCATAATTTGGTCTATTTCATTTTTCAGTACACCTGTTTTCCTCCCGTCCTCCATGACCCAACGCCCTTACTCTCATCCACTGCCTTCTTCTATTTCTATGACTTACCTTTCTTTCTTTTATTCTATCTAGCTTCCATATGTGAGCAAAAACATATGACCCTTGACTTTCTGAGTCTAGCTAATCTCACTTAGTATGATGTTCTCTAGCTCATCCATTTCCCTACACATGTCATAATTTCATTTTTCTTATGGCTGAATAAAGGTTAGCATTTTGTATGTAGATCACATATTATTTACCCATTCACTTGTTGTTGACAGAAGTCTAGGCTAGTTTCATACATTGTTAGTTGGTTATTGTGATACTATAAACATGGTTATACATGTATCACTGTAGTATGCTGACTTTAATAATTTTTGATATATACAAAGGAATGTTACAGCAGCATCTTATAGTGGTTCCATTTTTAATCTGCTGAGGAACCTCTGTAATGATTTCTAAACCAGTTGTGTTAATTTATAATCCCAGCAATAGTGCATAAGCATTCTCTTCCCCACTTCCTCACCAGAGTTTAACATTGCTTGTATTTTTGATGATTGCTACTTTAACCAGAATAAATTAATTGCATGTTCCTGAATTTTATTCCCTTGATGCCTAAAGATGTTGAGTATTTTTAATAGATGTTTTGACCATTTGTTATTTCTTCTTTTGAGAAATGTCTTATTTAGCCATTTACTGATGCACTTATTTATTTGGTGATATTGGAGATATATCTTAAATAACTAAACACCAAAAAGGAAATATATTCTGAATATTAATTCCGGAAATATATTCTAGATAGTAATCCTCTAACCAAAGAGTGGCTAGACACAATTTTCTTTCATTATGTAGACTATCTATGTTTTTTCTCTTTGTTGTGAAGAAGCTTTTTCAATTTGATATTATTCCATTCATTAATACTTGGTTTTATTTTCTGAGTTTTGGTTTCATGCTGAGGAAAACAGTGTTTGTCTGCACTTACAAGATAAAGTGTTGATCTTGATTTTCTTCTAGCAGTTTCAATGTTTCTTGTCCATTTCCAAGGTATTTGATCCATGTTGAGTTGACTGTTGTTCAGGGGAAAGATAAAGATCTATTTTCATTCTTGTTCATAGGAATATTCAGTTTTCCCAGAGCAAATTATTCCAAAAGGCTGTCTTTTATCCAACATATGTTCATGGTGCCTTTGTCAAGGATCAGATGATTGTACACGTGTGAGTTTGTTCCTGCATTCTTCTACTCTAACCCATTGTTATATGTTTCTGTTTTTGTGTCAGTACCATATTTCTGTTGTGTAATTTTAAATTGGAAATATTGATGCCTCCATCATTACTCTGATTGCTCAGAATTGCTTTCACTGTATTGAGATTGTTATTCTTCCATATTAATTTTAGAACTATTTTTAAAATCTTTGAAGAATGTCATTGGTATTTCGATGGCTATTGCACTGAATGTATAGATCACTTTTAGAAATATGGACATTTTGACAATATTATTTCTGCCTATCAAAGAACTCGGGAGGTCCTTCTTCAAGTGTATTCTTCAATTTCTTTCTTCAGTGTTCTTTAATTTTTGATGAAGATGAGATAAATGAAGGCAAATCATCAGTGGAAACTCCAGGATAAATAGAGGTGATAGCAATGTGCAAATCCTTCTGAGAGTAGATACAGAAAGCATTCATAACTTTTTCAAAGGGTGGCCTTGTAGGCTTAATTGAACAAGGTCACAAGAGTATCATTATTATTTGAATCCTTAATGTCCTCAGGAAGCTATGTGTTGAAGGTTTGGTCACCAGTCTGTGGTGCTGTTATGGTCTAGAAATGTTAAGAGATAGGATCTAGTCAGAAAAGTTTGGTCGATGGGGTTCTGCATTTGAAGGGGTTACTGGAACCCTGGCACAGCACCATCTCTTCCTCCTCTTCATTCTTTCTCTTTCTCTCTCTCTCTCTCTCTCTCTCTCTCTCTCTCTCTCTCTCTCTCTCTCTCCTCAGTCAACAAAAGTTAAGCAACCATACATAATGGTGCTACAATAAGAGCAAATTAGACTAACCTATGGAAGAAGAGGCCTAGCCTTTGTAACAGTTAATATTATTTGAGATACACTTGAAATACCTTTATAGAAAATATTGTCTCCCAGATATTAAAATATCAGCATAAGTAAAGTGTTTATTTAACTTTCTCTTAAAAATGTATGTTCAATTGACCAGTGTAATATATGAGGGTACATTAAGTAATATACATCTTAGTATGGATTTTGAATACAGTTTTGTACAAGAGTAGGTTCTAAAATGTAAATTATGAAAGGATACTAATTAGGGAGAGAATAATAAAAGTTGAGAAAAAAACTAAGATGAAGCACTGGAAAAATTATTTCACTGTTTTTTTAAGGATCAGCTCTGTCAGATTATGAGTTGACTATTTTTTAATTTATATTTTATTTGTTCTAATTAATTATACATGACAGTAGAATGCATTTATGTATTTTGATAAAGTATACACAAATGAACTATCATTTCTCATTTTTCTTAATTTAGGATCACATTGGTCATGCAGTCATACATATACATGAAGTAATAATGTCTGTTTCACTCTATTATCCTTCCTATCTGCATACCCCTTCCCCTCCCTTTACTCCCCTCTACCTATTATAAAATAAATATATTCTTTCCTAGTGCCCACTACTCCTATTGTTAATTAACATTCGCATATCAGAGAAAATATTTGGCCTTTGGTTTTTTTGGAGAATATCATGATAAGCAAGATAAGCCAAACCCGCAAACCAAAGGCTGAATGTTTTCTCATATTAAAGCAAATTTTCATGATGGGAGGCATAAATGACAGTTAGGATGTCATAATTCTTACTAAATAAGACAGGGACTGAGGGCCTGGGACTGCAGTTCAGTAGGAGAGTACATCTGCAGGGCTCTGGGTTCTATACCCAGTACAACAAAAAAGTAATGATTAAATGTAGTATAGTTAAGTGTGAGTGCTTATCATAATTAAAACATGCTCTATATAGTTGATACTAATACTATGAGAAATGACTTATTCTGTTCAATAATTGCTGTTGGGACTAATGACACATTAACTAACTCAGGCTGACTCCTTCAAGGCCTCAAAGGCGGTTTCAAAGGTTAACGATGATAAATCCAACCACCATCAGGGATTGGTTAACAACAGTTCCGCAAAGATCAGCTCGTGCTTGCCATATAGCCCTATGGGACTCTCACCTGCGTGAACCCCAGTACCTTGCTGACGTTTAAGCTGATTGGTTCCCACCTAGCCCCCACCCTACATAAAAGCTGTGTGACTTCCTCAATAAAGGAGATTCCTGCTGTGCCTTGTGTGCTGACTGACCTCCCAGCTCTGGTGTGTTTCCTTTGCCGCCCACGCTCATCATCCTGGGTGCCCCGTATTCTCCTCAGGCAGGCCCTGAGGAGGTACATCGGACCTTGTTGCCCGACAGGGAGCACCAAATTGCATCCTGCAGTTCCATCAATTTGCTGCAGACAACAAGTTTTCATTCATCCTTATTGCTAAATAGTACCAGATTTTCCTTTATAATGTTTTCATTAGTGCATTAAGCTATACACAATAGTGGGATTCATTTTGACATAATCAAATATGAATGGAGTATAATTTGTTCCATTTCAGTCCCCAATATTTCCCCTTTTAACCACCTTCTCAATGACCTTGTTCCCCTTCCTCTACTCTACTGGTATTCCATTTATTTATTTTTTAATTGGTACTTTTTAGATATTCATAAAGGTAAACTGCACTGTGGTATAGGTATATATGTACATAGTATAATTTGGTCATTTTCATTCCACAGTTTCTCCTTTTTCTCTTTCCATTTTTTGATCAGCTCTTCTGGTGATAGATACCTAGACTTTTTCTATATCTTAGCTATTGTGAAGAGTACCACAATAGGCGCCAACGTGCCCGCAGTATCCATGGAAAGAGTTTGGGGTGTCCGAGCTCCGGCCGGAGACACCCGGGCACCGAGACTGTGAAGATGTCGGCCTCATTAGTCTGGGCCACTGTCCAGGCTGTGAGCAAGAGGAAGCTGCAGCCCACCCGAGCCGCCCTCACCCTGACACCTCCAGCAGTAAACAAGATAAAACAACTTCTTAAAGATAAGCCTGAGCATGTAGGTGTGAAAGTCGGTGTCCGAACCAGGGGTTGTGATGGCCTTTCTTACACATTGGAATATACAAAGACAAAGGAGATTCTGATGAAGAAGCTGTTCAAGATGAAGTCAGAGTGTTCATTGAAAAGAAAGCACAGCTGACACTTTTAGGAACAGAAATGAACTATGTTGAAGACAGATTATCCAGTGAGTTTGTCTTCAATAACCCAAACATCAAAGGAACTTGTGGCTGGGGAGAAAGCTTTAATATTTGAAACCTCAGGACTCCTCTGACTGTAAACTACAGGAAAGCTTGCTGAAATCTTAGAGCTTCCTGAGGAAATCATGTGACTGTCACATGCCTAAGGTTTATAATGTGGGGAAAATAAAGTGATGAATTTTGAAAATGAAACCAGTATATTAGATTCCAGAAGAAATGATATTTGTATTCTCCATATGGGACAGAAAGTGAGAAGCCATTGCTCCTTTTGGATCATTGTTATATAAAGAAAAAAAATCCTACCCTACACTTAACTCTCATTTACCCTTTCTGTTAGAACCAGTTAGTGCTGCTTCTTTGACAGTAATTCTCAAAACAGGTTAATAGGTGTGTGCTTGCCAAATTTCTGTCAGATGGCTTAAATGTGCATTTCTGTCTGCCTTTTCTCAACAAGATTAATGGTTCCCAAATTTCAGAGGTGAGAAGGGCTGACTACTGATAGTAACATGGCAGTGCATTGTTTTCCTACCCAAATTGGCATGACCTTTTTTATATTTTTATTAAAAATTTCATTGTCAAATGCCTTGTTTGTGTACCCTTCAACAGTACTGGGAAAAGATTTCCTTGAACTGTAGTGCAAAATAGTTCCAAGTGATGGGATTGAAAGGTGAGGAATATTTTATCCACCTGTTTTATGACCTATTTTTTGGCCACCCTAAAAATCTGCTCAAAGCTGACTTAGATCCTTTTAGTTGGAAGGTCTCTTAAGAGCCATCTAGCTCACCCCTCTTAATTCTGTGTGGGAAGAGACAAACCCCAGGGAAGCTGAAGGACATTTGTCCACAGGGGTCTCCAAACTACAAGAGAGCTGTGGCCATACCCCATCACCTCTTCCTCATAGGGAACACTTGTGCTCAGCATTCCAAGGCAGTGAAGGACAATAGTAGTGTGGTTTAATCTGGTCAACATTTGGATAGAGTTTCCTTTGTAAGTTGATGAGATCCTTTAGTTTTATTTTATTTTGAGAGGGACAAATCTTATTTTAAAACTGTTATGTGAATCACCATCTTGTTTCTTTAAAACTTTGAAACAATGGTCTACACTAGCAAAGAAGATATTATAGCAGCCCCCACTCCATTCTTTTGGGGTGTAGTAGTGATTATAAAACAGAACGTGGGGGTCTTTTCTTAAAATTCTCAGTATATGTACACTTTCTGGTTCTTAAGTCCAATTACTAAATTTTTTAAACAGTATCGTAACCTAATATTTTGATCACCAACTTTTCTTTTAAAGTAGTCCTTTTGTCACTTAGTCTACTGATTTCCCTGGGTTTGACATTAAATATTCTCAAAGATGATATACATATACTTTTTTTGAAACCTGATTCTCATGAATTAAAGTAATTGATAGTTGAGTTTCTTTGTGTTTGTCTCACTTAGTAAAGTGCCTGGCACGAAATGCACCAAAACCTAGAGCAGCAGTTCTATGTAAATGTTCATGAGTCTGTATTGTTAATATAATTGTTGATCTACTCATAATTTGTGCAGTACTGTATGTGGAGATTGAGTTATCAATTAAAAAATGTGGCTTCTAAAAAAAAAGAGTACCACAATAAAGATAGGCATGCAGGTATATTTGATGTGCTGATTTTATGTCCTTTGGGTATGTATATCCAGAATTGGATAACTGGATCATATAACATATCTGTTGTCATTTTGACAGGAACCACCACACTTATTTCTATAGTGGCTCTACTAAATGGCAATTCTACCAATGTATAAAAGTTTCCTTTACCCGACATCCTTGCCAGTATATATTTTTTATATATTATCCCTTCTAATCTTGTTTAGAGAATATCTCATTGTAATTTTGACTGGAATTTCTCTGATGGCTAAAAATATTAAGAATTATTTTCTAATAATTTTTGCCCATTTGTATTTGTGATATTGAAATTATCTATTCAGATAATGTATCCTTGTTCTTTTTGATAATGGAGATGAACTGGGCAATGTCTTACCAGTGAGCCACATTCCCAGTTCATTTTGTTTTTATTTTGAGACAGGGTCTGACCAAGTTGCTGACACTGGACTTAAACTTGCTATCCTCTTGCCTTAGCTCCCTGAGATGCTGAGGTATGTTCCTACTATCCCTATTTTTTCTAGTGTTTTGAGGATGAAGGGGTGTTGTATTTTGTCGAACTCTTTTTCTTCATCAATTGAAATAACCATATGATTCTTATCCTTAAGTCTATTGACATGATGGATTATAATTATTGATTTATGGATGTTGAACCAACCTTGCATTCCCAGGATGAACCCCACTTGATCGTGGTGCACTATCTTATTAATATGTTTTTCGATACAGTTTGCCAGTATTTTGTTAAGGATCTTTGTGTCTATATTCATCAAGGATATTGGTCTAAAATTTTCTTTCCTTGATGCGTCTTTGCCTGGTTTGGGTATGAGGGTGATATTAGCTTCATAGAATGAGTTTGGTAGGGTTTCCTCCATTTCTATTTCCTGGAATACTTTGAGAAATATTGGAATGAGTTCTTCTTTTAAGGTCTTGTAGAATTTGGTTGAAAATCTGTCTGGTCCTAGACATTTCTTGGTTGGTAGGCTTTTGATGGCTTCTATTTCATTGCTTGATATTGATCTGTTTAAATTGTGTATGTCCTCCTGGTTCAGTTTGGGGGGATCATATGTCTCTAGAAATTTGTCAATATCTTCAGTATTTTTTATTTGTTGGAATATAGATTTTCAAAGTAGCTTCTCATTATGTTATGTATTTCAGTGGTGTCTGTCGTGATATTTCCTTTTTCATCACGAATTTTAGTAATTTGAGTTTTCTCTCTCCTCTTTGTTAGTGTGACTAAGGGTTTGTATACTTTTTCAAAGAAGCAACTTTTTGTTTTGTCAATTTTTTCAATTGTTTCTTTTGTTTCAATTTCATTGATTTTAGCTCTGATTTTAATTATTTCCTGTCTTCTACTACTTTTGGTGTTGTTCTGTTCTTTTTCTAGGGTTTTGAGCTGTAATGTTAGGTCATTTAGTTGTTGACTTTTTATTCTTTTCTTGAATGTGCTCCATGCAATGAACTCCTCTTCATACTGCTTTCCTAGTGTCCCAGAGATTTTGATATGTTGTATCGTCATTCTCATTTACCTCTAAGAATTTTTTTATCTCCTCCCTGATGTTTTCTGTTATCCATGCTTCATTCAATAGCATATTAATTAGTCTCCAGGTGTTGGAATAATTTCTGTTTTTTGTTTTGTCATTGATTTCTAATTTCAATCCATTATGATCTGATAGAATACAAGGTAGTATCTCTATTTTTTTGCATTTACTACAGACTGCTTTGTGCCATAACATATGGTCTATTTTCGAGAAGGTTCCATGTGATCCTGAGAAGAAATTGCATTCACTCATTGATGGATGGAATATTCTATATATGTCTGTTACGTCTAAGTTATTGATGGTGGTATTAAGTTCTATGTTTTCTTTGTTTAGTTTTTGTTTGGAAGATCTATCCAGTGGTGACAGCGGTGTGTTAAAGTCACCCACAAATATTGTGTTGTGGTCTATTTTATTCCTGGAATTTAGACGGATTTGTTTGATGTACATGGATGTACCATTGTTTGGGGCATAAATATTTATGATCATTATGTCTTCCTGATTTATGGTTCCCTGGTTTTTATTTCATTACTTATTTTACTAGGTGAGGGATAGACATCAAGTTTCAGTCCTCTGCATATGAATAAATTCCCCCAGCACCACTCATTAAAATGTTTCTCCTTTTTTCCAATATATGCTTTTGGCACCTTTATCAAGTATCATTTTGCTGCCAGGTATGGTGGTGCCTGCCTATAATCCATACTACTTAGGAGACTGAGACAGAAGGATTGCAAGGTTTAGGCCAGCCTTGGTGAGACCTTGTCTCAAAAAAAAAAAAAAGTTAAAAGAAAACAGTTTGCTATACATGAGTGAACTTATTACTGGTTTTCTATTCTGTTCCATTTCTCAGTGTCTGGCTTCATGCAAATACTATTTTTTTTTTTTTTTTTTGCTTCTATACCTGAGTCTTCAGTAAGATCTCTCTCTCTCTCTCTCTCTTTGTCTGACTTTCTATACTCTAGCTAAATATTTGTTGATTTTGTTCATCATTTCAAAATCCAACTCTTCATTTCATTGATCCTTTGTATTTTGCTTTAGTCTGTGTTTCATTGATTTCTCCTCTTATCTTTCTTATGTCTTTCCTTCTATTAATTTTCAATGCTGTTTTTGCTCATCTAGACAACTGATATGAATTACTAGGTAACTCATTTGAAATCATATTTTTATGTAAGTGCTTATACCTATGAACTTCCTTTAGTTCTATTTCTGCTGTATCACTTAAATTTTTGTATATTTTACTTTCATCTTTATTTCTGAGAAAAAATAGTTTCGCTAATGATTTCTTCAGTGTCCCATTGTTCATTCAAAAGTGTGTTGTTCAGTCCCCATTTATTCACATAATTTCTGAAATGTATTTTTGTCATTGGCTTTTAGTTTTATCCCATTACTGTCCCAAAAGATAAGAATGTTTTTTATCTTTTTTTAATATTCTGAGGTTTGTTTTTTAACCCACTATATGATCTATTCTATCAAAATTCAATATACTGATGAAACAAACATATATTTTGAGATTGTTAGATAGAATGTTCTATAAATTTTTAGTCTAATTTTTCTGTGGTATAACTTAACTCTGATGTTTCTTTGTTGATTTCTTTTGTCTTGATAATCTACGCATTGATAAAATAGGGGTGCGAATTCCCTACATTGTTGTAGTATTGTAGCCTATCTCTTGCCTTAAATCACAGGTTTGTTTCATACAATTGGATGTTCTAGCATGAGGTACGTGCACATTTACAAGTATATATTCGTGTCAAATTGATATATTGATCATTATATAATGATCTTTTCTTTAAATTTTTGTCTTAAAATCTATTTTGCCACATATAAATACTGTTATTCTTGCTTGCTTTTGGTTTCCGTTTGTATGGAATGTATTTTTCAATTCCTTCACATTCATCCTCTGCATGTCTTTACTGGTGAAGTATTGTAGGTAACATATTGTAGTGTCTTTTAATTTTCATTCAGCCTTTCTATATCTTTTAATTGGATAATTATCCACTTACATTCAATATTTTAATGATAAATAACAACTTACTCCCATGGTTTTATTACTTTTCACTTATTGTCTAGAGCCTCTGGTGCTGACAGCTCCAATAGTAGTTGACAGCCTGAAACAAATGCCCTCAGACCAGATAGTACCAGGGTTTCATATACATTGTGGGGAGAGGTGGTGATACAGAGCACCATCTATAGCACTCACATTCAAGTTTCACATCAGTGCACATTCAGAAATGTTGTGAAGAAAGGACATCAACAACAATGAGCCCCGAAACACTGTCTACTAGCAATGATGAGAGAGAGCATATGTATTCAGGGATGGGTTAGTATTAGCAGTGGAACCTACTATTCTGTCAGCAAAACTCATTGGAGGTAAAAATGTATGCCCAGTCCTAGTGCAGTGATAGGGCATCATTGTCAATGAGACCTCATTTCCATCTAGAAAGGCTTAATTGGAGAGGAGTACATATCCAGAGAAGACACAGTGGTGCAGTAACGCACTAAACTGGGGCACTGGCTGTTGATCTCAATAACTGAGTGACATCAACTTAAATAGGGCAGGTAGTGAGGGGCATGTGACTTACAGGGGATTTTCCCTGCCCTCATTCCTATTATATGTGTGAGTCCACACATTGCTGTCAATAACATTTTCCCAATGGACACAAACCTTGTACTCTGAATTCTCAAGGACAGCCCT
The DNA here is from genome assembly GCF_902686445.1 of Sciurus carolinensis. Lineage (NCBI taxonomy): Eukaryota > Metazoa > Chordata > Mammalia > Rodentia > Sciuridae > Sciurus > Sciurus carolinensis. Next base: position 63,346,481 of record NC_062232.1, on the reverse strand, counting down.
CTTCATTTGCCCATTGTCTACAACGCAGTGTGCCAAGAAGTTTGTGTGCTACGGTTACTTAAAATCTTCAGGAATGAGTTGGGTTTGTGAGCCTATAATCCCCTATGCTGGTGTGAAAGAATGTCTGTAGATTCCCACAGATAGAGCTATGCAGGAATTTCTGGCAAATAGAGCAGTATGAATTTGAACAGCAACTCCTTTATCAGGATGGTTCTCAGTCACAGCAGTCAGGACTTTGTTGATAGGCAGGGAAAAAGTTGTGAATATCTTGTCTAAAGCAAAGCTACTGTGGAGACTCTGGGTTACTTCTATTTGTGCTACAAGATTATATCAATTGTAAAATTTTCAATATCTAAGATTGGTGATGTCCACCTTGACTGAATTTTCTGAATCTTTCCTATTCACTCTTTCCCCTGCTGTGGGGCAAACCAGCATTCCCCAGCACAGGAACAAGAGTGACAGCTTCCAGGTAACTTAGTTTTTCTTTTTATACCATTGAATCTGGTTTCAGAATCTTGGGTATTTCAATTCCTCCCTTGCTAAGTTCCAGTGTTCTCCAATATTCACTAACCTCAAAATGCGACCATAAAACTGTTGCTTCAGTTCTTTATGTGGAACAAAAATCAAATGCTGTACACTTTGATTGCATTATCTTGAAAAACCTTGTAGGCAACTTTTTTTATGAGAGTGCAAGAATTACAGAAGCATAGTGGGATTTTTTTTTCTTTTTTGGGGGGTACTGTGGATTGTACTCAGGGACTTTCATCCACTGAGCCACATCCTCAGCCCTATTTTGTATTTTATTTAGAGACAGGGTCTCACTGAATTGCTTAGCACCTTGCTTTCACTGAGGCTGGCTTCGAACTTGAGATCCTCCTGCCCCAGCCTCCCAGGCTGCTGGGATTAGTGACATGTGTCACTGCACCCAGAAGCATAGTGCATTGTTAAGTGATAGTCTTTTGAAAGACTGAAGGTATTTGAACACATAGGTATATTGCTGTGAATGATTTATGTAGAGGAAACTATTTATGATGTAGGTTATAATTGCAATAACATACCCTACAATATTGAGCACCTACTTAATAGTGGATTGGAATATAGATACAAATGATGTATCAGTGAATTGACACATTCTTGTTTTCAGGTAGCTTACATTATAGTGAATAATTTGAAATTAGTAATTTTAAAAGACAAAAAAGTTTGGCCTTTGATAAGTAGGCAGATTAGGTCATGGAAAGCTTTTCATGCTAATTTAGGGAGTATAAATTTTATTCTACAGGCTATAAAAAACAACTAAAGAATTTTAATTAAATTTTTGGGTATTGTTTAGATTTATGTTTTATAAAGATCACCCTAATGGTACAGGAATCAGACAAGAGAAATTCAAGAGTAACTATAGAAGAAATAGGAAACTAGTGTAATAGTATAGGAAAATGATTTAAAAAAAAGAAAAAAGCTTAAAATAAGGTGTCATTTAAGAGAGTAAAAAGATTTTAAGAATTAGAACTAATAGCACACTGAGATTAATTAGATTTATAAGGTCAGAGAGACAAAGAGCCAGGGATGGCTTCTAGTTTCTCTGACATACAGAATATAATAGTGCTTTGATTTGAAACTTGAGTGTCTCTGAAAATAACCATGTGTTAGAGGTTTGGTCCCCAGCTTGCCCCCACTGGGAGGTGGTGGAAATTTTAAAAGGTGTTTACCTAGGGTGAGATCTTTGGGTCACTGGGAGTGTGCTCACAAAACAGATTGTGGGACACAGCCCTTTTTGCTTACTATTTTCTCTTCCTTGCCATGAAGTGAGTGATCTTACTCAACGTTTCTGTAATGACATGCTGCCTCTCCTCAGACCCAAAAGCATGGAGGCCAATCAATTATGGACTGAAATCTCCAAAAGTGTGAACCTAAGTAAATGCATTCTTTCTTTGTAAATTGATTACCTCAGTTATTTGTTACACTGATGGGAAGCTAACACAAAATCGGCAATGAGAAGCAAGATCTTTGATATTTCTATATACCTGATCATGTAGAAAACCCATTTAAACTGGCTTACAGGAGTAGTTTGGAAAAGTTTGGAAAAGCAGGGTGGAGAAATTCTAGAATGCTGTCAGAAGAGCTTAACAGACTGTTCTGTTAATGGTTCTAAAGACCAGAATGCTGATAGAAATGTGGACAAGAAAGACTACTTTGGTGAGGTTTCAGACAAAAATGAGAACTCTAGTGTCAATTTCACTAAAGACTAACCTTGTTACACGTTGGCAATTAATTTGGTCACATTTTATCTATTCCCTAAGACTTTGTTATGTGGAGCTTAAAAGTAATGGTCTAATGTATGCATCAGAGGAAATTTTAAGACAGCGAGATACCGAGGGTGCAGCATGGGTATATTACCTACTTTTAGTCACATTTACATTGAGAATCAGAAGCAGAACAGAGCAAAGCAGAAATATTTTGTAAAAGCACATTTGGACCAGAAAAAGTATGCACAAGGTTTTGGCCAAAGAGGGTGCAGGTAATAAACAAAGTACTTTGGACCATCACATTAGGAAAGATGCCTGAGGGCATTTCAGAAATTAGCAAAGACATAGCTTCACATTCTCAGATACACTGTATTAGATACAGAAAAGAAAAACACCCCAAAACAGTGAGGCCTGAGAAAAGGGAGTGAAAAAGAAAGCCATACATTGATAGCTTTCTCAGTGCATTCTTTCCCAATAATAGAAAAATTCCTAGAAAGGAAGCCAAGCATTAATTCTTCCCCAAATACATCCTTTCCCACTGACACTAAAATGGGATCCTGAAGGGAACAAGATAAACACTCAATGCTGACCCAAGACCCTCCATTGTCCTCCAAATAAAATATTTCCGAGTAAAAACAAATTTTTAAATTCTCACGAACCTGTTTCGTGAGTGCTCAAACCAATATGCTCACTAGCCCACCTCTCAAAAATAACCCATATAAACTCAATCCCTTTCTCTGTTCAGTGACTCATTTTCCACCAGGAAAGTGAGTCCACTGATGCCATTTCATCCCTGCATCCCCTGTTCCTGTGTGAAACTTCATTTTCTTAATAAACAGGTGAGATGATTAGTGAGGTTTGCGTCCTGCCCAGTCTTTTTGTGCTAACATATAGCAATACGGATATGTTTCTAAGGCTTTTCAGAGTAGAATCTTTTGAATTTTGAGCCCAGTGAACACTGCTCACTCAAGACTACCTTGAAATTTGTTTCTTTGTGTCCAGATAACAAATCACCTGAAGTAGACCCAAGCATAGCTCACTCAGATGGTAGATTTGATTATGAATTTACCATTACCTCTGAGCTTTGTATTTTGATATGTTTTATTGGAAGTAGTTATAATTGTTTTGGTACTGGTCAAGGCACTCCCTTAAGCATTTCTTGTCAGTATGACCTAGTGTATTTTATCAACTTTTCCTACTCTGGGAAAGTATTTATTTCTCTTTATGTACTGAAGTAGAGCTGTACCAGTATATTATTTTCGATTGGAATATTTCTTTTAACATTGAAAAATATCTTCCCTCTTCCTCAAGGTTTCTGCTAAGAAGTCTAATAATAGCATTATGGGAGTTCACTTGTAAGAGTCAAGTCTCTTTCAGCTGGATACTTTCTAGATTATCTCTTTAACATTGACTATTTTATTATAATATATATCAAGATATCGTTCTTTACATTGTTTCTATTTGAGGATCATTGAGATTACTGAATGTGGAAGTCAAATCCTTAAGATTTTGATATTTCCAGCCTTTATTTCTTTAAATAAGCGTTCTTATTTTCTGATTTGTTTACTCTCTTTTCCTGAGATACTCATGTACTGTACATGCATTTGATTGATGATGTCCCATGGGTCCATAATCCTTACTTCAATCATTTTTTTCTTACTTCTTATACTTCCTATAATTATCTGATTTGTATTGACTTGTCTACAAGTTGACTGTTTCTTTCTTCTGAGTGATTGAGTCTGCTCTTGAAGTTCTTCTATTAGTAGCTATTAGGACTTATGAATATATTGGATGTATTTGTTAAATTTAAAAGAATAAACTATTTTAAATATAAAGGAATTTTTTTTTTAAAAAAAACTAAAGGAATTACAAAATAATACTATTTCCCGACACCAGCCCCAGGTGCATCACACTTTTACCAAAAACAAATATATATATATGAATCTATATGTATACATAAACATATATATATTTGGTACAGGAGATTGAACCCAGGGGCACTTAACAACTGAGTCATAACCCCAGTCCTTTTTTATATTTCATTTAGAGACAGGGTTTTGATGAGTTGATTAGGGCCTCACTAAGTTGCTGAGATTGGCTTTGAATTCATGATGCTCCTGCCTCAGTCTCCTGAGCTACTAAGATTACAGGCATGTGCTACCATACCCAGCTCCAAAAATAATAAACCAATAATTTAAAACATTATGATGAAACCAATTTCTTTCTTAAATATGACTCAAAAATATCAATAACAAAATATAAGGTGAAAATGTAAGTTTCAAATTTGAATGTGATGCTAAAACTAAAAATTTTAAAGATTATTTTCTTAAAGTATTTTGATGTTACCATTGTAATAAATTATTTTAAAGTATCAACTTCATTGATTACAGGGTTAACTATCTTGGGAAAACATTGCTTAATTCTTATAGCAAAATATTATCAGTTCATGCCTCAGAAAATTATACAGCAATAATATATTTTCCATGTGAAATTTACTCTAAGTATTCTAGCATCAAACGGTCAGAAATTGTGCATATACTGACAGATCATGCAAAACTTTCTAAAAGCCTACCTGATTTTTACTACATTGGTAAGTGATTAGAATTATTGATCTCCTGAGATATTTTTGATGACTCAGCAGTGATGGTCACAGAGGAAGCTATGCCGTTTCAGGTGACAAAACCCTGTAGTCTTGGAAGGATTTTTTTTCACATTAGTGATACCAGTCTTTGAGGTCAGAAATTAGTCCTTGTTCCCCAGTGTTTAAACACCCTAGAAACGCTAAGGCATCATAGAAAGCAATTTTATTTAAGAAAGTGATAGTTACAAATTTCTCCAAAGAGAAGTGGAGATTCAGAGTACAAAGCCCATGGGAAGAGATCTATAACACTCTTGCATAGACCCCAGAAGATCTCTCTTTAATTATTGTCTCCTGCTTCTTCTCCATATACATGATCAAGGGCAGGCACGCAGAGGTTAAGTGTTAGAAATCCAGAGTGCCCCAGAACATGATCACATAGAGGAACAACTCATTGTTTTCTCTTTGATAACCTGTTCTCATCCTCTCTTGATCCCCATCTTTCATTACCTACATTGACTTCCTGACTTTTGCCCCTCCCTCACTTTGCTGAAGAATATGACATGTCCTATCTATGTAGGCCAATCAGGACTGCAGGCAAATTGCTTTTGAATAAAGAGAGCATATGGGGGTCAACACAGTGGGTCAATTAATAGAATTTTTCTTTTAATCTATTGTTCCCACTATTCTCATCTGTCTGTTCCCTTATATTAGGAGGAATTTGCTAGCGAAAGATTCCAAAAAGTTTCATGTTGGAGTGAGGAAAGTTTCTTCTAGGTAAAAATATGGGCGACTGATCTTTAGGTCAGTATGAATTCTAGATATCTATTTCCATTGAGTTCAAACCTTCTCCAAGTTTTAAGATAACCTATGAACCCAATAAAACAGGCTAAAATTTAAATTTCATGAAAATTACAGAAATATTTCATAAATTCAAACAAATGCTAAAAGCTTAGAGAATGTTATAGTCACATTTCTGTAAATATAAAGAAATATCTGAAGTAATTAACCTATAAAATGAAAAGTTTTATTTTGGCTCATAGTTTTGTATATTCCAGTTTATTACTGATTTATTTCATTGATTTGGAATTGTGGCAAGATAGCACATCATGGAAGGAACAATAATGAGTCAGATAGCAAAAAAGTAAAGAGGAATTGTTCAGATTCCCACAATTTTCTTTGAGGGCACAGCCTCAACGAACTAATGACCTCCCATTAGGCTCCATCACTTACATGTTTTGCTACTTACCAATAGCACCACACTAGGGATCAAAATTTAACATATTTTAAAGTCAAGTCTGGAAGCCAGCATGGACCTGAGTTGGTCATTTTCACCTGCCCACTCCCATAAAAATAGGAAAAAATGGAAAAATATAATAAATATTGTGCAGTTTGATCAAACTTTGGAGAAGCAACTAGATTTCTTCTCTGCCCATCCAACAGATGCAATTACAATTTATAAAAACAAATATCAGGTTAAAAACATATGAAGATTTAGCTATGTAAATCAGAGAACATGTCAGTCTCTGGTTCCCTGGTGCCAGGTAAGACAACAGGGCAAAACCTAGGACTCTATTCCCAGTAAGAGAAAGTTATTTTTGATTTCAAAAGGGATAGCACACTTGGCCTACAGTTTTCTTCAGGCAGCAAGAATATATATTTATTCCTAAATACATTATTTTTTATATTTATATCTATATACATTATTTTTAAAATTTATTTTAGCTGTCAATGGGTCTTTTATTTTATTTATTTATATGTGGTGCTATGTATCAAACACAGGGTCTTGCAAATGCCAGGCAAGCGCTCTACCACCGAGCCACAACTCCAGCCCCTCAACATAAATTCTTTAGAAAGATAACACATCAAATATGTAATCAATAAAGATATAAGTATTATTATTTTATTAACAAGTCTAAAAGAAAAATATTAGTTTACTGCAATAAGAGCCACATAATTTTGGATGCTTATAACATATGAAAAAGTGAAACAAAATGGCAGAAAGGTAAAGAATAGGATGATGAATTTGGAAACACAGTGTTATAATATACTTGAACTACATAAGAAACGCAATAATTTTATTTGAAATGTGAGCCACCAAATATTGTGCATAGGTCTAAATGATATGATAGGGGAGGTGGTAAATGGAATTGTACCAAAAAAAAAAAAAAAATGTTCAATTAAGGCCAGATAGGACAGAAAAATGGAGGGTGAAAGAGGAAAAAAATTGCAAAGATGCAAGGAAGAGATAACAGTCACAAATCTGGTTGATATAAATCCAACTACATCAATAATTACCTAAAGTGTGAATAAACTAAACACCACAATTTGTAGAAAGAGATCGTTAGAGTAGATAAAAACGTAAGGCCTTACTCTGTTGTCTATGAAACATCCAGTTTAAATGCAAATACTTGGATATGTTAAAAGTAATGGGATTGAAAAAAAAAAGAAAGAGCAACACCTGGAAAAGAACCTAACAGTCCCTGGGGGAGAGAATTGAGCAGCTGAATACCTTTGCTCAGACCTCTTTTCAGGGTGTATTACTTGATGTGTGTTGTTTCCCTGGTCTTTCATGAAGGATTATGAGAGGAAAACAACAACAACAACAACAACAACAAAACAGGACAAAGGAGAAGTCCAAATTATTACAGACTCAAAGCATGAAATAGGATTTCAAAAGAACTAAATAGGATTATAACGAAAGGAATTACAATGTAACATTTAATTTTAAAACTAGCATGTATCAAATGCAGCAGAGAAATAAATTTATTTTATGCATATCAAACTGGTGCTTACAATATAGCACACATGGTCATGTTCTGCATAAATTTTCAGTGTTTCAAATTGTATATGAAATATATTAATGGTATAATTTAAAGAAAATGATTATGAAATGTTTCAATTATACTAATGATAATTATTAGTTTTAAAAGCTGAATCCAAGTATTAATTTTATTTGCCAAAGAAAATTGATGACATGATGTATTTTTCTTTAGTGTTTAAGTATTGAAAATAAAGAACTATTGTGATAGCATCAAAAAGAAAAGAAAATCTGAACTGGATATATTACTGTCGAACAAAGTAGATTTCAGAAGATACATATTCAGCAATAGAAACATAAACTGCAAACATGTATGCACCTAACAAATGAGTATCAAAACAAGTGATGACAATCTTATAGATCTGGAAAAACTAGACAACTACTGATGTATTCAAAGGTTTATAAATCCTATGTCAGTGATTAATAGATTAACCAAACAGAAAATATATAAGTATATAGTTGTCGTAAATAGTACTATTTTAATTTAATTCATACTTACAATATGTCTGTTCAATAGAGAATAAAGCACATTTTTCTCAAGTTCGAATGTAATAATTGTTGAACTAGAACACATCCTGAACCATAAAACATCTTCACATATTTCAAAAATTATGTCTTGAAAATATGTTCTAAAAGCACAATGAAATTCAATGATGGAAATATAATCATGTGTGATATCTCCAGATATTTTAAATTTTGTTTAAATAGATTTTGTGTGTGTGTGTGTGTGTGTGTGTGTGTGTGTGGTGGGTGTACTTGGGATTAACTCAGGGGCACTTGATCACTAAGCCACATCCCCAGCCCTATTTTGTACTTTATTTAGAGACAGGGTCTCACTGAGTTGCTTAGTGCCTTGCTTTTGCTGAGGTTGACTTTGAACTCACAATCCTCCCACCTCAGCCTTCAGAACCCCTGGAATTACAGGTATGCGACACAGAGCCCATCTCAGACTACATAGATTTTAAAGCTAAAGGCACAATTAAAGATGAAAGAGACACTCCATAATGATAGAAGGCTCAACTCACCAGGATAATATAATAATTATAAATTTGAAGGCATAAATAACATTCATTTAACATTCAAATAACAGTTTCTTTATTTGTTCTAATTAGCTATACATGACAGTAGAAGATATTTCGAAATTAAATGACATATTTGTAATAAACTATTGTTCAAGTAAGAAATCTCAAGAGATGTTTAGGAATTTTGCCATTGTGTACATGGACAAGAAATCAATTGAAAAAAATGATTATGGGTAAATGGCAGAAAGATCAGTAGAGAGAAGGGAGCAGGGGGTGGGGGAGTAGAGGGGAAGGAGCAGATCTGGGGACTGAATTAGAACAAATTATATTTCATGATTTTATAATTGTAACTGAATGCTTGGTCCTTGTCCCCAATGACAATTCAATAATGAGGAAATAGTTTTGAGAAAAAGGAAAAAGAAGTTTTCTTGCTTTGCTAGCAAAGGAGAAACACAGGGGACTCCTATCCCAAAGGCTGTGATTCTGCCCATCAGGAGAAACAAGGAGCTTTTTTTTTAAATTGTTTGTTCTATATAGTTATACATGATAGCAGAATGTATTTTGATTCATTGCACAAGGGGATTTTTAAAGGAGTTCTTCAAAGGCTACATTCCAGGTGTGCCCTGACAGGGGGTCCCAGGGCAGGGGCCCCATGGTGTGTTAACATTCACTTGTTAATTTGGGAGATTCTCACTTCCTAGATTATCTGGCAGATATCGCCTTCCTGTGGAGCACTGAAAACTCAAGGTAATCTTTTTCCCCACCCCCAGGTTAGGGAGGAGGAGAGGGAGAAGAGGAAAAGGAAAATGTGTCCCTTTTAAAAATAAGCCTCAGAGCTATATTCAAAAGGTGAAGTGGACCACTGTTACATAATTATGTCAAAATGGATTCTACAGTCACAAATAGTGTAGTTAAAAAGAACTAACAAAAAAAGAAAGAAACTAAGTGAAAACAAACATACAACCGATACCGCCGTTTACCGGTGACGAGTTCTGCTCCTTCTAATGTTGAAGATTGAACACTAAAGAAGCACGCCAAGGCAAGCATATTAAGCAGGTTTTATTTAAAGGTAATAATACAGACTTCTCCCGGCAGGAAGAAGGGGGCCATGGCTGATGTTCTAAAGTCCCAAGAAGTGAGCGCACCCTACATCTTTTATAGGTTAAAGTCTCTTTTGTTCTCCAGTTCTCTCCCCCTTATCTCTCCTTCCTGCCTAAGTGACTAGGCCTGGTTTTGCATTAAGTAAGAAGCCATGGACAGGGGGAGGGCCAAGGTGATTCAGGCAGGTAAGGGCCCAGGGGGCATTAATTAGCAGCTCCTTGCTTGCAGTCCTTGATAAAGGCAGGTAAATTTGGTAATCAATGGGCTCCGAGACCCTTGACATTCCATTCTTCCAGGGGCAGTCTCCAACTTCCAGAGGTAGATGGCTTCATGGCTTCATTTCCTCGAATTGACCCGATCCCCTATTTCTACACTAACTACCTGTTCTTAATTCTGACTTCACAACATCAAAATTTGTGGGATGTAGCAAAGCAGTGATAGGAGGAAAACTCATGGCATTAAAACACATGCTACATATACCTGGTCTGAAATGGAAGGAGGTTGGTAATCTTATGCCCATTCTGAAAAGAAATACATGGGAAAAAATACTTTGTTCCTGGAGCCAGTACTGGAGAATAAAAATTATACCGCCGTTTACTGGTGATGAGTTCTGTTTCCTCATATGTTGAAGTCTGAACATTAGAGAAGTATGCCAAGGCAAGCATATTAAACAGGTTTTATTTAAAGGTAACAATACAGACTTCTCCCGGGAGGGAGAAGGGGGTCATGACTGATGTTCTAGAGTCCCAAGAAGTGAGCACACTCTACATCTTTAATAGATTAGGGTCTTCTTTGTTCTGCTCTCTCCCGTTTATCTCTCTCCTTCCTGCCTATGTGACTAGACCCAGGAGTTGCTGGTGACATAGTGAAAAAGGTGAGCAGCAGAAGGCAGAGGGAAGGGCCAAATGGAGATTCAGGTAGGGGCCCAGGAGACATTAATTAGCAATTCCCTGCCTGCAGCATTTTGGCAGGTAACCTTGGTGATCAAAAGGGCTCTGGAGACAGTGACATTCCAATCTCCCAGGGGCGGTCTCCAACTTGCAGATGCAGATGGTTTTCATGGCCTCCATTTCCTCCATTTGACTTGATCCCCTATTTCTACACTAACTGCCTGTCCCCAGTTCTGGCTTCAAAAACATGAATGATAATTGATGAATTATTGGAGACTCAAAGTTGACAAGCTTGAAAATTAAAATTTCCAGTGGAGGTAGACTTACACTTTCATGAATGTTACCTCCAAAACTGCACCAGACTCTCACGTATAGTGTAGTTAAAAAGAACTAATAAAAGATCAAGGGAAGATCTTCTTTTAATTCCAGCAGAGATAGGGGAAATATAAAATTTTGAAATACAATTAACACATCCATTCTGTTGTCCTTAACAAGTGCTCTCCTCAGGAAAAGTATTTAAAAGAACCTAAAAGTTTAATTGGAGACTAACAGGTTAAGAGAAGAGAAATACCTAACTCCAGTATCTTTTATTTTTCCTCTGTCACCTAATTGAGAAGTGATTATGAAAGTCACAACCCAGAGACGCAAACTTACTGAAAGGCATAGAAAATACTACAAAATATTGAACATTTCCCCTCCTCTTTATAATATTAATTTATAGTAATATTAATAAGATTCATGTACAACAGGATTATAGCTTAAAAGTTGCATGTCTCAAACCTTATTTGGAATAAACATCTAGGGAAAGCCAAGACAAGAAAGGCAAAATGAGATCACTAGAGAAAATTCCAACCTCTGACACCTACAGCTAAAATAAACAGTAAACATAATTGTTAGGAATATAAATATCAAATTTGACACTAGAGACCTGTTTAATTCAGTTCCTTGTACCTGGTACAAAATGTGTAGATTTCAAAACATTGTAAAACATTAGAAGGGAAAAATTAATTATAGGTCTAGCTCAAGGCAAAAACACATTTATTTAGAGCAAATATTAAAACTAGATTTTATATGTGTAAAATATTTGGCGCATTAGCGGCCAAATAAAATTGGACAGAAAGCAGTGGAGGCAAGCTTTATTGGAATTTGGCTCTGGGGCGAAATTCCCAGACCCCCGGGGTATAGCTCAAGTAGGGACCTGGAGAAAATCGCAAATGGCCCTGGCTGCCCAGGGTTTTTATAGGCTGGAATGGGAGGAGGTCCTGCTAAGTGACTGGTGGATGTTAAGGGTCAGTGGAATTTTCCAGCCCACTTGATAGGTCACCGTTTGGCAGGCTGGCCTTTGTCTCAGCTGCTCTGCTCTGCCCCCTACAGTCGTCTAAATTCTGACCTAACAATATGGTTCAGGTAGTGGAACGATATTACATTACGATTTTAAAATACCTAAAGGTTCTAACAGAGAAAAGTGAACTTCACACAAATACAAATAGGCAATAAAGAAGAAAATTTAAAATTCTAAAAAGAAGTAACTGCTAGAAATCAAACAAGAATAGGGACAACATTCATTTATTTCCAGAAACTTTGCAAGGAAGGAGTGGAAAAAAGTATTGTATTTCAAAAGTGAAAAGATAACAAAGGGTTTCTCAGAGAAACAAAATAGAAGAAATATGTTGATACAAACCTGTCTTGCCAAAGGTACCAAAAACATACATGGGAGAAAAGATAGCCTCTTCAACAAATGGCACAGGGAAAACTGGAAATCCATGTGCAACAGAATGAAACTAAACCCTTTTCTCTCACCCTGCACAAAACTCAACTCAAAGTGGATCAAGGACCCAGGCATTAGACCAGTGACCCTGTGTCTACTAGAAGAAAATGTAGAACCAATTCTCCATCTTGTTGATGTAGGAACTGATTTCTTCAACAAGACTCCTAAAGTGCAAGAAGTAAAAACAGAAATTAATAACTTAGATGGAATAAACTAAAAAGCTTTTTCATAGCAAAGGAAACAAATAAGAATATGAAGAGAGATCCTGGAGAGTGTGCGAAAATCTTTACCACATGCACATCAAATAGGGCACTAATCTACAAGATATATAAAGAACTCAAAAAATTTAACACACACACACACACACACACACACACACACACACACAAAATAACCCAATGAATAAATGGACAAAGGAACCGAATAGGCACTTCACATAAGAAGCAACATGAGGGTCAACAGATAAATGAAAAAAAAAAAATGTTCACTATCGTTAGCAATTAGAGAAAGACAAATTAAAACTACAAAGATTTTCCATATCACTCCAGTTAGAATGGCAATTATTAAGAATACAAGCAACAATAAATGTCCGCCAGGATGTTGGAAAAAGGTACACTCATACATTGCTGGTGGGATTGCAAATTGGTGCAACCACTCTGGGAAGAAGTATGAAGATTCCTCAGAATCTTGGAATGGAACCACAATTTGACCCAGTTATCCCACTCATTAGTATGTACCCAAATTACTTAAATCAGCATACTACAGTGATGCAGCCACATCAATGTTTATCAATTCACAATAACAAAATTATGGAACTAAGCTAGGTGCCCTTCAACAGATAAATTGATAAATAAAATATGATATATGTACACAATTGAGTATTAGTCATAAAGAAGAATGATTTTATGACATTTGCAAATAAATGGATGGATCTGGGGACTCTCATGCTAAGTGAAATAAGCCAGTCCCAAAATCCAAAGGTCAAATGTTCTCTCTGATATGTGGATGCTAAGACAGTATAAGGGATGTGGGAAGGGAAGAATAGAAGTTCACTGTATTAGACCAAAGGGAATGAAGGGAAGGGAAGGGGCATGGGAATAGGAAAGAGAGGAGAATAAATTGGATATAACTTTCCTATGTTCATGTATGCATACATGACTAGTGAAACTGCATCATGTACAACCACAAGAATGGGATCCTAATTAGAATAATTTGTATTCCATATATGTATATGTTAAAATACACTCTACTGTCATGTATATCTAAAAAGAACAAATAAAGAAATAAAAATAGCACTTGTAAAAATATAAATGAAATAATATTCTAAAAAAACTGTCAAGAAATTTTTAAAAATATTTAGAGGAAAAGAAAATGTGTAGATAAAAAATAACTACATAAAGAAAGAAACAGCATTAATACATAATTAAAGAATATAATTACTTTTTCACTTTTTTTAACAGATCTAACAAATAACCCTATATTAAAAGTAATGAAAGCAACAATGTATTTGTTGATTATAGCTTATGGATAAAAGAAATAAATGATAACAAGGTTGCAAGACATTAAAGAAAGAAATTGGGAATAACCCATAATAAGGCAGGTGTATTAACTATAACACGCTATAGTAATTTTTGAAAGTGGACTTAGAAAGTTGGAAAATTGTATCACATATTTTAGTGTAACAACTAAAAGCAATGTAAACAGAATTACATTTGATATACCAATAAGTACAAAACATTTAAAGGAAAACCAAATTTATGAAAGAGAAAACAGTAAGAATATGGTAGATATTAATAATCTGAATACAACAATTATAAATAAAACTGTCAGGGTGATTAAAAACATGACACAACTATATGTTGTCTGTAAAACCCCACTTGGCAGGTACAAATTATTAGGGAAAGAATGGGAAAATGTATACTACACTAAGTCTAATAAAAAGAAAGCAGAAGTAGTTATATTTATCTAAGACAGAGTAAGTTTAACTTGAGGGAAGTTACAAAGGATAAAGAGGAGATAAAACAATGGTAAAACGATCAGTTCTCCTAGACAAACACTTCTAAACAAGAGGGTGGTTTTAGCAGAAAGCATTGCAATATATAAGACAAAACTTGATAGAACTGTGAGGAGAAAAAAAATAACACATACCTACTATCATAGAGACCTCACTAACCCTCTTTAAGTAACTAATATATCTAGCAGGCAAGAAACTCAGTAGAAAATACCTGAAATAAAGAGCAGCATCAGTCTAACTGGACTTCATCAACATTTTTAGAATACTATAGCCAACAAAAGTAGAATACCCATTTTTCTCAGGTTATAGGAAATATTTATCTAGACAGAAAATATCTGGGCAAATAAAATATACCTTCACAGATATAAAAGAATATAAAGCACACAAAATATATTCTCATAAATCACTACAACTAAACTATAAGCAAGTAAAATGAAAATGGCTAGAAAATTCCAAAATACCTGGAGAGTAAGCAATACACTTCTAAATAACACATAAGGCAGAGAAGTCTCAAACCATATAATAAAATGTTTTGAATAAAACAAAAAAAAGTACATACAATTTATCATACTCTTTATGGATAGAATAATTTCTTATAACATAATTTATGTGATTAAATGTATATTTTAGAAAAGAATAATGATTTAAAAAATCTATAATCTAAGCTTCTACCTTAGAAAACAAGAAAAATAATAACATATTAAATCCAATAAAATTAGAACAGAACCACTGAAATTTAAAACAGGAAATCAATGGAAAAAAATCAATGAATGCCAAAACTGGTTATTTGTAAAATTAATAAAATTAATAAACCTCTACCTGGGCTAACTAAAAAAGAAAGAAAAGACACAATACTAAAATCTGAGTTGAAAAATGGGCCATCACTACTGATCTCATGGACATTAAAAGGATATATAAAAAATATTATGAACATCTCTGCCACAACATTTATACTCTACATAAGATGGACTAATTCTTGAAACACAAAATTTTTCAAAATTCAAATTAGAAAAAATGGATAATCTGAAATGGGCATTGAGGGTTAAATAAATTAAGTGAATCATTAATAATCTCTAAAACAGTCTGTCTCAGATCCAAATGTATTAATTGCTGAACTCTGACAAACATTTAAAGAAGTGTACTTTTTCTAAAAAGAGAGCATTACGCTAATACCGAATTACACTAATTCCAGCATTGCACAGACTAATATATTACAAGTAAACTACAAATCAATATCTCTTGATTATTAATGCAAAAACCCTCAACCAAATGTTAGCCAATGAAACCTAACAATGTATATGAATAATGTACCCTGACCAAGTAGAATTTATTATAGTTACATAAAGATAGTTTGGCATTCAGAATCAACTAATTTAATAAATTAAAACAAGATAAAGAAGAAAAATCACAAGATCATATCAACAGATGCAGCAAAAACATGTAACTAAAGAAGTTACTAATTAATAACAAAAATTCATCAAACTAGGAATAGGGGAGAATATTAATATTATTGCTATGTTGAAAACATTCCCCAAACCTAGAACTTACATAGGATACAATGTTGAGATACTAGTCTTATCATTAGTTAGGATTTCCAGTACAATCCTAAATATGGACAGTGAGAAAAGGTAGCATTAGGGGAAAAGTATCCAATTTTCACCATTTAAAAAAATGGGTAACCTTGTGTTTGGCAATAATATTTAAATACAACACTAAAAGCATAATGTAGGAAATGGAAAATTGATCATTTGTCTTCAATAAAGTTGAAAAGAGTCTGGCCTTTGAAAGACAGTATTAAGAAAATGTGACAAAATGTCATATTGTAAAAGAAAATATTTGCAAAAACATGTCTGGTAAAGGACTGGTATTCAAAACATGAAAAGAACACTTAAATTTAAATATTATTAAAACAAATAATGCAATTTAAAAACAAGCAGAATATATAAACATACACCTCACCAAGGAAGATGAAAGTTAGCAAATAAATGTATATAAACGTGTTCAATGTAATATGTCATCAGAAAATAACATAGGAAACAACAATAAGATGTCACTACAATTCTAAAAAAATGGCTAAAATCTAAAAAACTAACAACATCAAATGCTGAAATTTCGGAAGTTATGGAGCAACAGGAACTCATGCCCATTGTTGGTAGAAAGTGAACATAGGAGAGGCACATTGGAAAACAATTTATTGGTTTCTTACAAAGATAAACATATTCTTATCATATGGTACAGTGATCATGTTCTCTGATAATTACACAAATAATGGAAAAATATGAACAGAAAAGCCTAAACATGTTTATAGGAACATTATAATTGCTCCAAATAGAAATCAAACAGAATATTCTTTCATAGAGAAATGAATAAACAAATGTGGTACATCCATGTAATGAAATATTAATCAAAAATACAAATGAATGAACTACCAAGCTATAAAAATGGACAGCAGAATCTTCAGCATTTATTGCTAAGTGAAAGAAGTCAAATTGAGAAGGTAAAACTATTATTTCAATTATGTAACATTGTGGAAAAGGCACAGTATAGGGATGGTAAAATATCAGTGTTTGTTAATTCATTATCTTCCCCCAGGAGTTAAAGGGGAGGAAAAGGTAGTTATAAAAATAATGAGATACTTAGGATATTGAAACTATTAAGTATGATGTTGATTGTTATGATGGATAAAATGTCATTATATATTTGGTAAACTAATAGAATATAAAATACTTAGAGTCAACCCTAATGTAAATTATGGACTTTAGTAAAAATACTGTATCAATGTAGCTTCATCAGTTTTAACTAGTGCACTACCAAAATGCAAGATGTCAATAATAGAAGAAACTGTTTGTTCTGGGGGTAGACAAAGGACGTTACAGAAACTGTACATATTCTTCTTAATTTTTCTGTAAACCTAAAACAGCTCTAAAAATAAATTATATTAACTTAAAAAGCATGTATTATAAAAGAAAATTGAAATATCATTAACTTTAGCTTCTAACTTAGAAAATTAAAAAAAAAGAATTGCACCTAAAGAAAACTGAAGAAAATATGTAAATATTTGAGCAGAAATCAATAAAATAAAAACAAGGAAACAATAGAAAATCAATTAACATAATTTGGTTTAAACCAATAAAACAGATAAATTTCTAAATCGTCTACCCAAGAAAAAGGAAAGACACAAATCACATTAGGAATGAAAGAAAGATCATCTTTACTCATCACATGGGCATTTAATGAATACTAAATGGATACTCTGAAAAACTACATATCCCAAAATTATACAACAGTTGCAACAGGCAGGTTTTAAGCATATTAAACTGTGTAAAAGACAAGGAAGAACTGAACAATAAATGTGAAATAATGTTTTTTGATTACATATATATATATTTAAAATGTAGAAAGGATATTTATACAAATACATATATAAGTAATTACAACATTCAGACAGATTAGCATATCTATCATCTTATAATTACCTATTGTTTGTGATGAGTGTGTAAAATCTATCATAGCAAATTGTCAATACATAATATGCTATTTTAAAATATTTGATTAAATTATTGCCTCACATTAATTGTACAAATTATTTTATTTCATTAAGACACTCCCATACATGAATATATGTTCTGATGGCAATCACCCTCCTTACACAACATCCTTCCCATTTTTTTTAACCTCCTTTTCCTCTACAAGTTCTTCTACTTTCATATTCTTTTCTTCTTTCTTTTTTTCTTGATTCAACATATGAGAAAACATGTGACACTTGTGTTTCTGAAACTGTCTTCTATTGCTTAACCTGACAATCTCAATTTCCATCTATTTCCCTGCACATGACATAGTTTCTTTCAAATTTATGGCTGAATAATATGCCTTTGTACATTATATTTTCTTTAATCTTTCTTTATTGATGATAATCTAGGCCAATTCAGTAACTTAGTTATTGTGAATAGTGCTGTGATAAATATAGGTATACAGGTATCTACAAACATGCTGACTTTTTTTTTTTATTGTAAACAAATGGGATACATGTTGTTTCTCTGTTTGTACATGGAGTCAAGGCATACCATTTGTGTAATCATAAATTTACATAGGGTAATGTTGTTTGATTCATTCTGTTATATTTTCCCTTCCCCCCCACTCCTCCCACCCCTCTTTTCCCTCTATACAGTCCTTCCTTCCTCCATTCTTACCCCCCTCCCTAACCCTAACTCTAACCCTAACACTAACCCCTCCCACCCCCCATTATGTGTCATCATCCACTTATTAGCAATATCATTCGTCCTTTGGTTTTTTGAGATTGGCTTATCTCACTTAGCATGATATTCTCCAGTTTCATCCATTTGCCTGCAAATGCCATAATTTTATCATTTTTTATGGCTGAGTAATATTCCATCGTATATATATACCACAGTTTCTTTTTCCATTCATCAATTGAAGGACATCAAGGTTGGTTCCACAATCTGGCTATTGTGAACTGAGCAGCTATGAACATTGATGTGGCTGTATCTCTCTAATATGCTGATTTTAATTCCTTTGGGTATAGGCCAAGGAGTGGGATAGCTGGGTCAAATGGTGGTTCCATTCCAAGTTTTCTAAGGAGTCTCCACACTGCTTTCCAGAGTGGCTGCACTAATTTGCAGCCCCACCAGCAATGTATGAGTGTACCTTTCTCCCCACATCCTCGCCAACACCTGTTGTTACTTGTATTCTTGATAATCGCCATTCTAATTGGGGTGAGATGGAATCTTAGGGTGGTTTTGATTTGCATTTCTCTTATTACTAGAGATGTTGAACATTTTTCCATATGTTTGTTGATTGCTTGTACATCTTCTTCTGTGAAGTGTCTATTCATTTCCTTAGCCCATTTGTCAATTGGATTATTTGCATTCTTGATGTAGAGTTTTTTGAGTTCTTTATAGATTCTGGAGATTAGTGCTCTATCTGAAGTATGATTGGCAAAGATTTTCTCCCACTCGGTAGGCTCTCTCTTCGCATTGCTGATAGTTTCCTTTGCTGAGAGAAAGCTTTTTAGTTTGAATCTATCCCAGTTGTTGATTCTTGCTTTTATTTCTTGTGCTATGGGAGTCCTCTTGAGGAAGCCTGGTCCTAAGCCGACATGTTGAAGCTCTGGACCTATTTTTTCTTCTATAATGCAGGGTCTCTGGTCTGATTCTGAGGTCTTTAATCCATTTTGAGTTTAGTTTCGAGCACGGTGAGAGATATGGGTTTAGTTTCATTCTGTTGCATATGGATTTCCAATTTTCCCAGCACCATTTGTTGAAGAGGCTATCTTTTCTCCATTGCATATTTTTGGCCCCTTTGTCGAGTATGAGAAAATTGTATTTATTTGGATTTGTATCCGTGTCCTCTATTCTGTACAGTGATCCACCTTTCTATTTTGCTACTAATACCATGCCATTTTTGTTACTATTGCTTTGTAGTAGAGTTGAAGATCTGGTATTGCGATACCCCCTGCTTCACTCTTTCTGACAAGGATTGCTTTAGCTATTCTGGGTTTTTTATTTTTCCAGATAAATTTCATAATTGCCTGCTCTATTTCTGCAAGGTACATCATTGGGATTTTAATTGGAATTGCATTGAATCTGTATAGAACTTTTGGTAGTATGGCCATTTTGACAATATTAATTCTTCCTATCCAAGAACATGGGAGATCTTTCCATCTTCTAAGGTTTTCTTGAATTTCTTTCTTTAGTGTTCTGTAGTTCTCATTGTAGAGGTCTTTCACCTCTTTTGTGAGATTGACTCCCAAGTATTTTATTTTTTTCGAAGCTATTATGAATGGGGTAGTTTTCCTAATTTCTCTTTCTGAGGATTCAACGCTTATGTATAAAAATGCCTTAGATTTATGTGCATTGATCTTATATCCCGCTACTTTACTGAATTCACTAATGAGATGTAAAAGTTTTCTGGTGGAATTTCCTGGTTCCTCTAAGTATACAATCATATCATCAGCAAATAGGGATAGCTTGTGTTCTTCTTTTCCTGTTCGTATCCATTTAATTTCTTTGGTCTGTCTAATTGCTCTGGCTAGAGTTTCAAGGACGATATTGAAAAGAAATGGTGAAAGAGGGCATCCCTGCCTTGTTCCAGTTTTAAGGGGGAATGCTTTCAGTTTTTCACCATTTTGAATGATATTAGCCATGGGCTTAGCATAGATGGCCTTTACAATGTTAAGGAATGTTCCCTCTATCCCTATTTTTTCTAGTGTTTTGAGCATGAAGGGGTGCTGTATTTTATCAAATGCTTTTTCTGCATCTATTGAAATAATCATGTGATTCTTGACTTTAAGCCTATTGATATGGTGAATTACATTTATTGATTTCCTGATGTTGAACCAACCTTGCATCCCTGGGATGAAACCCACTTGATCATGGTGCACTATCTTTTTAATATGTTTTTGTATGTGATTTGCTAAAATTTTGTTGAGAATTTTTGCATCGATGTTCATTAAGGATATTGGTCTAAAATTTTCTTTCCTCGATGTGTCTCTGTCTGGTTTAGGTATCAGGGTAATATTGGCTTCATAGAATGAGTTTGGGAGGGTTCCCTCCTCTTCTATTTTATGGAATACTTTGAGAAGTATTGGAATGAGCTCTTCTTTAAAGGTTTTGTAGAACTTGGCTGAGAACCCCTCTGGTCCTGGACTTTTCTTTGTTGGTAGGCTTTTGATGACTTCTTCTATTTCATTACTTGAAATTGGTCTACTTAAATTGTGTATGTCCTCCTCGTTCAGTTTAGGCAATTCATATGTCTCTAGAAACCTGTTGATGTCTTTGAAATTTTCTATTTTGTTGGAGTATAGATTTTCAAAATAGCTTCTAATTATGTTTTGTATTTCAGTTGTGTCTGTTGTGATATTTTTTTGTTCATTCCGAATTTTAGTGATTTGGGTTTTCTCTCGTCTTCTCTTTGTTAGTGTGGCTAAAGGTTTATCAATTTTGTTTATTTTTTTGAAGAACCAACTATTTATTTTGTTAATTTTTTGTATTGTTTTTTGTTTCAATTTCGTTGATTTTGGGTCTGATTTTAACTATTTCCTGTCTTCTACTACTTTTGGTGTTGGTCTGTTCTTCTTTTTCTAGGGCTTTGAGCTGTAGTGTTAGGTTGTTTATTTGTTGAGTTTGACTTATTTTATTAAATGTGCTCCATGAAATAAATTGTCCTCTAAGTACTGCTTTCATAGTGTCCCAGAGATTTTGATATGATATTTCTTTGTTCTCATTTACCTCTAAGAATTTTTTAATTTCCTTCCTAATATCTTCTGTTATCCATTCCTCATATAATAGCATATTTTTTAATCTCCAGGTGTTGGAGTAGTTTCTGTATTTTACTCTTTCATTTATTTCTAACTTCAATCCATTATGATCTGGTAGAATACAAGGTAGTGTCTCTATCTTCTTGTATTTGCTGACATTAGCTTTGTGGCATAATATATGGTCTATTTTAGAGAAGGATCCATGTGCTGCTGAGAAGAAAGTGTATTCAATCTTGGTTGGACGGTATATTCTATAAATGTCTGTGAAGTCTAAATTATTGATTGTGTTATTGAGATCTATGGTTTCTTTGTTCAATTTTTGTTTGGAAGATCTGTCCAGTGGTGAGAGAGGCGTGTTAAAATCACCTAGTATTATTGTGTTATGGTCTATTTGGTTTCTAAAATTGAGAAGGATTTGTTTAACATACATGGATGAGCCACTGTTTGGGGCATAGATGTTTATGATTGTTATATCTTGCTGATATATGCTTCCCTTAAGCAGTATGAAATGTCCTTCTTTATCCCTTCTGACTAATATTGGCTTGAAGTCCACATTATCTGAAATGAGGATGGATACTCCAGCTTTTTTGCTGAGTCCATGTGCATGGTATGTTTTTCCCCATCCTTTCACCTTTAGTCTATGGGTATCTCTTTCTATGAGGTGAGTCTCTTGCAGGCAACATATTGTTGGATCTTTCTTTTTAATCCAATCTGCCAGTCTATGTCTTTTGATTGATGAATTCAGGCCATTAACATTCAGTGTTATTATTGAGATATGATTTGTATTCCGGTCATTTGGTTCATATTTAAAATTTTATTTATTTATTTATTTATTCTTTGACTCAACTTGGTTCCTCCTTTATTTGAGAGTTCCTTTAGGATGATTCCTCCCTTTGCTGATTTGATTATTTGTTTTTTATCTCTTCCTCATGGAATATTTTGCTGAGAATGTTCTGTAATGCTGGCTTTCTTTTTCTAAATTCTTTTAGCTTTTGTTTATCATGGAATGATTTTATTTCATCGTCAAATTTGAAGGTAAGTTTTGCTGGGTATAAGATTCTTGATTGGCATCCATTTTCTTTCAGAGCTTGAAAAATGTTGTTCCGAGCCCTTCTATCTTTTTGGGTCTGGATTGAAAAATCTGCTGATATCCGTATTGTTTTCCCCCTGAATGTAATTTGGTTCTTTTCTCTCACAGCCTTTAAAATTCTGTGTTTATTTTGTATGTTAGGTATTTTCATTATAATGTGCCTTGGTGTGGGTCTGTTGTAATTTTGTGTATTTGGAGTCCTATAAGCCTCTTGAACTTGATTTTCCATTTCATTCTTCAGATTTGGGAAATTTTCTGATATTATTTCTTTGAATAGATTTTTCATTCCTTTGGTTTGTTTCTCTAAGCCTTCCTCAATCCCAATAATTCTCAAATTTGGCCTTTTCATGATATCCCATAGTTCTTGCAGATTCTGTTCATGATTTCTTACCATCTTCTCTGTTTGTTCAACTTTGTTTTCGAAGTTAAATATTTTGTCTTCAATATCTGAAGTTCTGTCTTCCAGGTGTTCTATCCTTTTGGTTATGCTTTCTATGGAGTTCTTAATTTGGTATATTGTTTCCTTCCTTTCAAGGATTTCTGTTTGTTTTTTTTTCAATATCTCTAACTCTTTATTGAAATGATCTTTTGCTTCCTGTATTTGCTCTGTTAACTGTCGATTGGTGCGATCATTCAATGCCTGCATTTGCTCTTTCATCTCATCATTCAATGCCTGCATTTGCTCTTTCATCTCATCGTTTGCTTCCCTAATCATTTTAATTATGTACATTCTGAACTCCCTTTCTGTCATTTCTTCTGCCATGCTGTCGTTGGATTTTATTGATGTAACATCTAGATTTGTTTGGGACATTTTCTTCCCTTGTTTTCTCATATTGTTCAGGAATCAGTGGGTCATTAAGATATTGCAGATTTCCTCTATTGACTTATAATATCCCTGAAGATTGCTAGTATATTCCCTCTTATCCTTCAGTAGCCTGAAGTCTTGGAGGAAGTTGATAATGCGGAGCTCCATGAAGAAGCTGCCTCTCTAGCGGTGGTGACCCTCAGGTGGTGTATATTCCCTGCTAGTGGGCAGAGGTGCCTCCACTTGTTGACCAATGGTCATCCAACGGGGAACTAGGCTGCGGGCTGAGGCAAGGCCTGTTTGTGCCTGTGTCTCTGGTTTTCCCATCCCTGTGGGAAAACCACCTGGCAGGGAAGACTCACCCAGTCGGGAGGTCTCACTGGTCAGTTCCCCTCCTAGAGGTTCCCCTCAATCTACAACTACCCCCTGGGCTCGGCTGTCTTCCTCTGCAACGTTCCCAGGGGCCCGGACCTACCTCCTGGGTCTGGGAGCCTCACCCTTCGCAGTCGAGTCTCCTTAGGCTGCCTCTCCTCAGAGAATCTGCCCGCAGTCCTGGAAACTTCGCTCCGCCCCTAGGCGTGTCTCTGTGCGGTTCTCCCAGCAAGAAGCCGCCTAGCTCCTGGGACCCTGCTCTGCACCTAATCGCCTGGCTATGTGGCCCCTCTTCTGAGCCGCCACCTGGAGCCCCGTACAATAGCTCTGAGACCCAGAGACCCGCCACACACCTCCTTTTCCGGACAGCCGCCCGATGTTTCCACGCAGTCACTAGGAGTCCAAGCAACTCACTTTGCGTCTCCTCCTCCCGCCAACCGCCCATCTCCCTAGGCAGTCACTCCGAGTCCAAGTGACCCGCCCTGTTCCTCCTCCTCCTCCTCAGGGTAGCCCCCCGGGTGTTCAGGAGTGGTGGCTCCAAGACCAAGTGACCCACTGCGCTCCTCCTCCAGGCAGGCCACCGGTGTTCAGGAGCGGTCGCTTTGAGTCCAAGCAACTCACCACTCGCCTCCTCCTCTGGCAACCGCCTGTGGTTCTGATGCAGCCACTCCTAGACCAAGCGACCCGCCGCACTTCTCCTCTTCCTCCGGGCAACTCCCCGGGTGTTCCGAAGCGGTCGTTCTGAGTCCAAACAGCTCGCCACGCAGCTCCTCCTCTGGCACCCGCCTGTAGCTCTGATGCAGTCACTCCTTAGACCAAGTGACCCACTGCGCTCCTCCTCCAGGCAGGCCACCGGTGTTCAGGAGCAGTCGTTCTGATTTCAAACAGCTCACCACGCAGCTCCTCCTCTGGCAACTGCCTGTGGCTCTGAAGCAGTCACTTCTAGACCATGCGACCCGCCGTGCTCCTCCTCTTTCTCTGGGCAGCCCCCCGGTGTTCCGAAGCGGTCGTTCTGAGTCCAAACAGCTCGCCACTCAGCTCCTCCTCAGGCAGCCGCCCTGAGCTCCAGTGGTTGCTCCAAGTCCAAGCGCTGTGCTGAGCCGCCTCCTCTACGATGATCCCAGTGGTCCGTGTTTACAGCTCCAGCTGGGGGAGGGGTGTCTCGCTGAGCAACTCTACTTCACAAAGTTCCCTGCATTCCAGGGCTACCACCCCATCCAGGATGCCTCCCCAACGGGAGAGACTCACCCTGCGGCTTTAAGTTGGTCCCAAGTCTCTCACTATCTCTTCTTTTGAATCTTGCGTCCTGGAGCAACGCGAAATGCAGCCTCCCTCTAGTCCGCCATCTTGAAAAAAAACCCTGACTTTTGTTCTTTAAGGCATAAACACAAGAATGAAATATCTCTCTGGAGTGACATAGAATCTTAACATAATTTTGATTTTTATTTCCCTGAGAGCTAAAGATGTTGAACTTTTTTTCCATATATTTATTCATCATTTTTATTATTTTTGGGTGTCTATACAGTTAATTTACCTGCTTGTTAATTGGATTACTGGCTCTTTCTGGTATTAAAATATTTGAACTATTTATGTACACTGAACATCAACTACCTGCCAGATAAATAGCGGTATGCTGTCTCTTCACTCCATTGATCTGTTTTCTTTATCATGCAGAAACTTTTTAATTTGATATAATTACATTTGTCACTTCTTGCAATTCATTCTGGGGCAATTTATGTCCTATTTAGGAAATGACTGACTACACCATATACATATCTTTAAGTGTTTCTCCTTTAGTATTTCTGCATTACTTTCAAAGTTTCAGATCATACATTAATATTTTTGATCCATTTTGAGAAAACTTTTGTATGGGATAGGAGATAGTGATCCGAATCCAATCTTCTGCAGATAGATGACTATTGTCCCTGCATGATTTTTAACACCATGTATTTTCTGCATTGTATGCTATGCTTTTAACACCTTTGTCAAGAATCAGTTGGCAATTTCCATGTGGGTTTATTCCTGGATTGTCTGTTCTGTTTCAGTGGTCCAGCTGTCTGTTTTTCTGACAATATCATGCTGTTTTTGTTACAGTGATTCTATATTATATTTTGAAATTGAGTATTGTGGTACTTCCAATACTATTCTTCTTGCTCAGCATTGCTTTAGAGTTGTTGGGAACTGTCGCACACTATATGAATTTTTAAATTGTTTTTTCTAATTTTGATAAGAATGCCATTGTTATTTTGGTTTCATTAAATCTATAGATGGCTTTTGGTGCTGCAGTCACTTTAACACTATGAATTCTTCCAATCGATGAATATAATAGGAATTTCAGTACTCTAGTGTCTTCCTCAATTTCTTTCTACAGGGTTTTATAATTTTTATTGTAGATATCTTTAACCTACTTTGTTGGTTTTATTTCTAGGTATTTGTTGAGGCTATTGTGAATTGGTTGGTTTTCCTAATTGCTTTCTGAGTGGGTTTGTTAGAGTTGTATAAGAAATCTACTGATTAATTGAATGTTGATTATGTATACTGCTTTGTTATTTTTTTATTATATAAGAGTCTTTTGTTGTACTCTTTTGGGATTTCTAAGTGTAAAATCATATCACCAGTAACTGAGATAATTCAATTTTATCATTTACAATTTATATTTATTTTATTTATTTTTTTGCCTGATTTTTCTGGGTAAATTGTTCACTATTGTTTTGAATTAAAATGATGAGAATGAACCCTTTTATTATTTCTCATTTTAGAGAAAATGCTTTCACTTTTTCCTCATTCAGTATGATATTGACAATAAGTTTACCATATTTAGCATTTATTATGTTGAGCTATGATCCTGTGATTTCTAGTTAATTGATTTTTTATCATGAAGTAATGTTGAATTTTATCAAAATAATTTTCTGCATCTATGGAGATCATACAATTTTTACTCTAGGTTCCATCATGTGATTTATTACTTTTATTGACTTGCATATGTTGATCAAAACTTGCATTTCTACAATAGAACTGACTTGATTGTGGTATACTATTTTTTGATGTTATGTTGAATTAGATTTGTCAGTACGTTTTTTGAGGTTACACACACATTCATCAAGGATTTGGCTCTATAGTCTTCTTTTGCTGTTATTGTGTCCTCATGAAATATTATTAGGATTGTAATACTGACTGGAAAAATGAGTTTTTAAGAGTTCCTTCCCTTTATATTTTATGGAATTACTTGAGGGGCATTGATATTGTTTCTGATTTAAAAATTAAGTAAATTTCAGAAGGGAGTCCATCTGGTCCTAGGCTTTATTTTTTCATAGAGACATTTTAGTACTAATTCAATCTCATTGCTTATTTTTTGATCAATTCATAATTTATATCTCCTTAGTTGCAATTTGGTATGTCACATGACTAAAATTTTTACCTTGTCTACTACAATGCCCAATTTATCGCCATATAACATTTTTCAAAATATCCCCTAAAGATTCTCTGGATTTTCATGGTATGTGTTTTAACATCTCATTTTCCACTCTACTTTTAGTAATTTGGACTTATCTATCTTTATGTTGGTCAGTCTGATTATTTATTTATTTACTGAAAGATCGATGAAGTAAAAACTTGAGCTTTGAAAATATACACAGAATTTAAAAATTCAGCCTAACTAACCAAAAGCAACTGAAAGAAGTTTGAAATTAATAAAATTGGAGTGGAAAAATGGAAGAATAAATCTGATACCATGAAAATCCAGAGGATCATTAGAAAATATTTTGAAAACTTATGTGCCAAGATTGGAAGTCTGGGCTTGGGTTGTTGCTCAATAGTAGAGCACTTGCCTGCCATGTGTGAGACACTGAATTTGATTCTCAGCACTGAATATTCATAAATAAAATAAAGGTCCACTGAAAACTTTAAAAAAAAGTAATTGGGAAGTCTAATGGAAATGGGCAAATTTTTAGAAAAATATGAACTAATGTGTGTCAGAAAGGTGCCCTGAAAAATCCTTTCCTTTCAGAAAGCTCTGTCCTGAAAAATCTGTCACAAATTTGCATTTCTATATCTTTGAGCCCATAATTGCTGTGGTTTTGCTGTTTCCTAAGAAACCCTAAAGGCATCATTCCTATTGTCCATATTATAAGTCATTGACTTCTTTTTTCTAGGTGCTAATAACTGTACCACCTCCTTCCATGTTTAGAATTGAATACATGGTTCTTTTATGGAAAAACCACATTTTTTCATGTTTCTGCTGAGTTACTTTTTGTTCCTCATTTTCATCATAAATTTGGCTAAAAGTTGACAGTAATTTTCATGCTTAGCTGCCTTGAAATTTCCTCTGCCAGATAAACTAATCCACTACCTATGCTTTTAGCCTGTGTTTTCATCAGCTTTTTCACTGTTGTGACCAAAAAATTCTGACAAAAAATCTTGGAGAAAGACTAGCTTATTTGGGGTTCATGGTTTCAGACATCTTAGTCCATAGACGCTCCATTGCTTTGGACCCAAGGCCAGACAGAAATTCATGGTTGAAGAGTGTGGTGGAAGAAACTGGCTCAGTACATTGCATGAGGAAACACAAAGAGAAAGAGCTCCACTCGTCAAGAAAAAAAAATGGATACCCCAAATGCATGACTCCCCTCAGTAACCCACCTCCACTAGTCACACCCTATGGGTCTACAGTCACCACCCAGTTAATCCCTATCAGAGGATTAATGCACTGATTAGGTTAAGGCTCTCATAACCCAATAATTTCACCTCTAAATTTTCTTGCAATATGTCACACATGAGTTTTTGTGGGGACACTTATTGTCTAAGCCATAGCATCCTTCCACAGAGAAAATGGCTTCCAGTTCTTTACCATGGTTTAACAGGCTGGTCTCTACTCCAGTTTTCAGTAGGGTCCTCATTTCCATATGAAATCTTATCAATGTTTTCTTGACTTTCTACCTCTCTGTCAGCATTCTGGTCTTTTGGACACAGCAAGAATTACCCATTAAGCACTGCTGTTGTCACCTCCAGATTTTCTCCAGCCCGCTCCTCAAAACTTTTCCAAACTACTTCTGCATGATAATTCCAAAGGCTACTTCATACTATCTCAGTTGTAGCAATAACCACTGCATTTTTTGATGACCATTTTCTGTGTTAAGCACCTTTCCATTATTATAACAAGTAGCTAAGGCACTCAAACTACAAGGAGAAAATGTATATTTTTTGCCCACTGTTTTGGAGGTTTCAGTAAATGATCGTTAGCTTCACTGTGGTGATACATCATGGTGGAAGTGCACAGAGGAGCAAAGCGTTTCACCTCATAGCTAGAAAGGGAAAGAGGGGCAGAAGGAGTGGATGAGATTCTACTATACACTTCAAATATAAGCCTCAATTGACCAAAAGTTCTCCCACAAGGCTTCTTCTTTTAAAAGTTTCCACTTTATGCAAGTAGTGCTAATTTTGGTACTATACCTTTAACACATGGTCTTCTGGGTATTATTCTAGATCCAAACTATAGCTATATATACATGTATATCAATGTGTTCCAAAACATATACATACACAAATCAAGAGTGTAATGAGAAGAAAAATTGAATGGTAGATTATGTGCTTCAGGATATACCTACTGAATGAATCCTCTTATCAGTTATCCATAATTCCTCACTCAGGTCATACTTTTATGTTTAATTTTTTTCTATGTTCTGTTCAATGTGTAACTGTTGTCTACAGTTGCTTTGTATTATAGATAATGTATATGTGTTAAATAAGTACACATTGGGTCAATATAATTGTGAAACTAGAGTTAGATTTTGTATGTGTGTATGTATGTATGTATGTTTGTTTGTAACACTTGGAGCTCCTTGGTATTTGCAGTTATCATGCTGATATAGTTCTTGTGCTTTTAATGAGAGAGGAATATTTTGGTAATTGACTCTTATAAAGCGTTCTGTCTTCTTCCACTAAATCTAATTGTTTTAAGGTCCATTTATAAAAGGCCACACATGGCCTATTTCTTTTGAAGTTGTGTTGGGAGTAAAGAATAAGTGGTTAGCACTAGGACAGCTATAGTTTTTCCTGTGGTCATTGAGAATTATAAAACTGATCACAATTATCTTTTCCTTCATCATCCTGGAAGCTTAGAACCAAATTCCATCTCAGTAAGGAGTTTGTAGGTTTTTCCCTTTTCATTTATCTTTCACCCTAATCATCCATTCAATTATTTCCATTGTTGGTACTGAAACTTTTAATTTTTGCATATGAGTTTAGTACATTACTTTAGATAGTTTTTGGAAGAAGATTAGTCACAACTAGGGATAATGTATAAAATATTGTGTAAGCTACATTAATATTTACACATTAAAATACCATAATAAGAATTATGAAAATCAGGTGAGGTATCATAGTATTTGTTTATAGCATAATGATGAGAAAGTAAGCATTAAAGGATTTAGGAAGAAAAAGTTTGCATTGATTCACCAACACTAAGTAGCACAGTGTGAAAAGGTACATTGTTTTGGAGAAGGAAAAACAAGCAAGCAAAGGAATTTGCAATAGATCTCCATCCTGGTCCTGCCATGTTGAAACACAGCACTCTGCAGACACTAACAACAGCTACTTCCTGCAGGTACACATGTACTAAATCTGTAAATTCAGTCCACTTTCAGGTGGAGATACATAGCTTCTGTGAAATGAAGAGTTCTGACCTTCATCAATTACAGCTAACTGTAGTGGGCTTAGGCTTTTGACAAACCACAGTGGCATACAGGTCACAGTGATATTGTTTTTTTATTGTTGTTTTGTTTTTTTTTTTTAGGAGTATTTTATTTTTATTTGTTCTTTTTAGATACACATGATAGTAGAGTGTATTTTGACATATTATTCATACATGGAGTACCACTTATCCAAATTAGGATCCCATTCTTGTGGTTGTACATGATGTGGAGTTTCACTGGTCATGTATTCATATGTGAACATAGGAAAGTAATGTCTGATTCATTCTACTGTCTATTTTCATGCCACCTCATTTTCCCTCATTCCCCTTAGTCTAATCCAATGAGCTTCTCTTTTTTCCTCCCCACATGCCTTATATTGTCTTAGCATCCGCAAATCAGAGAGAACATTTGGCCTTTGGTTTTTTAGGACTGACTTATTTCACTTAGCATGAGAGTCTCCAGATCCATCCATTTAACTACAAATGCCATAAATTCATTCTTCTTTATGGCTGAGTAATATTCCATTCTGTATATATACCATATTTTTTTACCCATTTATCTGTTGAAGGGCACCTAATTTGATTTCCATATCTTTGGTATTGTGAATTGAGGTGCTATAAACTTTGTTGTGGCTACATCACTGTAGTATGCTGATTTTAATTAATTTGTTTATATACTAATGAGTAGGATAATTGGTGGTGCCATTCAAAGTTTTCTGAGGAATCTCCATACTTCTTCACAGAGTGGTTGCACTAATTTACAGTCCCAAAAGCAACATATTAGTGTACCTTTTTCCCCACATTCTTGCCAATATTTATTGTTACTTGTATTCTCAATAACTGTCATTCTGACTGGATTGGGATGGAATTTCAGTATAGTTTTAATTTGCATTTCTCTAATTGCTAGAGATAGTGAACACTTTTTTCATATATGTTGACCATTCATATTTCTTCTTCTGTGAAGTGCCTAGTCAGTTCCTTTGCCCACTTATTGATTGGGTTATGTTTTGCACACATGTGTGTATGTGTGTGTGTGTGTGTGTGTGTGTGTGTGTGGTAAGTTTTTTGAATTCTTTATATATCCTGGACAATAATGCTCTATTTGAGGTGCAGGTGGCAAAGATTTTCTCCTATTCTCTAAGCTTTCTCTTCATGTTCTTAATCATTTCCTTTTGATTCTTGATTTCACTTCTTGTGCTTTGGGAGTCTTGCTAAAGAAGTCAGTTCCTAGACCAACATAATGGAAAGTCATCCTACATTTTGAGTTTTCTGCAGAGTGAGAGATAGGGGTCTAATTTCATTTTATTACATACTGATTTTCAATTTTCCCTGCACCATTTGTTGAAGAGGCTATCTTTTCTCCAATGTATGTTTGTGGCACTTTTTTTTTTTTTAAAGGTCAACAACTTAACTTTAATGAAATAATTTTGGCAAAAGTGTTTCTGCAGATATGTAAATAAAAAACATACATAAAAATGAAGAAAAACATTCTTTTTCCCCATAAGTACTTCTTAGAACAGCTATGACTAACTTTAACATGATATATATTTCAGAGTTAAAAAACAAGAAACTAACCAATTTTTGCAAGTTCATCTTGAGACATAAACATTTATTATTCTAATGTATCTTGATATTTGATTTGTTATTTTTATTGGTATCTTTGCCTTTTCAAAGTTTTCCTAGGAGAAAATACAAAAAAAAAAAAAAAAGTATTCAGATTACCCAATGATTCTTTGACAGTACTTAGAAATAACACAGTCTTAAAATAGTTAAGCACTGAAAACCCATTGAGGAAATGTTGAAATGTTATTATTTTTAGAATCTTCTTTTTGAAAAGAACTTTTTTTTTTCATTTTCTTTAATGAAAAACAAGTATTAAGATTTTTTTTGTCCTGGCATTGGGTTGAGATACATTATACTATTCATAAATTCAACCATTCACCATTTGTTGAAGAGGCTATCTTTTCTCCAGTGTATGTTTGTGTCTAGTATGAGATAACTGTATAAGTATGGGTTTGTCTCTGTGTCTTCTCTTCTGTTTCAATGCTCTGCAGTGCTCTACCAACCTTAGAAGTTTCAGAATTCCAGATATATACTGAGCTAGCTCTAAAGGCCATAGGATTTCAAACCCTGGATACACTAACCATGGTTGTCCTGCACTGAGAGAGATTCCTTACATTTGAGTGGTTACAAGTGTCAGACGCATAGTATTCCTACCATATAATTTATACCATATGTTCAAATGCTCTGGAAAGGTTTTTTGTTGAAGATTATTCCCCAGAGTCACCCATATTTTAAAAACAGGAATGAATACTTGCTTCTTCAATGTGAAAACATTGATGTGCCACCACAATATTCAAGAATGGTCAGAAGAAATTGATGTGAACAAATATAAAATAGGGTGACAGGGAATGATCCTGAAGAAACAGATATTTATGAACTGCTTCCACAAAAATTCAGAGTATCTATTTTAAGATGACTTATTAATTTAGAGAAATTACAATGAAAAAAATAAAAAAATTGTTCAAAAACTTTTGAGAGTAATTGAAATTACAGAAATGCTCAAATTAAAAATTAAGAAATCAAAGTCAAATTAAAATACTAAATATATCAAAGGAATATTATGGAATTAATCAAACAGAAGACAGAATCTGTAAAATCAGAGACAGGTTATTTGAAAATGTACAACTGGAGGAAACAGAAAGGAAAAAAAATATAAATGATTTAATGAAACTGATGGTATATATGGAACAGTATTAAAGAGTCATTATACAAGTCAATGGCATTCATTGGGGGACAGAGAAAAACAATGGCATAGAAAGTTTACTTAGAGAACAAGCTCCGAGTCCCGGAGCCACTGCAGCACAGCGTACTCCGGCAAAGAACCAGCGGAGAGCCTCGATCCGCAAGCAGCCTCTGGGATCAGGGCAGGGCAGCCAGAGACCTCTTCAGGCGGGTCTGCCCAATCCGGCTGCAGGCTCTCTTCACGGGGCGATCCAAGATGGCGGCCTAGAGGGAGACTGCACCCCCAGTCGCTCCAGAACCCAGGAGTTAAGAAGGGGAGGCATTGAGAGACTCGGACTGAAATAGAGCCACGGGTGAGTCTGCCCACTGGGTAAAGCTCAGCCCGGGTGGCAGGCCCAGATAGAGGTGGCTTATTGGAGCCGGGCAGGGCAGCTAGAGTCTTCCCAAGGTAGCCTTCCACACTCCGGCAGTGGGCTTCTACACGGCCAGCTGCACGGTGCAGGCCCACAGTGAGAGCATTTCCGCACAGAGCCAGTTCCAAACCGTGGAACCAGTAGGGGGCTAGGGGCAGTTTTCTTCGGATGACCTGCTTTA
This sequence comes from Sciurus carolinensis, assembly GCF_902686445.1. NCBI lineage: Eukaryota > Metazoa > Chordata > Mammalia > Rodentia > Sciuridae > Sciurus > Sciurus carolinensis. The sequence goes on along the minus strand of NC_062232.1, from coordinate 63,312,474 downwards.
TCAGATTCCTCCAAGACATCAGGCTACTGAAGGCTGGGAGGTGATACACTGGAAATCTACCGGGACACTATAAGCCAATAGCGGAAAACTGCAATATCTCAGGGTCCCACTGACAACTGACCAATATGAGAAAACAAGGGAAGAAAATGTCCCAAACAAACCTAGATACTACATCAATAAAACCCAATGACAGCACAGCAGAAGAAATGTCAGAAAGGGAGTTCAGAATGTACATAATTAAAACAATCAAGGAAGCAAATGAGATGAAAGAGCAAATGCAGGCATTGAAGGAGGAGATGAAAGAGCAAATGCAGGCATTAAATGATCGCACCAATCAACAGTTAAAAGACCAAATACGGGAAGCAAGAGATCATTTCAATAAAGAGTTAGAGATACTGAAAAAAAAACCAAACTGAAATCCTTGAAATGAAGGAAACAATAAACCAAGTTAAAAACTCCATAGAAAGCATAACCAATAGGATAGAACACCTGGAAGACAGAACCTCAGACATTGAAGACAAATTATTTAATCTTGAAAGCAAAGTTGGCCAAACAGAAAAGATGGTAAGAAATCATGAACAGAATCTACAAGAATTATGGGATATCATGAAAAGGCCAAATTTAAGAATTATTGGGATTGAGGAAGGCTTAGAGAAACAAACCAAAGGAATGAACAATCTATTCAATGAAATAATAACAGAAAATTTCCCAAATCTGAAGAATGAAATGGAAAACCAAGTATAAGAGGCTTATAGAACTCCAAACATACAAAATTACAACAGACCCTCACCAAGGCACATTATTATGAAAATACCTAACATACAAAATAAAGACAGAATTTTAAAGGCTGTGAGAGAAAAGAATCAAATTACATTCAGAGGGAAACCAATAAGAATATCAGCAGATTTTTCAATCCAGACCCTAAAAGCTAGAAGGGCCTGGAACAACATATACCAACCCCTGAAAGAAAAAGGATGCCAACCAAGAATCTTATACCCAGCAAAACTTACCTTCAAATTTGACGATGAAATAAGATCCTTCCATGATAAACAAAAGCTAAAGGAATTTACAAAAAGAAAGCCAGCATTACAGAACATTCTCAGCAAAATATTCCATGAGGAAGAGATGAAAAACAACGATGCAAATCAGCAACAGGAGGCGCTAGCCTAAAGGAATAGCCAAATAAAGGAGAAACCAAATCATGTCAAAAACAAATATGAGTCAATTGACTGGGAATACAAATCATATCACAATAATAACCCTGAATGTTAATGGCCTGAATTCTTCAATCAAAAGACACAGACTGGCAGATTGGATTAAAAAGAAAAATCCAACAATATGCTGCCTGCAAGAGACTCACCTCATAGAAAGAGACACCCATAGACTAAAGGTGAAAGGATGGGGAAAAACATACCATGCACACGGACACAGCAAAAAAGCTGGAGTATCCATCCTCATCTCAGATAATGTGGACTTCAAACCAAAACTAGTCAGAAGGGATAAAGAAGGACATTACATGCTGCTAAAGGGAAGCATAAATCAGCAAGACATAACAATCATAAATATCTATGCCCCGAACATTGGCTCATCCATGTACGTGAAACAAATCCTTCTCAATTCCAGAAATCAAATAGACCACAACACAATAACACTAGGCGATTTTAACACACCTCTCTCACCACTGGATAGATCGTCCAAACAAAAATTGAATAAAGAAACTATAGATCTCAACAACACAATCAGCAATTTAGACTTAACGGACATATATAGAATATACCATCCAACAAAGAACGAATACACTTTCTTCTCAGCAGCACATGGATCCTTCTCTAAAATAGACCATATTTTATGCCACAAAGCTACTGTTAGCAAATACAAGGAGATAGAGATACTACCTTGTACTCTATCAGATCATAATGGATTGAAATTAGAAATAAATGAAAGAATAAAAAACAGAAACTTCTCCAATACCTGGAGACTAAATAATACACTATTATATGATGAATGGATAACAGAAGACATCAGGAGGGAAATAAAAAAATTCTTAGAAGTAAACGAGAACAAAGACACATCATATCAAAATCTCTGGGACACTATGAAAGCAGTACTTAGAGAAAGATTTATTTCATGGGGTGCATTCAAAAAAAGAAGTAGAAATCAACAAATAAACGACTTAACACTACAGCTCAAAGCACTAGAAAAAGAGCGGACCAATACCAAAAGTAGTAGAAGACAGGAAATAGTTAAAATCAGAGCCGAAATCAACGAAATCGAAACAAAAGAAACAATCGGAAAAATTAACAAAATAAATAGTTGGTTCTTTGAAAAAATAAATAAAATTGATAAACCCTTAGCCACACTAACAAAGAGAAAGAGGGAGAAAACTCAAATTACTAAAATTCGGAATGAACAAGGAAACATCACAACAGACACGAGTGAAATACAAAACATAATTAGAAGCTATTTCGAAAATCTATACTCCAACAAAACAGAAAACCTCGAAGACATCAACAAATTTCTAGAGACATATGAACTACCTAAACTGAACGAGGAGGACATACACAACTTAAATAAACCAATTTCAAGCAATGAAATAGAAGAGGTCATCAAAAGCCTACCAACAAAGAAAAGTCCAGGACCAGATGGGTTCTCAGTCGAGTTCTACAAAACCTTTAAAGAAGAGCTCATTCCAATACTCCTCAAACTATTCCATGAAATAGAAGAGGAGGGAACCCTTCCAAACTCGTTCTATGAAGCCAATATCACCCTGATACCTAAACCAGACAGAGACACATCGAGGAAAGAAAATTTCAGACCAATATCCTTAATGAACATCGATGCAAAAATTCTCAACAAAATTTTAGCAAATTGCATACAAATATATATTAAAAAGATAGTGCACCACGATCAAGTGGGTTTTATCCTAGGGATGCAAGGTTGGTTCAACATTCAGAAATCAATAAATGTCATTCACCATATCAACAGACTTAAAGTTAAGAGTCACATGATTATTTCAATAGATGCAGAAAAAGCATTTGATAAAATACAGCATCCCGTCATGCTCAAAACACTAGAAAAAATTGGGGTAGTGGGAACATTCCTAAACATTATAAAGGCAATCTACGCTAAGCCCATGGCTAATATTCTAAATGGTGAAAAACTGAAAGCGTTCCCCCTAAAACTGGAACAAGGCAGGGATGCCCTCTTTCACCACTTCTATTCAACATCGTCCTTGAGACTCTAGCCAGAGCAATTAGACAAACCAAAGAAATTAAAGGGATACGAATAGGAAAAGAAGAACTCAAACTATCGCTGTTTACTGATGACATGATTATATATTTAGAGGAACCTGGAAATTCCACCAGAAAACTTTTAGAACTCATAAGTGAATTCAGTAAAGTAGCAGGTTACAAGATCAATGCTCATAAATCCAATGCATTTTTATACATAAGTGATGAATCTTCAGAAAGAGAAATTAGGAAAACTACCCCATTCACAATAGCATCGAAGAAAATAAAATACTTGGGAATCAATCTCACAAAAGAGGTGAAAGACCTCTACAATGAGAACTACAGAACACTAAAGAAAGAAATTAAAGAAAACCTTAGAAGATGGAAAGATCTCCCATGTTCCTGGATAGGCAGAATTAATATCGTCAAAATGGCTATACTACCTAAAGTTCTATACAGATTCAATGCAATTCCAATTAAAATCCCAATGATGTACCTCGCAGAAATAGAGCAAGCAATTATGAAATTCATCTGGAAGACTAAAAAACCTAGAATAGCTAAAGCAATCCTCAGTAGCAAGAGCGAAGCAGGGGGTATTGCAATACCAGATCTTCAACTCTACTACAAAGCAATAGTAACAAAAACGGCATGGTATTGGTACCAAAATAGACAGGTAGATCAATGGTACAGAATAGAGGACATGGACACAAACCCAAATAAATACAATTTTCTCATACTAGACAAAGGTTCCAACAATATGCAATGGAGAAAAGATAGCCTCTTCAACAAATGGTGCTGGGAAAACTGGAAAACTATATGCAATAGAATGAAACTAAACCCCTATCTCTCACCCTACAAAAAACTCAACTCAAAATGGATCAAGGACCTCGGAATCAGACCAGAGACCCTGCATCTTATAGAAGAAAAAGTAGGTCCAAATCTTCAACTTGTTGGCTCAGGATCAGATTTCCTTAACAGGACTCCCATAGCACAAGAAATAAAAGCAAGAATCAACAACTGGGATAGATTCAAACTAAAAAGCTTTCTCTCAGCAAAGGAAACTATCAGAAATGTGAAGAGAGAGCCTACAGAGTGGGAGAATATCTTTGCCAACCATACCTCAGATAGAGCGCTAATTTCCAGAATCTATAAAGAACTCAAAAAACTCTACACGAAGAATACAAATAATCCAATCAACAAATGGGCTAAGGAAATGAACAGACACTTCACAGAAGAAGATGTACAAGTAATCACCAGATATATGAAAAAATGTTCAACATCCCTAGTAATAAGGGAAATGCAAATCAAAACTACCCTAAGATTTCATCTCACCCCAATTAGAATGGCGATTATCAAGAATACAAGCAACAATAGGTGTTGGCGAGGATGTGGTGAAAAAGGAGCACTCATACATTGCTGGTGGGGTTGCAAATTAGTGCAGCCACTCTGGAAAGCAGTGTGGAGATTCCTCAGAAAGCTTGGAATGGAACCACCATTTGACCCAGCTATCCCACTCCTTGGCCTATACCCAAAGGACTTAAAATCAGCATACTACAGAGATACAGCCACATCAATGTTCATTGCTGCTCAATTCACCATAGCCAGATTGTGGAACCAACCTAGATGCCCTTCAGTTGATGAATGGATAAAGAAACTGTGGCATATTTATACAATGGAATATTACTCCGCAATGAAGAATGATAAAATTATGGCATTTGTAGGCAAATGGTCAAAATTGGAGAATATCATGCTAAGTCAGATAAGCCAATCTCAAAAAACTAAAGGACGAATGATCTCGCTGATAAGCGGATGAGGACATATAATGGGGAGTGGGAGGGGCTAGCATTAGGTTTAGGGTTAGGTTTAGAGTTAGGCTAAGGAGAGTGGCAAGAATGAAGGAAAGAAGGACTGTGTAGAGGGAAAAGAGGGGTGGGAGGGGTGGGGGGAGGGGAAAAATAAAATAAACATCATTACCCTATGTAAATGTAAAAAAATAAAAAATAAAAAAAAAAAATAAAATAAACAACAACAAAAAAAATTATGATCAAAACCATATGAACCTAACAGATATTTACAAAACATTCATCACGTGGCTGCAGAATACATATTCTCATCTGCACATGTAATATTTTCCATGATTAATTATAAAATAGGTTATACAAGAAGCTCTAATAAAGTTAAGTATATGTAAATCATATCCAGTATTTTCGTAACTATAAGTCAATAACCAAAGTAACTTCAGAAATTTGACAAATATATGAAAATAAAACATCACATTCCTGAATAATCAATGGGTCAATAAAGGAAATAAAAGGGAAATTAAATAGTTTTAGAAAAGCAAAACTTTTAACCACAACATATCAAAACATATGGGATACAGCAAAAGACGTTCTAAGAGGGAAGTTTATACCAATGCATACCTGTATTACAAAAGAGAAAAATCTCAAATAAACAACCCAGTGTTGCACCTAAGAGATTAGAAACACGAGAAGAAACTTAAATCTAAATATGAACTGCGCTAGTATTCCACTGATTCTGGAGAATATGGGAATAGAGCGTGACCTGCGCTTCAGTCTTACGCAGTGCGATCTCTGATTCAGGGATTTTTAGAGACCCAGAGACAGGGCCCTTGTCTGACAGGTGACAAGCTGAGGAAAGCTGCCAACATAAGTGAAGCATTTGGTGTCTAAGTCCTATTTATATGCGTCTAAAAATTAGGGAGAGACAGCTAACAGTGTTTGCTGTGTGGACACGGCGATTCTGAATAGCCTCTGAACCATATAGCAGTACTCCTGGTGTTGCCCAAACCTACTCATCTAGTACCTACAGAATGGGAGAAAATATTTGCTAGCTCCTCTTCTGACAGAGGATTCATATCTAAAATACCTAAAGAACTCAAAAAACTTTACACCAAAAAAATCACTCAATTAATAAATGCATGAATGAATTAAATAGACACTTCTCAAAAGAAGAAATGCAAATGGCCAATAAATCCATGAAAAATGTATCATTAATAATTAGGGAAATGCAAATGAAAACTACACTGAGATTTCATGTCATACCAGTCAGAAGGCAGTCATTAAGAATACAAACAGGAATGATACCAGAATAAATTGGATATTGTTACCCTATATATATATATATATGATTACATGACCTGTGTAACCCTACATCATGTACAACCAGAGGAATGAAAAGTAATACTCCATTTATGTATGATGTGTCAAAAACGCATTCTACTGTCATGTGTGACTAATTACAACAAGTTTTTAAAGTTAAAAAAAGAATACAAACAATAATAAATGCTAGAGAGGATTTGGAGAAAAAGGGACAATTTTACACTTTTGGTGAGATTGTAAATTAGTAAACCACTATGGAAATCAATATAAAGGTTCTTCAAAATACTAGGCATGGAACCACCATATGGCTCAGGTATACCACTCTTCAGTATTTATCCTGAAGAATTAAAAGTCATGGTACTACAGTGATACAAGTACACCACGTTTCTAGCAAAGCAATTCACAAACTATGGAACCTCGTATAAGCCTAGGTGTTCATCAATGGATGAATGGATAAAGAAAATGTGGTACCTATACACAATGGAGTTTTATTCCCGTATAAAGACTGATAAAACTGTGTCATTTGTAGGAAAGTAGATGGAACTAGAGACCATTACATTAAATGAAATAAGTCAAACTCAGAAAATCAAGGGATATGTGTTTTTTCTCATACGGGGAAGCTAGAGAGGAAAAGGGAAAATAAAGAAAGGAGTAGATCTCACGAAAATCAAAGGCAGATCAGTAGATGAACGGGACCAGGGAGTGGAATTTGGCAGGGGAGTGCTGGGGAGTGATATTGGCCAAATTACATTGTTATATAGTGGGCATGTATGAAAATGTAACAGCAAATCCCATCAGTATGTACAACTATTATGCACCAATAAAAAAATGTGGGAAAAAGAAACACACATCCATTCTGAAAAATAATAAAATAAAATAAATTAGTAGAAGGAAGGTAATAATAAACAGCCAGGCATAAATAAAATAAGCACCACAAATACAAAGGATCAAGGGATGACTTATTTGGGAGGGAATAATCAATATTGACACACTTATTGAGAGATTAATATAGATAAAAATAGAGAAAAATCAGAGAAGGTAAAATGGACATAATGCCTAAGACATAGACACAAAGAATAACCAGAGACTACCATGAATATAAAAAAATTAGATAACTGATAAGAAATTACTAAATTCCTGAACACATAAAATTTAATAAGAGGAATTACGAAGAAACAAAAAAATTACGCAGATCAGTAAAATATAAGGCAATTGAATTCACTAATAAAATCTGTTCCTTCAAAGAAAAACCCTGCACCATATAGGAACAAAACAGGAAAAGAAGTGAAATTGTCATTTTGCATATGACAAGATCTTATATATGGGAAAAACAATTCCACCAGAATGCTAATAAAACCAATTATTGAATTCAGCAAAGTTTCAGGATAAAAATTAATGTATAGAAATCATAGTATTGATACATGCTAATGCTGAATTATCTGAAAAAGAAATAATGAAACAACTCTATTTATATTTGCTAAAAGAATAAAATACCTAGTTATAAGTTTATAAAAACAGTGAAATAACTCTACAATGGAATTTGTAAAACATTTATGAAAAAAAGAAGAGGCAACAAAAATTGGAAATATATACAATGTTTCTTGATTGAAAGAGCAAACTTTGCTAAAATACTCATATTATCTAAGGTGATCTACAGATTCAGTGCAGTCCCTATTAAAATAACAATGGCAGTTTTACAGAATTATCAAAAGAATTTCAAAATCATAGAAGACCCCAAATAGATCAATTTCTACCAAAAATAGAGAGGCACCATGTTCCCTGACTTCAGGTCATACTAAAAAAATCTATGGTAATCAGAACATCATGATCTTGGTTTAACAACAGACAAATAAATCAGTGGAACAGAACAGAAAGTCTAGAAGTACACATTTGCACCCACAGCCAACTGATTTTTGAAAAAAGATACTAAGAACATGAATTGGAGAAAGGACAGTCTTTATAACAAATGCTGTAGGAAAATGTAGATATCCACATAGAAAAGAAGGAACCTACACCCCATATCTCTCAAAAGGTCCAAAGATCAATTCAAAATGGATTAAGACTTAAATGTAAAACCTGTAACTGTGAAAATATTAGAAAATATTCATAGAAAACATAATTTAACACATTGATATGGGCGAGGACTCTTTTGGAAAAGATCCCCAAAGCACAAAAGATGAAGGAAATACAAATGGGACAGTAACAAACCAAAAATACTCTGCACAGCAATTAGACACTCAACAGAGGGCAGAGACAAATTAGAGAATGGAAGAAAATTATTTGGTATGTATACATGTAACAAGGGTTTGGTATACAGAATATATAAAGAATTCCAAATAATAGCAAAGTAATAATAATAACATGTTTAAAATCAGCAATAGATCTAAAAAAGATGTTTCTCAAAATAAGATATTGGGATGAACAACAGTTACATGGAAATATGTTGAATATCAATATTTATCAATGAAAGGCAAATCAATCCAACAATGGGATACTAGTTCACCCAAATAAGAATGCTTAATATCAGAGTCTGGGAATGGAATTTACTTTGCGTACCATGCCTGAGACACTGAATTCAATCCCTACCACCACTAAACAAATAAATAAATAAATATAGATATAAAAGAGAACTAAAATAAGAATGGTTTATATCAAACAGCCTAAAGATAACAATTGCTGGAAATGATATGGAGAAAAGGAAGCATTTAGATACTATAGGTAGGAATGCAATTTAGAACATGCATTATGTAAAATAGTATGTAGGTTCAACAAAAGTATTAAAAGTATAGCTACCTTTGGGTATAAACCAAGAAGTGGGATAGCTGGGTCAAATGGCGTTTCCATTCCAAGTTTTCTGAGGAATCTCCATAACACTTTCCAGCTATTATACTTCTCAGTTTATACCCAAAGAACTTAAAATCAGTATATTAAAATAATGCAGCCACATCAATGTTTATAGCAGCTCAATTCACAATAGCTAAACTATGGAACCAACCTAGGTGCCATTTGACAAATGAATGTATAAAAAAAATGTAGTATATTTATTCAATGGAGTATTACTCAGCCTTAAAGAAGAATGAAATTGTGGCACTTGCTGGTAAATAGATGGAGCTGCAGAATATCATGCTAAGCGAAATAAGTAATCCCAAAAACTCAACAGCCGACCGTTTTCTCTCATATGCAGATGCTAATTCACAATAGGTGAGGGGGCTAGAGAAGAATAGAGTTACTTTAGATTAGGCAGAGGGGAGTGAAGGAAGGGGAGTGGGTATGGGGATAAGAAGAATAGTAGAACAAATCAGACATTATTACCCCTTGTGCATATATAACTATATAACTGGTTGGAATTCTACATCATGTATAACCAGAAAAATGAGAAATTATACTCCATTGTATATAATGTATCAAAGTGCATTCTACTGTCATATATAAATAATTAAAACAAAAAAAATAAGAAAAGTATAGGTACTGTATGATACAGTGATGCTACTCACACATGTATGTTCAAAAGACATGAAATCAGTGTATCAAAGAAACTTCTTTACCTCATGTTCATGATAGTACTTTTTACACTGGTCAAGAAGTTAGGAACAAAATATGTGTCCATTTGACTAACTATAGATTAACAAATATGGTCAGTATATACAATGAAATACCATTCAATAATAATAAAGAATGAAATCCTGTCGTTGGGACAATGAATCAGAAACTACTTTGAAAACTAATACTCCAATAAGCTAGAACATCTTGAAGATATTGACAGGTTCCTAGAGATGTAGGACCTACTCAAATTGAACCAGAAGGATATAAAAATTTTAAACAAATCAATTTTAAATAATGAAATAGAAGACATCAAATCCTACCAACAAAGAAAATTCCAGGACTGGATGGATTCTTAGCCAAGTTCTACCATGTCTTTAAAGAATCACTAACACCAATCCTCCTCAAATTATTCCATGAAATAGAAAAGGAGGGAACTCTTCCAAACTCATTCTATGAAGCTAGTATCACCCTGATACCAAAAGCAAACAAGGACAAATCAAGAAACACATTAAAAAGATAGTGAGCCATAAACAAGTGGGTTTCATCTCAATGATACAAAGTTTCATCATAGGAGAAATGAGAGGTGAGATCAAGAAATTCTTAGAAACAAATGAGAACAGAGATTTAACATATCAGAATCTCTGGGAGAGTATGAAGGCAGTTCTAAATGTAATGAATCATTGAGCGACTCAATCATTTCCAGCAATTCTCATCTTTAACCTGTTTGTTATAAGCCATTCTTTTTTGATTTGCTAAGACTTACATTGTGACCTTAGAATATGGGCTATTTGGAAAAGTTTCCATGAACCACTGAGAAGAAATTTAATTCAGGCATTTATTGATGAAATAAATCTGTAGATGTCTCTTAGGTCTATTTGACTTATTGTATTATTTGTATTTGTATGACTCATCCAGTTGTGATATGTTGAAATCATCTAATATTATTGGATCTATTTGGAATTTAGTGTCAAGGCGTATTTTTAATGTAATTAGCTACACTGACTTTTGGGACATATATATTTACTTTTATTATATGATCTTTTTGAATTGATTGTTGACCTGATTTCAATATTATACAATGATATATGTGTCAAACACTACATGGTACTGTATTAATATATGCAAATTTGTATATTGGTTAAAAATTAAAATACAATTTACATAATTTTTCATATTATTTTATTTTAATGCTTTTATTAGTGCATTATTATACATATTTGTTGGGTTAATTTTGACATAATCATACATATAATTTGTTCCATTTCAGTCCCAGGGGCCTCATCTTTCCCTCTCTTTCTCCCTCCCTTATTCCCCTTCTTCTATGCTATAGGTCTTCCTTCTATGTATTTATCAATTTATGTTAATAGATGCCTTATAGATATCAAGAAGGCAAAATTCACTGTGGTATATTTATGCATGTACTTAGCATAACTTTGTCAAATTCAATCTGCTCTTTTCCTCGTGTTCTATTGGTTTCATCATTGTTTTGATTTTTCCTTTTCTAAGGCTTTGAGGTAGAACATTAGATGGTTTACTTTTTATTATTTAATTTTATTATTTATTGGGATCTAGTTTTTGTTCCCTCTAACAGAATGTATTGACCTTCTTTGATTCTTCTGATTAATTTTTGTTTAAAGTCTTATTTGTCAGATATGAAAATAGCTACTCCTGCTTTTAACAAGGATATTCTCAAATGAGTCTTTTTTTTCTTATTCTTGTTGTTTGTGTGTGTGAGAGAGTGTTAGGGTGAAGGATATGATGACTGCTAATACCATTCAGTGTCACTACCATAATTTGCTTTTGTACCATCTGTAAATGTTGTTTTAAAGAAAGGCAAGAAGAACCTTACAACTATTATGAAATTAATTTTAACACTACAGAGTACTGAAAATGTCTGGGGATTTTCATTAGTCCCTGGTCAATAGTTTGCATAAGTGCTTCTACATACTCTTGTCAATATTTACCATATTAGAATTTAAAAACTTGTGAATTCTTATTTGATTGTTAATTCATTTAAAAGAGCAATAACAAATCCATTGCATGTTAGCATGAATATAACATTTTTATTGAAAATTACTTATTTACCAAAACTATGACAGGACTTTACATTTATAACATCTATCTTTTTTAATAGATAACTGTTTTCTCTTATCTGTTCACATTTGATCTGTTGTGTGATATGTTGTTTTGGATGAACATATTTAATGGACATAAAATCACCTTGTGGTCTTGTTAAAATGTAAGTTCTTGCTCAATAAGACTGGAATGGGGCCCATGATTCTAGGTATCACAGGGTCCCAGATAATGAACATAATTTGACTGAAAATGTTCCAGAGTACAAGTTATTAAATATTTCAAATGTCACTCCTCCTTGGACCTCTCCTGAGCTTTTGTGATCTATAGATTTAGATTTACTTCCACACCTTTACTGGGAGTTAATCTAATAATATAAATCAAATTACATAAAACATATTGTCCTTGTAATAAATGATGAAAAAATTTAATATAATGAATATTATGTTATCTGATTATATACTTATTTTCTTTGGCATTTTTAGAAGATCAAGTTGGTAAAATTGAGATTAAATGTGTAAGAAACCACAGTATGTGTATAAACTCTATGTTCACATAATAATCTTTCAGTTTTTCCTTATATTCTCAATTATATAGAACAATCCCATCAATCTGGTCTTACCTATTTATGTTGTTAACTTAGAGAAACCATTTTACTGTCTAGACCAGTATTTACTAGTTAAAATATTGGAAGTTGTGGAAGGATTAGAGCTTTTTATTAAACATTTTTGTATGGATCCAAAATGTGTGTGACTGACTCAGCTAGGGTATCATTCACAAAACTCAGTTATTTCTTTATAACTTTTGTGAATTTTAACTTTTACCTAAGTTTTACTTTTAACTTGTTTTTCTTTAATATTTAAAGTTGGATTTTAGTAAACTTTATAAAAATTATCTATGTAACAATATCCATGGTAACATGAATTTGAGGTGCAACTTTTTTCTAATAAACATTAAATGTTTAAATTAAATGATTAAATGTTAACATAAAAAATGTTATTCATGCATCTTCTAAAAATTAGCTTTCAAACCACCAGTTCAAGGCATGCCAAGTTTTGGGAACATTTAAGTACTTATTCAAGATCATTTTGAAACTTAAGAAATTAAGAAACAAAGAACTTCATTTCCTTTATCAAAATCATTGGAACAAATTTGCATAAGAAACTCAATCTTCTGAGATAGCAAATTTTATATCTCAAATATCTTCCCCATCAAAATGTCTATGATTCCACTTTTTTTGTTTATTATATAAAATGAATTATCATCCTCCTAGTACTGCCTTGCAGGGTAAGAATACCAGTAAACTTTTCTCAAGCTCCAGAATGAAGAATTACTAAATACATTACTGTAGATAGACATGTAATTACTGAATTAGATTGCACTCGGATTAAACACATGGTAAATGCCTCTCAGTGGATCTTTGTATGCAAAATTGACCCTTCAGTAGTCAAGGAGTTTCAGGATGAAATAGTATTTACAAAAGTGACTTCCTCTAGTTATCAATCAATAAATGAATGAATTTATGATAACTTACTTCTCATTAGTCATTAAAAAATTTAAGATGGATTTAATCATATTACATCATGCCCTTGAAATCTAGTATTTTTTGGTCCACTTCTAACAAGAAATTTTGTATTTGCTTTTGAACAGTAAATAACAGGTTTTTGTAATCTTTGTGTTGGCATACTCTTCTCCTATGTCATTCCTTTGAAAAGGAAGGGATATTTTTTACCTGGGTAATGGAGAATGAAAGTGTAAAATGTTTAATGTAAAACCAGTCAAATGGGAAGTTAACAAGCACAAATGACATGATAAGTTTTGACATTACCCTATTTTTTTTGCAATCAAAAGTTTAATAGTGTGGGTGAGAAGTGAGGGTGACATACAGCATAGGACAGATGACCTTGAAGAGAGGATGGTGGGATGCTCACAGAACTGCTTTTTAAGGTTTAAATTCACCTGTCCTTGCTTCAATATTCCTGTCCCTTTAATTAGTTTATTACCCTTTGATTAACTCTCAGAAACCTTTCTAGGTGAGCATCCTGATATTATGGTTGGCAGGGCGATCAGGCAGTTGTCACATAGTTTTGTGATAAGGGAGGGTCCTATTGGGTGACCTGACTATGAGAGATAATGACGACATGGTCTAGAAGCCATAGTTTCCCTTGAGGGATTAGTATTAAGTGTAGTTGGGGGAGGTCTTCACATGCCAGACTCCACTTTCTGACACCTCCGTGTTTTAGATTAGGATACTCATGACTCTGTGAAATAGTTTCCTCAATGGATTAAAATTATCCACTGTTTTGGGGGAGGTTGGGCATTCCCGAATGCTTGCTTTTTTTGATTAGTTTTCCTGAGGTCTCAGTTTTATGACTCCTGGATTTTCTCAATGCAGAGGCCTAAAGTTTGTTCTTTATTGTCCTTTTCCCTTACTCATGTGTTCTTGGCCAACTAAACTACCTAACATTGGTATAGTCAAGACCCTATGAAAAGGTATCAGTATAAACATTTCATAAGGGAGAGTCAGAACTTCATTCCCAGAGCTCATCTACCCTCAGTGCAGCCTGCCAGCATCTTGCTCCTTTAAGAATCTCTGTTAACAGAGAAGCATACTGTAAAGGTTACTGAAATTATTCTTTGTAAAACTGCTCAAAGATTCTTTCTTCTTCTTCTTTTGTTTTACTTGTTCTAATTAGTTACATATGACAGTAGAATGCATTTTGACATATCATACATAAATGGAGCATATCTTCTCATTCTTCCGATTGTACATGATGTAGAATCACATGGGTCTTGTAATCATATATGCACATAGGGTAATGATATCCAATCATTTTACTGTCATTCCTACTCCCATGTCCCCTCCCCTCCCTCACTCCCCTATGTCTAGTCCAAAATACCTCTTTTCTCCCTTCTTTGCCTTATTGTGAATTAGCATCTGCACATCAGAGAAAACATTCAGCCTTTGGTTTAGTGGGATTGGCTTATTTCACTTAATGTCATATTCTCCAACTCCATCCATTTATCTGCAAAGGCCATAAATTCATTCTACTTTAAGGCTGAGTAATATTTCATTGTTTATATATGCCACATTTTCTTTATCCATTCATCTGTTGAAGGGCACCTAGGTTGTTTCCATAGTTTAGCTATTGTAAAAATTGAGCTGCTGTAAACATTGACATGGCTGCATCAGTGTAGTATGCTAATTTTAAGTCCTTGGGTATAAATGAAAGAGTGGGATAGCTGGGTCACATGGTGGTTCCATTCCAAGTTTTCTTAGGAATCTCTATACTGCTTTCCAGAGTCGCTACACCAATTCATGTCCCACCAGCAATGTATTAGTGTATCATTTTCCCACATCCTCTCCAACATTTATTGTTGCTTTTATTCTTTTTTTTTTTTTTAAGGTGTGCACTTTTATTGAACTGGTCTCAAGTCAGGGTACAGGTAAGCCCTGGCTCCCTCCACACCTCAGCCCACTCTCAGGGAGACCAAAAGCCTTCATACATCTCGAGTTGGGGGACAAAAAGGGGGGCCACAATGGCTGACCATTCAAAAAAAAAATAAAAAAGTATTAAGGCAAAGATTAAAAAAATTTGCATTACATAATTTACACAAAAGCAATGCTGTCACCTCCCCTGTATGGACTTGGGTGAGGACTGGGCCATCCTCCAGTAGGAGGAGTGGGGCGGCTTTTGGGAGGGCGAGGGACTTCCTGTAACAATGCATCTCACTATATTTGGAATGACGATTAAAAAAAAAGAACAATGTACAATCAAAGTCCTCGGCCATATTGTAGAACTTTGGGGATGCTCGCTCCAACCGACTGCTGTCACCTTCACCGTTCCAGTTTTTAAATCCTGAGTCAAAAGCGCCAAAACAAAAACCAAAAACAAAAAGGAAAAAACAAAAACAAAAACAAAAACAAAAAAACAAATAAAGCCATGACAATCTCATCTCGTTTTCTGCGTAAGTTAGGTTTTTGTCAAGAAAGGGTGTAACGCAGCTAAGTAACAGTCCACCTAGAAGCATTTACGGTGGACAATGGAGGGGCCAGACTCGTCGTACTCCTGCTTGCTGATCCACATCTGCTGGAAGGTGGACAGTGAGGCCAGGATGGAGCCGCCAATCCACACAGAATACTTGCGCTCAGGGGGAGCAATGATCTTGATCTTCATTGTGCTGGGTGCCAGGGCCGTGATCTCCTTCTGCATCCTATCAGCAATGCCTGGGTACATGGTGGTGCCACCAGACAGTACTGTGTTGGCATAGAGGTCCTTGTGAATGTCAACGTCACACTTCATGATGGAGTTGAAAGTAGTTTCATGGATGCCACAGGATTCCATGCCAAGGAAAGAAGGCTGGAAGAGCGCCTCAGGGCAGCGGAACCGCTCGTTGCCAATGGTGATCACCTGGCTGTCAGGCAGCTCGTAGCTCTTCTCCAGGGAGGAGCTAGAGGCTGCAGTGGCCATCTCCTGCTCGAAGTCCAGGGCAACGTAACACAGCTTCTCCTTGATGTCAGGCAAGATTTCCCGCTGGGCTGTGGTGGTGAAGCTGTAGCCACGCTCAGTCAGGATCTTCATAAGGTAGTCTGTCAGGTCCCAGCCAGCCAGGTCCAGACGCAGGATGGCATGGGGGAGGGCATACCCCTCCTAGATGGGCACTGTGTGGGTGACCCCATCACCGGAGTCCATCACAATGCCGGTGGTACGACCAGAGGCATACAGGGACAGCACAGCCTGGATGGCCACATACATGGCTGGGGTGTTGAAGGTCTCAAATATGATCTGGGTCATCTTCTCACGGTTGCCCTTGGGGTTCAGGGGTGCCTCGGTCAGCAGCACAGGGTGCTCCTCGGGGGCCACACGCAGCTCGTTGTAGAAGGTGTGGTGCCAAATCTTCTCCATGTCGTCCCAGTTGGTGACAATGCCGTGCTCAATGGGGTACTTCAGGGTCAGGATGCCTCTCTTGCTCTGGGCCTCGTCACCCACATAGGAATCCTTCTGGCCCATGCCTACCATCATGCCCTGGTGCCGCGGGCGCCCCAGGATGGACGGGAAGTCGGCCCGAGCATCGTCACCCGCGAAGCTGGCCTTGCACATGCCCAAGCGGTTGTCAACAAGGAGCGCAGCGATATCGTCATCCATGGCGAGCTGGGTGGTGGGTGTGGACCGGCAGCAGCGGAGCGGCGAGGGGACTGTACTCGCAGGGTGGACGCGGTCCCGGCAGTCTGCTTTTATTCTTGATGACTACCATTCTGACTGGAGTGAGATGGAATCTCAGTGTAGTTTTAATTTGCATTTCTGTAATTGCTAGAGATGATGAACATTTTTTCATATATTTGTTGATCAGTTGTATTTCTCCTGTGAAGTGTCCGTTCAGTTCCTTAGCCCATTTATTGATTGGATTATTTGGTTTTTTTTTAGTGTTAAGTTTTTGAGTTCTTTGTATATCATGGAGAATAGTACTCCATCTGAGGTGCATGTGGCGAAGATTTTCTCCCATTCTGTAGGCTCTCTCTTCATGTTATTGTTTCCTTTTCTATGAATTTTTTTGGGGGGTACCAGGAATTGAGCTCAGGGGCTCATGGCCACTGAGCCACATCCTCAGCCCTGTTTTCTGATTTATTTAGAGACAGGGTCTCACTGAGTTGCTTAGCACTTTGCCATTGCTGAGGCTGTCTTTGAACTCTCAATCCTACTCCCTCAGCCTCCGGAGTCACAAGGATTATAGGTGTGCACCATCATATCTGGCAAAACTTTTTAATTTGATTCCCTCCCACTTATTGATTCTTGATTTTACTTCTTTTGCTTTAGGAGTCTTATTAAGGAAGTCAGTTCCTAAGCTGATATGGTGGAGATTTCAGCCTACATTTTCTTCTATAAGGTGCAGGGTCTCTGTTCTAGTGCCTGGGTCATTGATCCACTTTGATTTTTGTTCATGGGAGAGATAGGGGTTTAATTTCATTTTGCTACAGAAGGATTTCCACTTTTCCTATCACCATTTGTTGAAGAGACTATCTTTTCTCCAATGTATGTTGTTGGAGCCTTTGTTTAGTATGAGATAACTGTATTTCTGTGGGTTTGTCTCTGTCTTCTATTCTGCACCATTGGTCTACATATCTATTTTGGTGGCAATACCATGCTGTTTTTGTTCCTATGGCTCTGTAGTATAATTTAAGTTCTGGTATTATTATGCCTCATGTTTTGTTTTCTTGCTATTGCTTTGGCTATGCTGGGTCTCTTATTTTTCCAAATGAGTTTCATGATTGCTTTTTCTATTTTTATGAAGAACGTCATAGATATTTTATTTGGAATTCAATTAAACCTGTGTAATGCTTTTGATAGTATGGCCATTTTGACAATGTTAATTATGCCTATCCAAGTGCACACAAGATCTTTCCATCTTCTACGTTCTCCTTCAATTTCTTTCCTTAGTGTTCTGTAGTTTTCAGTGTAGTGGTCTTTCACCTCTTTTGTTAGATTGATTCCCAAGTAATTTTTTCAGGCTATTGTGAATGGGGTAGTTAATTTCTCTTTCAGTGCATTCATCATTTATATATAGAAACACATTTGATTTATGGGTGTTAATTTTATATCCTGCTACTTTGCTGAATTCATTTATTAGTTCTTGAATGTTTCAGGTGGAATTTTTTGGATTTTCTAAATATAGAATCATGTCATTGCAAATAGGGAAAATGTGAATTCTTCTTTTCCTATCTGTATGCCTTTAATTTCTTTTTCTAATTTTTCTGGCTAGAGTTTCAAGGACAATGTTGAATAAAAGTGGTGAAAAAGGGCATCCTTGTCTTCTTCCAGTTCCTCGAAAGAAGACTTTCAATTTTTCTCCATTTAGAATGATGTTGTCCTTGGTTTTAGCATAGATAGCTTTTACAATGTTGAGGTATGTTCCTGATATCCCTAGGTTGTCTAGTGTTTTGAACATGAATAGTTGCTGTATTTTGTCAAATGCTTTTTTTGTATCTATTGAGATGGTTATATGATTCTTGTCTTTAAGTCTATTGAGGTGATGAATTACATTTATTGATTTCTAGATGTTGAACCAAACTTGCATCCCTGGGATGAACCCTATTTGATCGTGGTGCACTTTATTTTTAATAGGTTTTTATATGCAATTTGCCAGAATTGTATTGAGAATTTTTGCATCTATGTTCACTAGGAATATTGTTTTGAAATTTTCTTTTCTTGATGTGTCTTTGTCTGGTTTTGGTATCAGGGTAATGCTAGCCTCAAAATGAGTTTAGAAAGTTTCCTTCCTTTTCTGTTTCATGAAATAATTTGAGGAGTGTTGGTGTTAATTCTTCTTTGAAGGTCTTGTAGAACTCTGCTAAGAATCTGTCTGGTCCTGAGTTTTTCTCAGTTTGCAGGTTTTTGATGGTGTCTTCTATTTCACTGCTTGAGATTGATCTGTTTAAATTGTGTATGTCCTCCTGGTTCAGTTTGGTCATATGTCTCTTGAAATTTTTTGATGTCTTTAAAATGTTTGATAAATGGAAAACTTATAGAAAAAAAATTATGAGTTATAAATTTTCAAAATAGTTTCTAATTATCTTCTGTATTTCAGTAGTGTCTGTCATGAAATTTTCTTTTTCATCACAAATTTTAGTAATTTGTGTTTTTTTCTCTCTTTCTCTTTGTTAGTGTGGCTAAGGTATTATTAACTATATTTTTTATTAGAACAAGTTTTTTGTTTTGTCAATTTTTTGAATTGTTTCTTGTGTTTCATTGATTTAAACTCTGATTTAAATTATTTCCTATCTTCTACTGCTTTGTTGTTGGTTTGTTCTTTTTCTAGGGCTTCAAGATTTAATATTAAGTCTTTTATTCATTGACCTTCTGTTCTTTTAATGAATGAGCTCAATGCAATGAAATTTCTCCTCTTTGCACTGCCTTCATGGTATCCTGAGATTTTGATATGCTATATCAGTATTCTTATTTACCTCTATGTTTTTTTTTTAATTTCCTCCCTGATTTCTTCTTGTATCCTTTCATCATTCAATTGTGCATTATTTAGTCTCTAGGTGTTAGAGTACCTTCTGTTTTTATTCTATCAATGATTTCTCTTTTCATTCCTTTATGATCTGAGAGGATGCAGGATATTATCTGTCTATGTTTTTCTATTTGCTAAAATTTGCTTTGTGGCATATGATATTGTCTTAGAGAATGATCCGTGTATTGCTGAGAAAAGTGTATTCACTCATTGATGGATGAAGTATTCCATATATGTCTGCTGAGTCTGCATTGTTGATTTTATTACTTACTTTTATAGTTTCTTTTTTTAGTTTTTGTTTGTAAGATCTATCCAGTAGTGAGAGAGATGTGTTAAAGTTACCCAATATTAATGTGCTGTGATCTGTTTGATTCTTGAAGTTGAGAAGTGTCTGTTTGATGTACATAGATGCTCCATTGTCAGGGCATAAATATTTACAATTGTTATGTCTTGTTGATGTATAATTCCCTTAAACAGTATGAAATGTCCCTTCTGATTACTTTTGGCTTAAAATTCACTTTATCTCAAATGATGATAGAAACCTATGCTTGGTGATGCATTCTCTGTGACTAATATGTTTTCCCCATCCTTTCACCTTCAGTCTGTGAATGTCTTAGCCTATGAGGTGAGTCTCTTGGAGACAGCATATTGTTGGGTCTTGTTTTTTAATCCAATCTCCCAGTTTATGTCTTCTGATTGATGAGTTTAGGCCATTAATATTCAAGGTTATTATTGAGATACTATATGTGTTTCTGGTCATTTTGGTCTAATTCTCATTTTTAATTTAGATTAGTTTCTCTGTTTATTGAGTATTCCTTTAGTGTAGTTCCTCGTTTTGCTGGATTTCACCTTGTTTTCATTTTTTCTTCATGGAATATTTTGTTGAGAATATTCTAAAATGCAGGCTTTCTAGTTGTGCATTTTAAAAAAAATTTATTCATCATGAGAGGATTTTATTTTATATTCAAACCTGAAGCCTAATTTGCTGTATATAAGATTCTTGGTTGGCATCCATTTTCTTTCAGAGCTTAGTATATATTATTCCAGGATCTCCCTAGCTTTGAGGGTCTGGGTTGAGAAATCAGCTGAGATCCAAATTTATTTCCCCCATATGTAATCTGATATTTTTCTTTCACTGCCTTTAAAATTTTGTCCTTATTCTGCTTACTAGGCATTTTCATTATAATGTTCCTTGATGTGGGTGTGTTGTAATTTTGCATATTTGCGGTCTTGTAAGCCTCTTTTAGTTGGTTTTCCATTTCATTCTTTATATTTGGGAAATTTTCTGTTATTACTTCATTGAAATGATTGTGCATTCCTTTGGCCTTTGGTTTGCATCTCTGCACCTTCATCTGTGCCAATAAATATTAAATTTGTTCTTTTCATGTTTTCCCATAATTCTTGGAAGTTATGTTCATGGTTTCCTAACATCTCTCCATGGTCAACTCTGTTTTCAATATTATATATTTTGTTTTCATTGCCTGAGGTTCTGCCTTCCGAGTGTTCTAGTCTGTTGGTGATGATTTGTATTGAATTTTTCATATGCTTTCAAGTATTTCTGTTTGTTTTTTTCCAGAATCTCTATCCCTCTATTGAAGTGATCTTTTGCTGCCTGTATTTGCTCTTACATCATACTTTACTTTGCACATCAGTTAACTATGTACATTCTAAACTCCTTCTCTGATATTTCTTCCACTGTGGTGTTGATGGATTCTGTTATTGGAGTATCTTGGTTTGCTTGGGGCCAGTTTTTCCCCTGCTTTTTCATGTTGTTTGTGTGTTTACTCATCTAACAGTATGAATCTGAGTCAGTAGAGTTTCTAACCTGTGTACTTATAGTTTCCCTGAAGTTTTCCCTAGCTCACTGTTTAGCGGGTGACAATAACAACAACCATTGAAAACAATTACAGCATTAAACCAAATAGTTCCTACTATGATGCCTACAATGTTAGGTATCAGAATAAACAGAAATGATATGATCATTTATTGTCTATAATAAAAATAACAAGTTTACAATAGGGTTTACATTTTCAAATGGTGGACAGGGAGAGAACAGGAATGATATAGGATGTGATGATTATTAGGAAGGAGGAAAGAAGGCAGAAGTAAAAGATTAAAGGGTGAGTGAAAGAGAGAACAATAGAACTTGACTTAGCAGAAGAAAAGTGAGAATCAAGGGAAATAGGTAGAAGAAATATATATATATACACACACACGTACATATATATAGCAACAATTTAAACTAAAAATTAAAATCAAAGAATAAAAACAAAACTAAAATATGCTAATCAAACATCCAAGTTCACAAACAACTAATCCATTTAAAACAACTGGCTTTAAAAATGATAGAGAGCTGAGAAAAAAATAGGAAACTCTATAAATATACATGTGCCATTAAGGTCACACTTAAACAGTGAAAAAGTATAAAGGGAGAAAAAGAAAAGGAAAGACAAAAAGTCTTGATGAAGAGCTAAATAATTATTTCCCTTGGAGTTCAAAATATTCTCAGCTTCCCTTTCCAGCAGTTTCAGATGGGGTCTTCTGGATCGAGATGCTCCATGCTCTGGATTGCTGGAATGAGAGAGGTCATCCCATAGGCGGTGTTCCTGGAGGCAGGGTTTAGGCTTAGGTGGGCTCCAGGCTCCTTGCTGAATGCCACTTGGTCTGGAGGTTCAACTCCTGTGGTGGGGGAGGCAATTTGTATTCTGCAAGACCCCACATTTCCTGGCCTGGGTTCAGTCTCCAAACAATTTATCTCATCCACACCCTTCTGAGTTCCCATCCAGATGCATTTCTCCCAGCTGGTCCTACAAGCAGTGGGACTGGATGGGGAGGGGTAGAGTCAGGTGTGTTTTCATGACCAGTTGTCCCCTGTGTAAGCCTCTCTCCTGGTTTGATTTTCTTCTGCTTGCTTAAGCCCACTCTATGTTGTGCAGCATGTGTTTACTGTGTCTGTATTTTGGGCCAAACTTGGGTTTGCCAGGAATTGGCTTCCTCAGTTGCCAACCCCAGTATTGCAACTGCAAATTGGTTCCTTCCTATTTCCTTTGCACACTACCTGGAGAAATGGAAACTTCTTTCCCCACACATGGATATCATACAGCACGTCCTTCAGGATTGTTGTGCAATGTCCTTGGTCTCTAAATGCTCCATAACCAAACATACCTTAGGCCTCCCAAAAATGTAGGTTCTTTTAATTCTCTTATCCTTTTCTATGCTCATGACTCAAGCTTCCAGCTGGGCTGTGGCAATGGCTGTGCTGCTTGGAAGTTTTTCCTTATTGTATTATATCCAACCTCCTGTGTCCTCAGTCTGCTTTGAATAGCCAGTTTTAGGTTCCAGTAAAGTACCCCCCCCCTTTTTTTGTTCTCCCACCTTGTGGAGAAGCTGCTTGTTTGGTTTTTATGGTTTCACACCACAGAGCAGCTAGAAATGTGACTTTCTCTCCATTTTGAATCCGCTGCCATTACCCTATCTTTAATGGTGGAGATTATTAGAAAAATTTGATTTACATTATTTTAAGGGTCATGTGTTTGCAAGGCACACCAAAATTATATGCACACTACCAAAAAGAAAATTTAGAAGAAGTTTTTTTTCCTATTCAATCAGAACTTACTTTTTTCCTTAATCTCAAGAACAGCAAATTATCATTTGAATTATAGTCTTTTCCAAGAAAAACATAATATTGAATTGCTTCAATTAGTATAAAATAAATTTTTACATGAATAAATGTACTGTATTTTAGCACCATAGTTTATCTCAGTGTGAACACATAACTTTCTATTTTTAGTTTTTTCTTGGGAAGAGGATAGAAGTGCTATACAGTAGGTTATTTAATCAAATAATCTGGATAATAGAAGGTGAATATGTACACAATAGCCAACTTTCTAGTGTTTGAAGTCTTGGAACACAATAAAATACAGTTAGCATGAAAGCTGTACTGAGCATTATTGAATCCTACTTTGATGATTCAGATGACACTTCAGGACTTTCACCGCTCCAGGGTCATCATTATGAAGATAAATTCTTATTAAAATATGGTGATGCCAGCTAAAAAAGATTTCTCATTGATAAAAGACTGAGCAGACAACACAGACCTTATTATACTGTTGTATAAAAAGCAGATATATTTTATGTGATTCTTCCCCTACTGGAATTAAAGAGAGAACACTTTGTGAAAAAATTATGCTTGTTGGGAAAGCTATTGCATTTACAAATTCATGTATTCAAATAGATTTACTGAGAACCCCATATGTATCATTTTTGAGGCAGCAATGGAGTAATAAAACTGAATTTTATAACACATGCACTTATACTGAGAATAAACAAAATGGTATGCTGTCTGAGGAACTGTTTATTTGTTTACTTATTTAATATTTTCTGATAGCTTAAATTGGGACTTTAATATACTTAATAAAGGATTAGGGCTAGGGTTGTAGCTCAGTGGCAGGGCACTTGCCTAGCATGTGTGACGTACTGGGTTCTATTCTCAGCACCACATATAAACAACAACAACAACAACAAAAGATTCTTTGACCACTAAACATATATTTAAAAAAAAATTTAAAAAGAAAGGAGTACCTGGATTAGGTAAATAAACACAATTGGACTTTTATGAAAAGAGTAAAAATATCTACTGAGGATGATTAGATATTTCCTTCTTTTATTTTTCTTTTCTTTTATTTATGTATTTATTTTTGGTACCAGGGATTGAACTCAGGGGCACTCGACCACTGAGCCACATTCCCAGTCCTATTTTGTATTTTATTTAGAGACAGGGTCTCACTGAGTTGCTTAGCACCTCGCTTTTGCTGAGTCTGACTGAACTCGTGATCCTCCTGACTCAGCCTTCCGAGCCACTGGGATTACAAGCATGTGCCACTGTGACCAGCTAGACATTTCTTTCTTATAGTGTCAACTTATTCCATTTACTATATGATTAACTGCAATATAGATATGAAATAGATACAGTGACATTTTGAATATAAACTTAGTTTTAGCTCCTTGCCACTAAAGATTTGGAAGAGTGTTGACCTATGTGACAAAGAGGAATGTCTGTTCTGATACATTCTTGATCAGCTTCTTATATGTTCTTCTGATCATCTGTTTCCCATAAAATTTTTTGTTATACTATTTATGCTGTAAATAACCTCTTATTATATCATCCTCATCTAATTTGTAGATTTTTAATCTTTACATATGTTATTCCTTCACGTTGCTTTAAAAACATTTTCATTGGTAGATTCTCAGGGAATTTATTTCACTGTTATACCCCAAGTGAAATGTTAGCTTTCTCTTTTCCTTGGTAGTTATAAGAATAGTTTGTTTTTCTTGTTTCTGGAACTCTGCATAACCCAGTCCCTCCTTCTAGTCTGCTATACTTCTAATCTTTGTGCTTTTTCTAATATTGCCATAATACAGGTTCTGGGAAGTATCATACATATTCTGCTTCTTTTTGTTATAGGGGGCAAACAAAAAAGGAGTTTTAAACTGAAAAACCCCTTCCCATTGATTAGTGGAAAGACTGATATTTAGGATTGTACAATTAAACATTAATTTGTATCTCAGCACATTTCATTTTGTATCACACTGAATATGTCATAGGATTGATAAAAAATAGTCCTTGCTGCAGGGCATGGTGGCTCATGCCTTCAATCCCAGTAGCTTAGGAGGCAGAGGCAGGAGAATTTCAAGCTCAAAGTCAGCCTCAGTGACTTAGGAGTCCCTAAGCAACTTGGGGAGACCCTATCTCTGAATAAAATACAAAAAAAAGGGCTGGAGATATGACTTAGTGGTTAAGTGCTCCTGGGCTCAATCCTTGGTACTGGAAAAAAAAAAAAAACAGTCCTTGTTCCCCAAAAGGAATAAGGCTCATTTCAAATATCAGCTGAAGATTTCTGCTTTGAATACATACAGTTAGACACTGATGTGAAACCTATGTTTACCTTATTAAGCAGGATGGTGATTTAAAATTTCCTCAAGTTTCTTCATCTGTAAAAGTGTGAATAGTTCTATCATCATTACATAAGGAAAGTTGGTTCATCTAAAAGATAATCAAGGTACACAATGTATGTGGAATAAATGCATGTCTTGGGTTAATGACTTCATTTTGCTGTTGTAGTTTATTTAGCATTGATAATCTCAGAGAATAAATGGATATTAAGGAGGGTATCATCTGAGTATATCATAGACCCATCAGGAAACTACATCATAGACAAAAGACCCAGAATTTCATGAAAGAACTTGTTTATAAAAAACTGCTTCGATTTTGCATGAGTCAGATGTCATCATCATGGGAGGCAAAACCGTTAAGACCTCATGTTATCAAGTCAGACAAATTTGGTTTGAATTTTGGAACTACCACTTACAGTAGGATCTTGGATTCATTACTTAATCCAATGTAGAGAACAGGAAATAATACAGTCTTTGCTACAGGCTCAAGGCAAAGACATCAGGACAAGTAGAAGAGAGAATTTTTGTCCACAACAAGGAAGAATAGTGGGACCTAAAAATCACATTTTTTCCTGTATCAGTTCAACTTATAGATTCAAAGAATTCATGTATGTGTTCCTTAATTCATTCTGTCAACAAATATTTATTAATCATATATTATGTTCAAGTACTATGCTTAATACAAACACCTAGGCTATATGAGCAATGAAAGGCAGGTATTATCCTACTGTCATGGAACTCACAGTTCAGTGATAGAAATATTTGAGTTTGGAAGACTTTAAGAGGTTTGTCTAGTCCACTATTTTCCAAACTTTTCTTTGCAAGATGTTAGTTGTCCTATGATTGATCAATAGCTGCTTAATAAATAAATGTGTTTGAATGATCAAATTTGATAAATGGTATATATTATATCACTCCAATTGGAGAATCATAGAACATGTTGGCACATTAAATACTTTGAGAAGTTTTCCAATAAAACCATCTATTGACCTAGGATTAACCCAGCATTTCCAATATATGTTTGACCATAGACCCATAGACACCTAATTTTATAAAAAATTTGGTGATAACACATGAGATATAGATTCACTAAGCAAAATTTGAGAAGTTCTGATCTAATTAAGCCCTCTTATTTTGAAGTTGAAATAACTAAAAATAAAGAACAGAACTAAGTAGTTTAATATTACCCAGTTTCTCTTTAGATGAGTAGAGTACTGGAGGCTTGTTCCATGCTTCTACTTCACCATGAAACTCCCAAGAAAGCAATCCTCTTTGCTTTACTCTTAGAAAAAGTTTCAAAGAGATTGTACAATATTTTGAATTATTTTATGACTGTCCAAACCATAAATTAAACTTTAGATAATTCAAAGACTATTCTATGATCCACTTTAGATTTTTCTTGAAAATCATACAGAAAAATGAAAACTACTATAATTTATATATTATCAATTAAAATCATTTAATATTTTTGTATTATACTTGGAAATGTAAAAATGGTTTATGACAAAATTATAAATTATTTTAATAACTTTACAAAATCCCACACTGATTACTCAGAACAGATTATTTGACTATCTTAAAATATGGAACTTTTAACAAAATAATTTTATTTTTGTGTTTTATATGGGATAACCTTCCAGTGCTCAATTAAGTTTGGTTATCTTTTTGAAATCTTAGTACAAACCATCCTCTTACTCAATTCTTATAAATACAAGAAGAGTTGTAATTAGTGGGATTTTATTTTGCTTGCTTTCATTTTGCTTATGTTCTTTTATACACAGTGGAGACAAAAAATAAATGGTAGTTATTGGGTGGAAAGGTGCACAATTGAGCAATTACTCACTCTTTGTTTTGTGAACCTCTTACCACAAATACTAGTCATAATAACTATTATTTGATTATCTTTTTAAAAATTAAATGTAGAAAATAAACATAGAGAACAAAAAAGAGGCGGGGATGTACAATAGGCTCAGTAATAAAGAGAACGGCAACAAACTCTTAGTGCTCTTTGGAAAGAGTAGTTTTAACAAAGTAAGCAAGAATCATTTTCTCTGGTTGAGTGTTGATTCCCCAGCGTGCTCTCAGTAAGTAATTAGAATGGCCCACTGAATGTCAGCATCAGCTTGTTTATTCTCATTATTTTATCATTTTAAAAACCCTCTAGGTGATGAGACATGCAGTATAGAACATAATTACCATTATTAGCATACTAATTGGACACAAAAATAGGCCAACTACAAGGTAGCCAACTGAATAATTTCACATTAATCAAACACCATAGTGAATAAGCCTATTGTTAAATTGACAGCTTCCATAATTGGCAATATTTTGCAGTGAAATATCAAAATTTCTTTGTAATATCTCTCTAGCTTCATATAATTTAGTAATTTCCCTTGTTCCTATCTTCAAATGTGACCACCTAACTCAGGTTTGAGAAAATATCATGATGAAAATATTAGTCTTTTAACAACTGACCCAAGTATTTAAAGAGAAACTTGCCTTCATCAAGAGATGTGAATTATAGCAAAATAATAAAGCTAGAAATTTAGAAATGTGTTATTGTATATTATGTTTTGTTTCTAAATGTGTGTTCTTGTAATCTCAAAAGCTGGTTGACCACATTGATCCTTTTAGGGCTAATCTATTTTTAAAAAAGGGAAATTATGTTACCTAGCACTAATCCTTTAACTCTATTTAACAATATCACATTCTTTATGTATCAGCTGTTACAAACACTAACTGCTTCAGGCCAGCAGTATTTTTCCTTTTCTTCAGGTAAATAGACTTTATATAGACTACTTTTTTTCTTAGTAGATGAGAGTCATTATGAAAGAACAGAATGCATAGGAGATCCCTTTCTTCTGACTTCAGTTGATATCGCTTTCATTAGAGCAAATGCTTATTCAAATATCACTTATGTCCACCAGTTTCCTTAGGATCTAAATCTCAGCTGGGTACCATTTAAGTTTTTCTTCAACATAATTTCAGTAGATGTTTTCTATTGATCCAAAAAATAAACCTCTTGCTTCAATCAATCCTTTATATGCCAAAGATACACATTTTATAATTTCCTTATGTATACTTTCTGCTCATGATTTCTCCTTCTGGATTATCTGTCCCCAGTTTTACATTTATGAAAACTTCCTTCTCTACAAGAACTAACTCAAATCCCTCCTCATGATGCATTCCCTGACTACTGTGACCACAAGTAACTTTCTTGTTTCTGAGGTTCTGTTATGGTTTCTATTTATTTTCATTTATATATTCAATCAGAAAACACTGATCTATTCAATGCCAACCAGGCTATTTGCAACAGAAAGACAAATATGGCTCTGGTACAGTTCCTCCTTAAAGTTTCTTAAGTATAGTCCTATTACATAACATATTTGAGAGTAGGAAATCTCTCTCTCTCTCTCTCTCTCTCTCTCTCTCTCTCTCTCTCTCTCTCTGTCTCCCTGTCTCTTTTATTCATATTGTACCCTCTTATTAGTGAAGGCATGAGAGGTGATCCAGAAAAAAACAAATGGAATAAATTTCTGTTACTTTTCCCTTCTTGCATATCTTATTAAAGTTACGTATCATTCCCATGTGGAATCTCCTTATAAAATACTTCAGCTTCAAGACTTTATTTTCTCCCCATCCTTATTTTTTCTAGTGTATTAGTTTTCTATTACAGTAACAAAATGCCTGAGGTAATCAACTTTTAAAGAGGAAAGGTTCATTTTGGCTCAAAATTTTAAAGGTTTCAATCCATGATCCCTTGACTTCAGTGATTTTGGGCCTAAGTCATGGCAGCACATCTTGTGGACAATGTGTAGCAGAGGAAGTTGTTCACTTCATAGTGGATAGGAAAAAAAAAGAAAGAAATGGGAGAGCACAGTGTTCCAATATCCCGTTCAATGCCATACTCCAAATCAACTTTGTTCCACTAGATCCCACCTCCTAAAAGTTCCATCACTTTTGAATAGCACAAAGGCTGGGGATCAAGCCTTCAACAGATGGGTCTTTGCAGGAAATTCAAGATCCAAAACAAAGCAATTATTCTTATAGCATGGATATTTATTCCCATATTGGCTTCTAGATCTCAGCTTGCCACCAAATATTATGTGCCTTCATTTTCTTGTACCTTACTTTTTCCATGTCTAAAAAGGAAGAGATGTTGTAGGTTATATGACACATAACTATTCTGCAGTCTACTTCAGAATCATATATGTAGCATTTTGATTAGCAACTGGGAATTGAATCAAATTAGTGGTTCCCAATCCTGTGTCTACATCAAATTGTACAGAAATATTTTAAAACATGCCATTGACAACACTCCCCAAGAATAATTTGAATTCTAAGATATCACTATTTTACTTTTGACATTGTAATTTAAAAGAAAATAATTTATACATAATTTTACATATTTATGGAGGACAGGGTGATGTTTCAATATATGAATATAGTGATCAAGTTTGAATAATTAGCACACACATCACTTTTTCATTTCCTTATGGTGAGAATATTCAAAATCTTCTAGACTTTTTGAAACATACTATATATTAGTTAACTACTGACTGAAATTATCAACTTCATGGGAAAGAATTATGGAATGCAGCCCACATCTTGCCATAAGAAGTATATGAGTTAGGGTACTGACTCATCAACTGTAATGCAGATCCAGTATTAAAATAGCAGTTTATTGAAAGACACAGAAATTGGTTTTCACCTCCTGCAAAATATGGGTAGGTAATCCAGGGCAACTAAACAACTATCAAGGACCCAGGATGCTACTACATTCTTATACCACTATTACAATCACATTCTGTCTAGCTGGAAAAGGAAAAGGTTTAGGATGATAAACACTTTTTGCTCTGGAAGGCAAATAGCCCTGCTATTGCACATATCACTTTTCTCACATCACATTTACCAGAACTCAGACATATGGCCACACATGGCTGTAAATGAGGCTTATAAATATAACATTCATCTGAGTGTCAACATACTCAAATAGTAATTCTACGAATTTGTAAGAAGAGAATGCATATTTGAGGAAATCTGGTAATTTGTCATAGGAAGCATATTTTATTAACCTGTTCAAATTTCTTTCCTTTATCAGAATCCTTCTTTCCTCAATTATGTTTACCACTCTCCAAGCCCACATTAATATCACTTTACTACAGTCCTTGATACAAAACTTAAGTCAGCTTGAAGATAAGTGAAATATTTTGTCTTATTATTATTATTCAAGGATATTCATCAAGTTTTGTGTTTTTCATTTTTGTTTCTCTATTGTTTTAGTAGCAGGAGTAACTATGTTAATTACAAATTAGCTGATACTAATTGTATAAATTAATGTGATTCACTGAGATATACATTATATCCTATGAATCTATACATTAGTATACACTGTATTGATCATGTCCATCAACACTTGTTCTGTTCTTCCCCATTTCCTATCTGCCCCCCTTACCTACAGGCGCCTTTCAGTCTCTAATAGTTCCTCTTCTACTTTCAGGTCACTTTTCTTTTTCTCCTTTAGTTTCCACATATGAGATAAAACATGTTATAAGTGTCTTTAATGTGTCTTTATTATTTCACTCAATATAATGTCCTCCAGTCCCACTAATTTTCCTGTAGATTACAGAATTTTATTCTTCTTTTTGCCTGAATAACGCTCCATTGTGTGTGTGCGCATGCGTTTCTATATACATATATATACATACATATCATATATATATACACACATGCATATATATATATGCATATATATATTTATATATATATATATCATAGATAATTTAAGCATTCATCTCTTGACTTTCACCTGAGATAATTCCATATTATGGCAATGATTTCCTGTGAAAAACTATAAAAACATAGGAAGCTTACTAACAAATGGATGTTTTAATTTCCTCTCTGACTTCTTCAGTGACCCACTATTCATTCAAAAGTGTTTTGCTTTGTTTTGTTTCAATCTCCATTAAACTCTTACTTTGGAAGCAGTCTAATTTTATTTATTCTATTTTGATATACATGACATAAGAGTATATTTTGATACATTATACATACATGGAATATATCTTATTCTAATTAGGATTCCATTTTTGTGGTTGTACATGATATGGAGATTGACTGTGGTGTATTCATATATGAACATAAAAAATTATGTCCTGTCCATTTCATTGCTTTTCCTATTCCTTTTCCCTCTCCCTTCCCTTCATTGCCCTTGGTCTAATCCACTGAAATGCTATTCTCCCCCTGCCACTTCTTGTCTGTTAACATTCACATGTATCAGAGAAAACATTCAACCTTTGTTTTTGGGGGTGATTGGTTTATTTTACTTAGCATGATAGTTTCCAGATCCATCCGTTTACACGCAAAAGTCATGAAGTCATTCTTTTTATGACTGATTAATATTAAAATGTGTATATATACCACATTTGCTTTATCCATTCATCTGTTGAAGGGCACCTAGGTTGGTTCCATGGTTCTGCTATTGTAAATTAACCTGCTGTTAACATTGGTCATATCAATGCATCACTATAGTATACTTATTTTAAGTTCTTTGGGCACATGCTGAGGAGTGGGATAACTGGATCAAATGGTGGTTCCATTCCAAGTTTTCTGAGAAATCTCTATACTGCTTTCCATAGTGGTTGCACCAATTTGCAGTCCCACCAGCCATGTATGCGTGTAACTTTTTCCCACATCCTCAACAACACTTATTATTGCTTGTTTTCTTGATAATTGCCATTCTGACTGAACTGACATGAAATGTCAGTGTAGTTTTAATTTTCATTTCTATAATTGCTAGAGATCATGCACATTTTCTTATATATTTTTTGACCATTCATATTTCTTCTTCTGTCAAGTGCCTGTTTAGTTCCTTTGCCCATTTATTGATTGGGGTATTGTTGTGTGTGTTTAAGTTTTTTGAGTTATTTACATTTTCTGGAGATTAATGCTCTATCTGAGGTGCAGGTGGCAAAGATTTTCTTCCATTCTGTAGGCTCTTTCTTCCCATTCTTGATTGTTTCCTTTGCTGTGAAGAAGCTTTTTAGTTTGATACAATCCCATTTGTTGATTATAGATTTTAATTCTTAAACTTAGGATTCTTGTTGAGGAAGTTGTTTCCTAAACTGTCATAATGGAGAATTGGGCCTACATTTTCCTCTAGTAGGTGCAGAGTCTTGTCTAATGCAAGTTCATTGGAATCTATTATTTTATGAGTATCTCTATTTCCTACATTTGGAGCTTTCAAGTTTACTTGACTTGTTTTCCCTTATGATTCAGAGCTATGACATGAGAACATGTGTCTCTGAATATAAAAAAAGTAAAATGATAATTTTTAAAAGTGCTCAATTTTTTTCATGAAACTCACTCCAGTAAACTAAAAACAATTTTAAATTTTAAAAACTATTTTAATACTGAGAGAAGTCAATCTTTCACCATTATTTATGGTAACTTTACTTTATTAAACCCTTGAATATATGATAATGGGATCATTCCCCTTAGATTATCTTGGTGTAATACAGTACTCAGATAGCCCTGCAATATAGTCCCCAAAGATAGGGGTAAGGAACTGGAGCAAATGGAACATGATACAGTAGTAGCAGAAAAATATAAATGAGAACTATATATGACACTACCTTTCTAAGCACCTCCCTACATAATAGAAAAATCTATTGATCTATACTTTTCCATTGTACATGGGAATTCATGAGTATCCTGTGCTCTTTCAAATTTCTCCCTATTGAAAGTGATGTTGGTATTTCAGGTAAATATTCTTTGTCATAAGAAGCTGGTAATATTTATAGCTGTTTCTGATCTAGTAAAATAAAATATGCCAACAACAACAAAAATTTCGGTAAACTATCTGAAACAGTTGTTCTATCTATATCACCCACAACTAAGTCATGAGCAGAGCAGGTCACAGAAAGTTTACTTACTTTGCATCTTTGTATAACTGAAACTATGCATATGTAAACAAAAGTGGCTTGTGAGATATTAACAAGTAGTCCCAAGACAAGAAAGTTTTCTGTGTCAAGAAATTTGAGAAACGTTAGGTTAAATACTGTACAATTGCTGGGCATGGTGGCACATGCCTGTAGTCCCAGTAACTAAGGAAGCTAAGATAGAAGGAAGTCAAGTTTGAGGCCAGCCTCAGCAACTAAATGAAAACCTCAGCAAATTGAGACCCCATCTAAAAATAAAAAATAAAAATGACTGGGGATGTAGCTCAGTGGTAATGTGCCCCTGGGGTTAATCCCTAGAGTAAATAAATAAATAAATGCATACATACATAATACCGTACAGCAATTTTCCTTATTAAGGTATTTAATAGAAGATTTAACATGTTAATCTGTGATACAAATGCTGAAGTTGGGACTGGAACATCCAGATGTTTCTGAAGTGTATTTTGTGATTGTATTTTTCTTCCCCAGAACATTTATTATGAATATATTCATAATATTTATTGTGATTCTATTGATAACAATTATGCTCTAAGGAATATGATTTCTAAAACACTTGCTTATGTGGTTAGAAAACATAGTATGTTTCTCCTCTGAAATGATGGGTTTCTTGATGCTGTGGAGAAAGAAATCTAGAGTGATGTTTGAATTTTCCCCTCAATCGGAGAATCAGGGGAAACAGTCTGACATTCCCTCTGGATACTTTTATCCAAAAAAAAGTGCTCAGAGGTTACTATGGTGTAATATCTGCAATACATTAAAAAGTTTCCTATATTTTAATGCTGTCCCTTCAACCAATAGGTAGAATTTATCTTATTTTTCTTGATTTAGATTACCTTTTGGCTTTCTTTGACTAAGAGAATGTAGTGGAAGTAATTCTGTACCAGTTCTGATCCTAACATTTAAGAGCCTGATACCTTTTACTTTGCTCTTCTTCAAAGCCGGATATTATAAAAAAAAAAAAAAAAAATCAGGATACCATGATGGAGCGAAAAGCTATTTCAAGAAAAATAGGCACTTAGGGATTCGAGACTACAATGCCTAGTGTTCAAGGGAGCCCCAGCGATTCCACACAATCCACCTGAGTCACAAAATATGAGTAAAACCATCTGATATCTTCCATATAGAGTTGAGCTACTCTAGCCAAAAGCATCTGAATCACAAACTGACCCTTCTGAACCCTGCTCACTGTCCAAAATTATGAATAAATAAATGTTTTATTGTTGTATGATACTAATTTCTGGGCATTTATGCAGCAACAGATGGCTAAAATAGTTGCCTTTCCTAACAGAAAATTAGTGGATGCATCAGCAACTAACCCTTTAAAATACCCACTGCTTTAGGACACAGTAGGTACCACAAATTTCTGTTACACAATAATTACAAATGAAATAAGGTGAAGAGTAACACAACTTCTTTAATAGAATATTAATAGTGAGATTATGCAATGCCAAATGGAATGTTTAAATGCAGGTATTGGTAATAGGCATGGAATCATGATTTTTTTGCATGCTCCTGAAGCTTAAAACACTTTGGGTTTAGCCTAGGACAAACGTGAATTTACACCTGATTTTTTTTTTTTTTTTTTTGGTATTAGGGAGTGAATCCCGGGGTGCTTAATCACTTAACCATATCCACAGCCCTTTGTTTGTATTCTATTTAGAGACAAGTTCTCACTGAGTTACTTAGGGTCTCTCTAAGTTACTGATAATGGCTTTGAAATTATGATCCTCCTGCCTCAGCATCCAAAGCTGCTGGGATTACAGGCATGTGCCACCATGCTTGACTAGACTTGAATTTAATATAGGAATTTCAGGCCACAAGAAACAAAATTACCGGATCCATGTCCTCAGATATTTTCAAGAGGTTGGAGACTAAGTAAACACTCATAATAGTAAATAATGTTTCAATGAAATATTCTACCTGGTGTTTTGAGTTTCCTAATAGCTGGAATAAGTTGTGAAGTCAGTCTTCTTCATTATTTCAGCATGTTATAATATCACAATATAAAATCTAATGACACTGGGAGTTTCTCAAATGCTACTGGGCAAAATAATCATCTCAATAAGGACTTTTGGACTTGTAATTAGATAATAGCTTTCTAGAGTTAACCTCATATATACAAAATGAGAGGAGATTACTTCTCGTGCAGGGAGAAGATATGAGCCAAAAATGTGTTCATGATATTTTAGGAGCTCAGGTCATCACTTGTCTCTTTAAAACATATCTATCGATGTAAGTTCTAGTTTGGAAAGTTGTTTTTATAAATTTCAGTGTGATGTGATATTATGGTACATATTTTTGGTTTTCATTCATGGTTCCTTGTTTACCACTCTCAAAGCTCTTCTTATATCCTAAATGGCTAGAACAATAAGTATACCTTTTCTTAAAGCATTAGTTCTTTTCTCCTTGGTTCCTAAAGCATCTCAAGAATAACTTCAGCACAATAAAGACAAAAGATGGTAATATTGTGGCACCTTAGGCCTCATGAAGAAAAATCTTTCTCTCTCTCTCCCTCCCACCTCCCTCTCTCTTTTTTCCCCCCCGGTTTTAACCTGATCATTTTCTCCACAAAGCAGGCTATTGTAACTAGAATTTCTCTTTCACAGGGTGGGTCATAGACATTTATCCTCCTTTCCATCTTAGAACTGGTCTTAAAGAAATTCTCTAGTCTACCTTTTCTGATAGATCATAAGGCTTCCATTTCAGAAAATGTCCTGTCCAATACTCAGAATTAAGAAAGCCTGTACAGAGAGCTGAAGAAGAATCTAAACAGACAGATTTTTCTGAGTTTTCTCACAGAGTCAATTTAGCATTAGATTATATATTTTTGTCCAATAGTACTTATATAAAGCTGCCCATGCTTCATTCATATCTATGCAATGAATGCACCATTAAACACCAAAAAGACAGGTTTCTTTCCCAACAGCTGAGCATATGGAGGTACCTAGAGGGTGACATGCTCAAATAGGCTAGAGAAGCTCCATATTCCTTTCTCCCTACAGTTTTCTATTCATCTCTTCATCTGTATTCTTTGTTATCTCCACTATTATAAACTGATAAAAAGAAGTATTTCCCTGAGTATTGTGAACCATCTGAGCAAATTAATCAAATCCAAAAAAAGACGCATTGAATGCCAGTTTATAACTAATCTCAAAGTGACACGTAAAACAACCAGAGCCTGTG
The DNA here is from genome assembly GCF_902686445.1 of Sciurus carolinensis. Classification (NCBI taxonomy): domain Eukaryota; kingdom Metazoa; phylum Chordata; class Mammalia; order Rodentia; family Sciuridae; genus Sciurus; species Sciurus carolinensis. The sequence continues at coordinate 63,275,403 of NC_062232.1, read as the reverse complement.
ACTGGCATCTGAACTCAGGCAATCTTGCTTGGGGAGTAAGCTTTCAACCTGTGGATGCTATTCTCAGGTGGAAAATGCTCAACTGTGGTCTGCTGCTACAGAAGGAATTGTTTGCTTGATTTATGGGGAAATCAACACACACATATCTGGTCTCAGAAGTGATCTATATTGTGAGAGTATAGTAGGAGAAACTAAGTTTAGGTATGAGGTTTTTTGAATTTACTCATATCGCATAATACTATGAAGTATTATGTTATTTAAAAAGTATTTGTGAAGCATTTTAAATTTTATGAAAAAAACTGTGGTCAACACAGTTTGCACACTAATGAAATACTTGCATAGTGGAAAAGATGTTCTCATTTGCACTGAAAGCAAAGTTAGGCTATTTAGTACTGTTAGGTGTCTTCAGGGCACAGATTGCCTCAACATTGCTCCTGAAGGATTCAGCCTCAAAGAGCTTGTTGCTCTCATCAGAGTCCAGATTTTGGACTTGAAATTAGGACTTTATGTTCTAATTCTCTGCCAGATGTCAAGACACAAATGAGAATACATCCCAATATTCCCATAGTGACAAACAGGAGAGAGATACTACATCTAATGACCCTGAAAGTGCTTTTATTCCATGCCTTTATCAAAAGTTTATGACATTACATAAGTATTTTCTAGTTTTACATGTCAGCTGAGTGCATTAAAGACCTGTATTCAAGAAATGAAAATTGGAGTGAATATTTCTTTGTACTGAGGTATTTAAACACATTAAACATGTAAATATTTATACTTTTTTGCTTATCCCATAAGAATAATATTCCTAATATCCTTTTTTAATCTGTCTTAAATCATGGGTGACAACTTTAGGCAGAGGAGAGAATTGTTCACTTACACAATTTGTCACTAACAATGTATTCTATTTAACAATCAAATAAATTTGATTCACATATTATTTTCTTCAAAAATTTCCAGAATCATTATATTTTCTCTAAAATAAATAAATCTCATAAATATTCAAATCTTCAACATTACTTCCTTTGAGCTATTCAGATGCAAATATATATCCTAGAAAATGATGCAGCATATGAAATATGTATGTGATCTACTTGACATATGCATATATACAATCACTTGCTTTCCTTTGATTTGATTATCTTTGTCTTTTTCAGAAATATGCTGAGGAAAAGCAAATTAAACACCTTAAAAAAAAAAAAAGCCAACCGTTTTGAGAGAGTCTAAAGCAGCCTATAGAGAATTTAATGAAGGACATGAAAAAGAGACAAAATTGTCCTGAGTAGACTTTCTGGGTTTAACAACTTTCAAGAAGTATGAGTGCTCTTTTTGCAGGTTGCCAAAAAGTATTTTATTTTACAGATAGACAATTTCTGTTTATATCCTGTCCATATTTGCATCCTGTTAAAATGGAGAGAGTCTTGCTAAATACTAAGACTGGCTAAATGTTCAGTCCTATTTCTTCTTCTATGATACAAGAAGACTACATTCTTCAATTTTCCTTGCAGTTAAACTTAGGCAATGTGATTACTTCATAGACTGTCTCAGATAATCTTTAGGATGGATGGAGCCATGAATACAAAATAATGTAGGTTTCTAAGGCAAAGCTTGAAGGAAAACTGTCAAAGAGAGACCACCACCTTATGTGAAAAGGAAATAAACTTCTTTTGTATTAACTAACTGAGTTGTGTGGGTTTGTTTTTCACTGAAGCTACCAATTAACTGGGACTAGAAACCAATTAATTAAAGATCCAATTAAAGACTGAAGCTAAAATGACTTCCTAAATCTGAGAACTTGTTGGGTAACTGCCATTGCTTGAACTTTAGCAGTCCTTTTTACATACATTGGACTTGAAAAGTGGCATAGCATGTAGCACGGGTATTAATTTCATGGAACAGAACATAAAGTATACACATGCATGTTTATATGTGTGTGTGTGTATATATATATATATATATATATATATACACACATACACACACACACACACACACACACACACACACACACAGAATGAATGAATGAGAATGAGGCTATGTTAATATGGAGATGTGTAAGCTACGAAAGGAGTGAAAATTTTAGGCCAGGTCAACAGGTTGAAAATTCAGGGAGGAGATAATGGTATAGACTGGAAGTTTGATTTTTTCTTCTCTAGAGAATTATAGTTTTGATCTTGAGGCCTTTCAAATGAGTAGATATGACCATTATGTATTATTAAAGTTTATCTTTATTTTAAAATAAGGGAAAGAAGAAGTGGAAATCCCATGATAATAGATGGAAAATCAGTACAGTATAGGAAGGGCATTGGGTGGAAAGCATGGAAGGAGGGCAAATTGGTACCCAAAATGTATTTCTTTCAAAAAGAACAAAAGACAGTTTCTCACATGATGGAAGTGGTCCAATTTAGTTAACTTGACAACAGGTATCAGGCTGATACCTCTGTGGAATAGTGTTACATCGCAGGCTCAATGTTGCTCTTAGCTGGTTTTCGGCTTGGTTTCTTAGCAGTAGCCATGTCCAAGTCAGTTTTGGTAAGCAGAAGTGCATGTTGCTAACTCAACACATAACCTCTATCTTAGTCACAATAATCACATTTCTTGTGAATCAATGGGTAATGACAGAGGTGTCTCAGGATAGAGGACAACTGGTATTCACAAAATATGTCATCCTGTCCAGTTGACTGTAAAAATTCTCCTCTACTAGTGTAGCTTTTCAGGAAACATTTACATGAAACACTTTTTTTTCCACTTAAGATAGCAATATGTCTCTATCAATATATTTCTCTAAATTAATTAATTAATTAATTAATTAATGTATTTATTTTTCTTTCTTTTTTCTGTTTTTGCTCTCCTCTTCCTTTTATTCTCCCTCTCCTCCTTCTCTTTCATCTTTTTTTTTTTTTTTTTTTTGGTTTTGGTACAAATGGGTATTAAACATAGGCCCTCACACATGCTAGGCAAGCTCTGTACCACTGAGCTATAGCCCAAGTACTTTTTGAAACAGGTTATTGCTTAGTTTCCCAGATTGGTCATGAATTTGCAATTCTTCTACCTCAGTCTCTGGAGTAGCTGGGATTTGAGGTATGTGCCACCACACCCATCTTTTCTCCAAATGTCTTCGTCAACAATTTTCCAATTGTCTTTCATCCCAGTGCCCATATGTTTGGCCATACCATGAGAATCAGAATGTAATCAGATGTATGGCCTTTTTTCCTCCAAGTCATGTTTAAAAGCAGGTCCTGCTAGAACTTCTACCCACCTGAAAGGTTTTTCTACACTACTGTCCTTTTGGGATATCCCACAAAAGTGGATATCCTGTGGCACTGCAGCTGTTTGATTTTAGGTAGAGTCTGCATATCAAGCAAAATCATTAAGAAACAAGGCCTAAATCTTCCTCTGACAAATGATTTTAGGGAACTCTCCATGAAGCTATGAATATAGGCTTGGAGAAAACTGCATAGCTAGAATTGTAACCATAAGCATTTGGGATACTTCTCTATATAATTCATTTGTAACTTCAGGATCTGCTTTTATCCAATTAAGAGTTAATAATTAATTTTTATAAACATAAAAATTATTGTGTATATCTCTTCTCTTTGATGGTAGAGTGCATCAGTACATGTCCAATTTTATGTCTTGGTGAGTCAGATAACACCTAATTTATAATAGGTGTTCCCCAGAAATAGTGTTTAACTGGGGAACCCCATGATTCATGGAAGACAATACATAAAATTAACCATCATGTCAGATTGAGAGCTGTGTATTATACACTGGGGAATGTGTTCCTTTACTGAGGCAATGAAAGTACAATTGGAACAACCTATGCAATTGGAGTCATTACCTGGTAAAGGTTATGATAATTCATGGCCATTCTTCCAAAAATCATCTATTTTCTTCAAGGATAAAATAGAGAAGTTGCATTATACTCCAGCATCCTTCAAGATCCTTAGGGTGGCCCAAATTTTTGCAATCAATCCAGGAATTCAGTATTGCTTTTGGGTTAATATTTTCCTAGGTGAGGCAGTTTTAGTTGCTTCCTTTGGCTTTCCCTACCATAGTAGCCTACATTCTACAGGTCAGAGGAGTCATGTGGGGATTCTACAAGTTGCTGATTGTTAATTCCTATTAGACATTCTACATTACATTATAAATTACACAACTGGAGAAATAATTATAGGATGAGTTCCAGGACTCATGAGGTGAGATGGACCTAATTTAAACTCAACTGATTATCTGACTTCCATGTGCGCCTACACTGACTGATGTACATGTTTAGTCTCCTGGAGTTAGAATCAGTTCAGAAAAATTCTTTGGGAATCCCTGAACGATCTGATTATTTCATTATTCCCAATGCACTGTAACCCTGGGAAATGGTTGTATTTATATTTGCAGAATGATGGGAGAAATAATGAGAATAAATTTTTGGAATTTTAGTGAAGTCTTTCCTCAAGGGGACTTTGTCTTCCTTTCTGTCAAGGTATTGTAGGTCTATAAGTGGACTGTAATCTGGACATTAATTAAGGACCCCTGTGTTTATGTTTTGGTGATTCAAGTTAGCCTTCTGTTTGCATGACCTAGAATTTTGTGTTTATCTAGATCAATTCAGTTCATTTCCCTTCAATTTCTTTTCTAGGCACATTGTGATCAACTAGTCAATACCTTATTTCTTTGAAATTCAGGTATTTCGATTACTACTGTAGCTGCTCTACATATCAACAAACGAGTATACTTTATTTTTATTGCCACTTGGCTTTTTAGTCTTTGAACTGAATGGAATGAATTTTTCCAATTACATGTATGTATCAAAATTCCATGGCAGCAGTTACCACTGCATTTTCTGACTTACAGGAAAAGAAACACAAGAGTCCATGAATGCGGGGTATCCCCTCAAATTTCTTTCACTTATTTCCTCAATGTACTGTAACCCTGGGAATGATGAGTAGTGTAACCTATGGCCCCATTTCAGTATCCCTATGTCTTTGGTTACCTTTCTTTATAGTATGACAAAGCTAATCTGACATTTCAGCTTCTATTATTGTGAGAAGATTGGTATTCCATGACTCTGACAACCAATTGTTTTAGTAAGCTTTTCTGCTGCTATGACTAAAAGACCTGATAAGAACAATTTTAACAAGGAAAAGTTTATTTTGGGGTCCACAATTTTAGACATTTCAGTACTTAGACAGCTGGTTCCATTACTCAAGGTGAGGCAGAACATCATGGCATGAGAATGTTGGTGGAAGGAAGCAGCTCACAGAATGATAAGAAAGCAGAAAGATATTCCACTTGCTAGACACAAAATATACACCCCAAAGGCACACACCAAATACCCTCTTCCTCTAGTAACATCCTACATGCCTTCAGTTACCATTCAGTTAATTCCCATCAGGGGATTAATTCACCAATTCAGTTAAGGCTCTCATAACCCAATCATTTCAACTGTTATGGTTTGGATGTGAGATGTCCTCCAAAAGCTCACATTTGAGTCAATTCAAAAAGGTATAGAAGACAAACGATTGGGTTGTGAGAGCCTTAACCTAATCAGCGAATTAATCCCACTATAACTGAGTGGTAACTGCAGTGGTAGGGTGTGCTGGAGGAGCTGAGAATTGGGGTGTGGCTTTGGGTATATATTTGTATCTGGCGAGTGCAGTCTCTCTCTGCTTCCCTCTGCCACACTCTGCCATACTGTTCTGCTTCACTTGGAGCTCCAAGGAATGGAGCTTCTATGGACTGAGACCTCTGAAACTGTAAGCTTCCAAATGAACTTTTCCTCCTCTACAATTGTTCTGGTTGGAATTTTTTAGTTACAGCAGAGGAAAAACTGACTAAAATATCACCTCTGAATGTTCTTACACTGTCTAACACATGAGCTTTTGGGGGACACATCACATCTAAACCATAATGCCAGTTGAACAAACCATTAGGACTTTTTTCATTCCCTCAACACTAATATTGAATAAAAAAATCTCTGCTTAGGAGGCACATATCAATAAATTCAGCCTCATCAAACTTTAAGTTCCTTCTGCCATCATACAACATGCATATTAACTATTCTTACACATATTTTCCCACATTTATGTCTATGTAAGTTGAAAAATCATGCTGTTCCTCTGGAGTGAAACAAATTTCCTCATGGGGACAACCTTATACCTCCTCCTTTGGGAACTACTGGGAGTTACTTTTCATTGTAGGGCTAGAAAAGAAGTGTGCTGCAGACAGGTCCTGAGGAGAATCAGCAATATGTTACAAGGAAAATACCACAGGTGAGGTTGTTACAATTTGTTCAGGAAAAGAAGGGTGGATCTCCTCAAGCAGGGTAAAAGATAAGCTTTATCTGGCAAAGGAGACTTAGCAACATTTAGTGTGTTAAGATTAGCAGCTTCACCTTCTTAAACATTCTCATTCCAATTTTTAAACTCCATTCCTTCCCAATCAATACCATCAGTTTAAAGACTGACATTCTTTGAAGTTTGGAATTCAATTTTCATTGTAATTGGCACACACAGTATATGATTTGGAGTTTTTTTGTTTTTTTTTTTTAGCAGTCTCTGCTCTGAGGTTATAAGAGATAAAGGTTTCTTTCAGGATAGATGTATATACATGCAGATGATTTTTGCAGAGTTTGAGCTGGGAATACGAATCTCTGCTCATTCTTTTCTTTCCCCATATTCTCTAGCATATTTAGACCAATCAGTCAAATTTACTGTACTCATTAGTTTGACAAAAATGTTGTAAGATATCAAATACATGATACCTGTAACCTTGTTTTTTTGATTATTTGATTAGGGATATCAATTGATAATATCTTGAGTATCTCTATTGTCACCTAATGCCTTGGACTTTCAGCACATTTGATTCCTACTGGAAATAAGATCATTAGTGCCTTTAAACCTAACCAGATCAGGAAACTAATTCCATAAACTCCAGAAACATTTCTCTAAATTCATTTTTTTTAATCCTGTTCCCCAAAACTGCTTTTGCTATCAAAATCTTCATTGACCTTTTTTTTTTTTTTGCATTTAAACACTGAGTCACATGCTAAATTGATGAGATTGACCTCAAATTTGCAATTCTCCTGCCTCATCCTCCTGAGTCACTGGGATTACAAGTGCATGCCACCATGCCTGGACTGATCATGGTTCTTAAAGGAAAATAATCAATTTATATATATATATATATATATATATATATATATATATATTTATACACACATATATATGTATATATGTATATATATATATACACACATACCCACATATACTCTATATAATGTTATATACATCATTTCTTATTGATTCTAAATTAATATATATTACATAAATATATTACATAGTACTGTAGTATGTATGAATATATTTATATGTCATACTGATAATGTACATTATGTATATACATACATATATACTTATGTATATATACATATAAAATATAAAGAGATACAGAATGTAGGACTGGCCAACAAACTGGAAATTCAAGTACAATTGATGGTACATCTTTGAGAAACCTGCTTTTGCTCTTAAGGTACTTTACTTTTTTTACTGAGTGGATAAGACCCATCCATATAATTGATGATATCTTCTTTACTTAAACTGAGCCATTTTTTTAAAGTTAAGTATATCTACATAATAACTTCATAGTAACACCTAGATTTTTGTTTCATCAAACACTAACTACAGTATTCTAGCCATGTGATACACAAAACTAATCACATCACTCCTACAACTTGATTTTTCTTCATTGTCTGTGTTAATGTAGCTTTCTATAAATCACTTTTGTTTTCAAGTAATTTTAATTTAACCTACCATGAGATTTGTTCTCTCAATTCTTCCCATGATATTTTGGTATTTTTTATGATCAAATATTCATAAAGAACCTTGGGGATGAGTAAAGACCCACAAGGGTTTTTAAGATGTGTTTTTAATCACTCAATTATGTGGGAGATTTTCATACTGTGTGAGAATAGAATTTGAATCAAACAGACCTGGGCTCAAGTACAATTACCAACTCTTATTTCTTATTTAACCTTGGACATATAGATTAAATTCTCTTAAGTCTAAATTTTCTCATAAATAATTGTAAAATCAATGGGCAGCAGTTTATTGAATTTGGATGGCATTGACTCAAACCTTCATATAATAAGAAATTGATCAATGTCCCTCATATTTCCAGATGCTCTCATATTTTAGTTTTCTACTAGTCATTCATGATTCTGAGTTCTTATTTCTACTGAATTTGTTCAGTTTCTAGAATATCTCACTTTTCTAAAAGTGCCATCCTTTTTCTGTACAATGGGGTCCTATACTGAAGAGTACTTTAATTCCTTTACTCCCTAAAATAAGCTTATATATTCTGTGGGAGTGATACCATGGCTCATTTCAGAGGCCTGAATCTGAAGTCCCTTTTGGTTGAATTCAGTCACCTATCTTCATCAAGAATAAGAGAAAAATGATATAAAAAGGAAAAGTATATTTAATAACAGTTTAGCCCAAACTGGAATGGAAGCTATATGCCTCCCCACAACCTACAAAAGCATTACAAAAGCTATGAAATACACATACGTAGATTCAGCCAGGCTGTGTGAGTCAGGAGATTTTTTTAAATTTTGGTTCTCCAGAGTTTGATGCTTTCCATCTGTCATCAGTGGGATCCCAGAGAAGTTTCCAGAGAGTCCTGCCCAGGTACACCTCTTGACTTTTGACTGACAACAAGAATTACATCAAACTTTCAAGTCCCCACTACCATGACAAATCTAGGTCACCTTGACCTGTGCTGAGAAGTTCTAACTGAATTCTTACAGATTTCTTTTTCTGTATTGGGGATTGAGCCCAGTGGCACTTAACAAGCCCAATATTATTTTTCAGTTTGAGATAGAACCTAACTACATTGCTTAGGGCTAAGTTGCTGAGGATGGCTTTGAACTTGTGATTTTCCGGTCTCAGCCTTCTAAGTCACTAGAATTATGGGCATGTGCCACCTTGCCCAAATTCTTACAGATTTTGTGGTTAGGGGGAATTATCCTTATCTTCCAGAGTTTTGGGATAAGGTATGTAAAAAGGGTCACAAAATTCTCTTCCTTCATGTAACTTGGATTTCTCTTATCAACATTATTTTGTGCCTGCATTTCTCCTGCAAATAACAGGACATAACCCATCCACTTAGTCCAGGCAGGAATGCACATAAATTGCCTCTTGGAAAAGAAAGCATGTTGGTGTCAGTACAGTGGTTGCATTTATATAATTATTATCTTAACCTTGTGTTCCCATCTTTGACATCTTTCTGTCCTTTAACACAGAAACTTACAGGTCAGTTTCAGCTCCCCTTATCAGCATGATACTATAGGAAGTGGGGACACAGAAAATACCTTAAAGAACTGGTTCACAGGACATTAGTTGGGACTGAGAAAAAACAATTTGAGCCTTGCTTGATAATTCCTAACTTTAAGGTAGATTGTTATAGGTGGAACATACTTTCTGAAGTGTATAAAGGAATTGAAAGTTGAAGATACACTTATTCTTATGAAATATTTGACCATTACAATCACAATTTTTTCTTACTGAAAAGTTTTTGGCTCTCTGGCTCAGTCTCTTACCTTACTACTCAATCTTGCTTTGTCTTCACTGACTCCTTAGCCTGTATTGTGCCCTGTCCCCAAATTACTATTGACACTTTGAGATAAAACAGATCACTTCTTTTTCTGTCTCTCTTCAGGTCTTAGTTTTCTGCTGTAAAAGTTGCCTATGAAGGTATTTTCCTAAGTAAACATAATTCTATCCAAAGGGGGAATATTGGAACCAACCATTAAATAGCAATTTTTAAAACGTGACTATGTTATAATACAAATTCATTCATTAAAAAGTATTTTGGTTAAGATTGAATGAAGTAATATATGTGAAAATGTTTTGTAAAGCACTTAATAAACTAGCAAACTGTGATTTTATATATCAAAAGGGACGGAGTGTGTGGAAAAATAACTTTCATTTTTCGCCTGAGTAGTCATTAGTCTGTCTTCCTATCCTTTTATCCCAAACATTTTTTTCAGTATCTATCTTCTCAGGTGAGATAGTAATCTCAAACTCTGTAAGAGTATAGGAACAGTAATAAAGGGATGATTTCTCTCTGAAGAAAGGAAAGAATCTCACTATTTAGAAAAAATAGGTTTCCTAAAATCTAATGAATAGACATATCTTAGCATTTATTTTATTGTAAAATGCTCTCACAGTTGCCCACTTGCTCTTTCCCTTTCAGCTCTTTTTAGTTGTGATTACATGTGGAGGAGGTAGCATTTAAGTGCAAATGATCTGCAACACCACTCTTTATCTGTTGCTAATTTCCTGCTAAGGTAAGGATGAATAGAAGTATTAGCAAAAGCAAGCAGGGGATGAGCTCACAAAAGGCCCATACAATGGTTACTGCAGATAAAAAAATTGAATTTCCTGATGGTATTTTTTGCCTGAAATGTTTTGCATTTTTTTGCAGTAGGAGAATTCAGCAGGTAGGTTTCAGTAAGAGGGCATGAGGCCCCAATTTGTATTATTTTGTTTGAATTAACAAACTATATTTAAATATATGTAAACAGCTTAAGAGAGTCAACAGTTTTATACATTAAGAATTTGCAAAGAGGAAAAAATTAAGCAAACTTCTTTCGTTTCCAATATCTACTCCAACACATTTTCACATTTTCTTAAATCTCAAATTTAAGACGGCATGGCCAATTTTTTTCACAGACTAGTTTGACCCTGAGGATACAGACCAACATCAGTCCACTTGGTTCCATTTGTATCCAGGAAAAAAAAAATCAAAAAGAGACTGACATCACAGCTTGGCCTCCCTTGTTTATTCTTACTTTTCTGACTACCTTCACCCATTGTTCAGACTCATAACACTTCTGAAAGCATGGTGCTTTGGCATGCTGTGTAATTTGAATTAAAGAAAATTGACCTCAGAAGTAAGTTTTTTCCTACTTTGTCCTGTGCTTTGTTTCTTGCCCCTATCCCTTTTCCCCTGAAGCAATTAAAGTAAAACAGAATTCTTCCTCCCTAAGGCAGGTCATAGAAACCAGATCCCCTCAAACCCACAGCAAGCCCTGAAAGGGAGGAAGGAAACCATCTCCCTACTCCAATCTCCATTGAAGACCCTCATCAGGTTGGCTTAGCTCGGTTTTCCTGTTCAGTCTATTACCATTCAATCACATTTCTACATAGTCGTCCATTCTTTATTAAGCCTAAGAATTTAAACAGTTTTCCCCAGGTCTTTGGTTCTTCATTTCTTTCTAAAGATTACTGTGTTGTGTTTAGATAAAGTAAATTTATTATACTTTTTTCTTTTTATTAACTTGTCTTTTGTTTTAGGATTATGGTGTTGACTGTAATCCTTATGTTGGGTAAGAATGAGTATCCTATCTTTCTACTTTTATACTTTTCTCTGGCACATAAAATTTCCCTGAAAAATGAAGCCTCTTTTCTTGTAAAACTACGAAGGCTTCTAATCCTCCTCCAAATGTAAATCGCATTGTGGACTGTTAACTTGTAAACTAGATGGTCATAGATTAAGGATAAGGTTACCTACCGGTCCTCCTGCCCCGCCCTAAATGATCCCACCACCAAACTCCTCCCATAACCTGGCTCTGCCCTCTGCCTGCCCAAAGGGCTCGCCAAAAGTAGCTAACTCCTCCCATGGCTTGGCTCTGCTAAAGCTGCATATAAAAAACCCAGACCTTCCTGGTGGCCAGCAGCCGTTCCTCTCGCCCCACTGCCCCCCAAAATGAGCCACATCAGGTGTTTGACCGATTGACTCTGAAGAACTTGCTGATCCTAGATCTGCTTCCCGCCTTCCACCTCCTACATTTGTATGCCATGTGCTTTCAATATTTGGCTCTGATAAATATTGGTGGAAAAAGCTTTGACAAGTGGCTTAACCAAGCCTCAATTTCATGGTTGAATAATGCTATTTTAGTGCTAGTCTTGTCAGAACTATCATTTTTCTCTGATATTTCCATTATGCTTATATTGATTTTTTGATTTATATGTTACTTATTACATTTATAAGTTTTATAAGTTCATTTTTTAATTTTTCAGTTTCTTAGGTTTCCTGAAATCAATCAACCATGTTCTATTGTTTTTATAGTAGCTTTTATAACTTCAATTTTTTGATCTTCTCTCTTATTTCTAGAAATTTGTCAGTTTGTTTTTATTCTTCTATGCTCTAATAATTTTCTAAGTCTATTTTATGGGGTTGTTTTAAGGAGACTGATATATACAATTTATTTGAGACTAGTGAACTGCCAAGATTTTTGCTTTTTGCAGGGCAGGCTTTCTTACTGTGTATGATCTTTTGCTCTCATTTTTTGTTCTTCTTATTCCTTTGAGGTAATATTCTGTAAATCTTTTATCATACCCATATGTTTAAATTGAATCGCTTGAATAAAGTAAATTTCTGTATCCCTTTTAGGATGCTAATATTTAAACTGGGCAACATTTGTGTCTCCTTTGAGCTCCGAGGAGGTGTGTTTCTTGTTGACAGGTTTCTTTTTTCTTTTTTTTTTTTTTTTTACTCATCGCTATGTTTTTAGCTCCTATCACAGTATCTGGCATAAAAATACATACTTTTAATGAATGCAATGAAATAAATGAATGAATAAGTGACCGGAAGTGCTCAGCATACTGCTTTCTTTCAGTCCAGAAATCTTGGCCTTTATCAGCTTATTTATATAATTTATGTTTTCAGCTTTAACCAGTTCCTTAGTTCAATGATGATAGAGTTTTTTCCTCCAGTTTGATTTATTAAATGGATTTTAAGAAGAGGGAAGTGTTATGAAAACACCTTTACTCCTCCAAATTTAGGCAGAAGTTTCATACATATTTTACTAATAAAGCAGTTATTATTGATTACTGTATTATTAATTTTAATATTTATAACAAACTTTCTCATTGGATATTATTTTTGGGAAATTTAAGTAAAAACATTTTAGGTAACTTCACAAAGTTTGTAATAATAGTAGCCTTTAAAACCAGTATTCAAATGCACATCTGCCTGTTTCCAAATTTCAGTTCCAAAACTGCTGCCTGCTAAGTGTTGCCTTTTACATTCAACTACATGGAAGACCATATGAGGCATATAGATATGAGACAAATACTCACCTTTTTTTCTGGGACCTCATTATTCGATTGAAGAGATCAGATTTACCCACTTCCCAGGAATTTGAAAGTAATAGATGTGGAAGATAGGATTTGAGAGTGACAGTCCTGGAAAAGTAGGGGAACTTCTATACTAAAATCCTGTTTTCTGTGGCTAGGGTTATGGCTTAGTGGTAGATCACTTGCCTAGCATGTGTGAGGCACCAGGTTTGATTCTCAGAACTGCATATAAATAAATAAAGGTCCATCACCAACTAAAAAAATAAAAATAAAAAAGAAGAGTCTAAATATATAAAGTCGCCTGTTTAGAAAAAAAATCCTATTGTCTTGTTTCTTTTATGTTTCCACCTATTTTTACAAATTTTTTTCTGTCTTACCTCTAACCATCCCTAATATCTACACCCAAAACATTTTCATCATTACGAATAAGAACTCCTTGAACCCAAAGCAAAAACTCTCTGTTCCCTTCTCCCAGCCCCTGAAAACTTCTGGTTTACATTTGTTTCAATGACTTATCCATTTTAGATACTTTATATAAGTTAACATATATATCATTTATTTAACAAAAGTAATGTTGGCAAGATCTCTCTATTGTGGTATACCAAATAGTCATTCCTTTTTAAGGCATATATGCGTGTGTGTGTATATATATACACACACACACACACACACACACACACATACACACACACCATATTTTGTTTAACCTCTTCTCTGTTGATGGGTGCTTGGGTTCGTCACAGATTTTTTTTATGTGAATAATGTTGATATGAACAAAGGTATTTAAGTATCTGAGATAGTGTTTTTAGTTCATTTGAATTTATACCCAGGAGTAGAATTCTTGAGTCATATACTTTTTTATGTTCAATTGAGGAATTACTAAATTGCCACAGATATGCCACTATTTTCTATTTCCATCAGTAATAGTATTCAATACTCTACATCTTCATCAATATTTCTTGTTTTTTGTTTTTATTTTAATTTTGTTATAACCATCTTGTAAGTATGAAGTGATATCTCGTTGTTTTTGTTTTCATTTTCTTAATAACTAATGATATTGAACATATTTTGTATATTTGTTGGTCATCGGATTTTTTTTTGTTTTTGAAGAATATCTAAGTCCTTTGTCCAATATGCAAATGGGTAGCTTGTTTATTGTTGTCTTTTAGTTTTAGGAGAATAAATATATTCTGGATATCAATTCCTTTTCAGATGTATTATTTGCAAATATTTTCTAAAATTAGGTAGATTACATTTATGCTTTTATTATGGTATCTTCTGATGCACAGAAAGACTTAATTTTGATAAGATACAATTTATCCTTATTTGTCTGTTCTTTTAGTACATATTTATAAAATTATTGCCAATTCTGATATCATGAGGATTTTTTTCTTATGTTTTATCAAAGGTGCTTTATAGTTTTTTTCTCTTAAGGGTAGGAATTTGATATATTTTGAGTTAATTTTGCATATGGTATGTTAAGGCCCCAAATTCATTCTTTTACAAGTGGTTATCAAGTTTGTTAGCACTATTTCTTGAAAAAAGTTTTATTTTTATTGGTGCATATTAACTCTACAAAATGATGTGTTGCATTGTGACATATTTGTGAATACATAAAAACATGATTAGATCAATTTTACACCCCAATAATTCTCCCACCCTCTCATGCCCTGTGCCCCTGATCCATTCCTCTACTCTAAATTTATGGAGTCATCTTTTTGTTTGTTTTCTTTCTACATTCCACATATCACAGGAAATATGCAATGCTTTTCTGTCTGAGTCTGACTTAATATGCTAAAACCATGACTTCCAGTTACATTAATTTTCCTTCAAATGTCATAATTTTGTTATTTGTGGCTGAATAAAACTCCATTACATGTATGGGCATGTATCACTCTAGTTTTGATTTGCATTTCCCTGATGGCTAACAATTTTGAACATTTTTTTCATGTAGTTTTTTGCCTTTGTACTTGTTCTTTTCTTAAATATCTATTCAGTTAATTTCTCCTTTATTGAGTGGTTTATTTGAAATTTTAATGTTAAGAGTATTTTATTATTTTTATATTCTGAATATTAGTCCTCAAAGAAATAACTGGCAAAGATTTTTTTTCTCCTTCTGTTGTCTTTTAACTTTGTTTACTCTTTCCATTTATTGGCAGAAGTTTTTAATTTGATGCCATCTCATTTATTTATTGTTGTTATTATTTAAAGAGCTATAAGTGTGTTGTTCAGGTAGTCTTTGCTTATATCTATATGTTGAAGTGTATTCCCTGCATTTTTTTCTAACAGTTACGAAGCTTTTGGTTTTAAAGTTAGGAATTCAATCCATTTTGAGTTGACTTTTGTACAGAGTGAGAGATAGGGATCTAATTTTATTCTTATGCTTGTGGATATCTAGATTTTACAGCACCACTTGTTAAAGAGACTAGTTTTCTCTAATGTATATTGTTGTCATCTTTATCAAGAATCATATAACTAACTGAGTCATACCACTGGATTTGGGATCATGTCAGTTGTACATGGGAAAAGCATTCCTTGGGAAAGAAACATGAACAATAATTCCTGCTACATCCTATTTCCACTTATGGGTTTTTCCTAGGTGTTAAGTTGAGTGCATTTGGAGAAATATTTTAAAATGTAGTGTCTCCAATTATAATTGCTATATATATGTCGAATCAAATAAACACAACCTCTAGCTGTAATAAGTAAAAATTAAAGGTTATATGACTGAAACTGTGCAGGATTTTCTCTGTTTTTCTGGTCTCTTTTATCAGTCCATGTGTCCATTTTTATGGCAGTACCATAATGTTTTAGTTACTATGTCTGTAATATAATTTGAAATTGAGTATTGTAATGCCTCCAGCATTGCTCAGGATTACTTTGGTTATTTTGGGTCTTGTATTCCTCCATATGAATTTTAGGATTCCTCTTGAAGTTCTGTGAAGATTATTGATATTTTCATGGAGATTGCATTGAATCTGTAGATTGCCTTTGGTAATATGGCCATTTCAACATTATTAATTCTGCCTATCCACAAACATGGGACTTTTTCCATCAAATTGATTCTTCTTCAATATATTTCTTCAGAGTCCTATAATTTTCATTTTATAAATCTTTTACCTTCTTGGTTATTATTGCTAAATATTTTTATTTTATCAAAGCTATTGTGAATGGGATTACTTTCCTAATTTCTTTTTCAGCTGATTTATTATTGGTACATAGAAAAAACTATTGATTATTGTATATTAATATTATCTTCTGCTATCTTTCTGAACTTGTTTATCAGCTCTAGACAACTTCTGAAAGAACTGTTAGGGTCTCATAAATATAGAAAATAAGGATAATTTGACTTTTTCCTTTCCTATATGTATCCTTTCATTTCTTTTTGCCTGAAGGCTCTGGCTAAAATTTCAAGTATTATATTGAATGTGAGTGGTGAGCATGTACATCCTTGTCCTGTTCTTGATTTTAGTAGAAATGATTTCAGTTTTTCTCCATTCACTATGTTGTCCTTGGGTTTGTCACATATAACTTCTATGAAGTTGAGATAAGTTCTTACAAGGTTGTAATCACGAAAGGGGGTATTTTGTCAAAGGCTTTTTCTGCATCTCTTGAGATGATCAAGTGATTATCTCCCTTGACTCTATTTGTCTGATATATTATATTTATTGGTTTTCAAGAGTTAAACCAACTTTGCATACCTGGGATGAAAATAAGTTGATCATGTTGTATAATCTTTTTTAATGTGTAGTCAAATTTGATTCATTAATATTTCATTGAAAAATTTTACATCTATTTTTATTATGGATATTGGTCTGTTTGTTTCTCTCTTTGAAGAATCCTTACCTAGTTTTGGTTTTCAAGGTGGTACAAGCACTGTAGAAGAAGTTTATAAACATGTCCTTCTTTGGAGTTTTATGGAGTAATCTCAGGAGTGTTCATTTTAGTTCTTTTTTAAAGATGTGGTAAAATTCAGCTCTGAGTTCCTCAGGTCTTAGACTTTTCTTTGTTGGGAGGCCTTCTATTGTTACTTCACTGTATTTTATTTGTGCTTTATAATTATACATAGTAGTTGGGTTCATCCTTACAAACACATACATGCATGGAATTAGGTTTCACTTCATGATCCTCACTTTTCCCTCTCCCTTTTCTCTCCTGTCCCTTTTCACCTTCCCCATTCTCCTTCTTCTACTCTACTAGACTTCCTTTTACTTGTCTATTTATTTATATTTGATTGGTTGTTTTTACTAATATATAAAGGTAAAATTCCCTATGTCATATTTATATATACATATGTAATATGATTTTTTAAAAAATTCATTCTGCATTCAGTTTATTCCTTTCCTATACCTCCTTTTTATCTCCCTTTTCTTTATTACTGATCTTTCCTTTATATTTATAATATACTAGCCTTACTTAACATTTTATTTTACTTTAGCTTCAGCAAATGAGAGAAAACATTGGAACTTTGAGGTTTTGAGTTTGGCTAATTTTAATTAGCATGTTATTCTCTATTTATATCCATTTACTGGCAAATGCGATAATTTCATTCTTCTTTATGGCTGAGTAGATGAGTAGAACTTCATTGAAAATACACACACACACACACACACACACACACACTTTTCTTAATCCATTCATGTATTTATGGGCACCTGAGATAATTCAATAATTCAGCCATTGTGAATTTTGCTGCTGTAAACATTGAGGTGACTATCACTATAGTGGGTCACAGGGATGGAACCACCACTTTACTTCAATATTATTATTTATCATTGGTCTGTTTAAACTGATTCCTCTTGTTTAAGTTTTCATAGGTTGTATGAGTCAAAAACTTTGTCCATTTTTTTCTAAAATTTCCAATTTACTGGAATATAGTTTTCAAAATATTCCCTTATATTTCTATGCATTTAACTTGTGTCTTTTGTAATATTATCATTTTTATCTCTAATTTTATGAATTTGTGTCTTTATCTTTATTTTGGTTAATATATCTACATTTATCACTCGTTATTTTCTTCAAAGAAATAAATCTGTGTTTCAGTGTTTCTGTTTTACTTTTTAACTTTCTATTTAATTGATTTCGACTAATATTCATCATTTCTTTCCTTCTTTTCATTTTAGAATTTATTTTTTTCTTGTTTCTCTAAGACTTTCTGATGTGTCATTAGTTTGTCTATTTGAGAACTGTTTTATTTTTATTTATTTGTTTTATTTATTTTATTTATTTATTTATTTATTTATTTTATATTGTAATATAGGCATTCATAGCTATAAATTTCTCTCTTAGCAGTGCCATTATTGCAACCCAGAGATTCCGGTATGTTGTGTTTCCATCTTTGGTATTTTGTTAATTACCTTCTTAAATTCTTCAATGATTCATTTATCATTCAACAATGTGTTGTTCATTTCCCAAGTAATTATGTACTTTCTGTAGTTTTTCTTGTGGATTTCCAATTTTAGTTCATTATGATACAAAAAAATGCAAAAGATTATTTCAAGTTTTTTCTGAATTTGTAAATGTTTGCTTTATATCCTATTATATATCAGATTTGTGGAAATTTCCATGAGCAGCTGGAAAGAAAGTGTACTTGGTTTTCGATAAAATATTATGTCAAATTGATCTATACGAAGGTCTTAATCTTTCATATTTTTTGCTGCTTTCTGTCTGAACTATTTCATTGTCATAGAGGTATAGAGGTATATTACTATTATTGCCTTTGAGTCAGTCTCTTTATGTGTAGTAAGGTTTTCCTTATGAAACTGGGTACCCTGACTTTGGAATGTACTTACCATCATTTTATTTTCTTGTCGGTTTGTTCCTTTTACCAATGTGTAATGACCTTCCTTGTCTCTTCTGGCTAATGTTGACCTGAAATCAGCTTTATCTGATAGAAGAGTATCTACTCCTCTTTGCTCTTGGATTCCATTTTCTTGGTATATCATTTTCCATCCTTTCACTTTGATTCTATGAATTTATTTGCCTATAAGGTATGTTTCTTGGAGACAACATACAATCTAGTCTTGATTTCAATCTAATCTGCCAGGCTATGTCTTTTAATCGAAGAATTAGCTCCATGAAAGTTCAGTGGTAACAGAGTGAGGTATTTGTTATTTTCAGCACTTGTCATTTTTTTCTCTAATATTTTAATAGTTCTGAATTTTAATTTGCCTATTTACTTATCTAATGTGATTTATTCTTACCCATGCTTTCTTACTATTTTTAACTGGTTTATTTTATGTTCTGTGTTTTGAGTTTGAAATCCTTTAATAGCTTCGGTCATTGCGAATTCCATTAGTTTGTGCTTATCTTAGAAAGTTTTCATTTCTTCTTTGATTATGAATGATAACTTTGCTGTATATAGCTGTCTTGATTGGGTAGATATTTGGTAGTTGTTTTCTTTCTTTCTAGGCTTGAAATATATTATTACCTGTCCTCCTGGCCTTTGGAATTTCTGCTGGAAATTTGTTCTAATTATGATGGGACTGACTCCAGTGGTTTGGTACTTTACCATTATAACTTTTTTTTTTTTTCCTTCTTTTTGTTTTACTTAGTACTGGTGATTTAGCCACCCAGGGGTACTTTACCTCCAAGCTACATCCATAGACATTTTATTTATTTATTTATTTATTTATTTATTTATTTATTTATTTATTCATTTTCTATGATAGTGCCTCACTACGTTGCTTAGGGCCTCCTAGATTGCTGAAGTTGGTTTTGAACTTGGGATACTTCTGCCTCAGGCTCCCAAGTCCCTGGAATTATAGGTATGTGCCACCACGCCTGGCATCCCTTAAGTGAAATGAGCACATTCCAAAAAAACAAAGGTTAAATTTTTTCACTGATATATAGAAGCTAGAACACAGTAAAGCAGGGAATGGGAGACAGGTGAAGAAGAGAAGTACAGAAGTTTTAAAAATTCTTCCTTGATCTGAACTTTTGGCATTTTAATTATGTTGCAGAGAAATTCTTTTCTGTTTTTATTTTGAGTTCTAAATGCCTCCAGTAACTGTATGTCCATCAGGTTCTCAAGATTAGGGACATTTTGTATATATTGCTACTATTTTTACTAAGTATTTTTTCCGTGCCATTAGTTTCTATCCCCTGTCTTTCCTCAAAGCTTATGATTCTTATGTTTGGCCTTTTATGTTGTCCCAGAGTTCTTGTACATTCTGCTCATAGATTAATTTCTATTTATTATTATTATTGAGTATTTTAATTCCTGACCCTTATCATCCAGCCATGATATTTTTTTCTTTCTTTTGCTTGCTCTATTCTGTTGTTGAGACTCATCATTGAGTTATTTGATTAATTGAATATTTTATTTCCAAGTTTTGTTTGATTCTTTTACAAAACTTCTCTTTATTTAAGTGTTCTTTTGTGTCTTGCATTTTCTCTCTTAGTCCATTCTGTCTTAGTCCATTTTGTCTTTGTTTACTTTATTAAGATCAATTTTATGAATTATTCATCCAGCCTTTTATCACTCCAATATATCTGATTATAGTTATTGGTGAGTTTTGAGCTCTTTCTGAGTGTTCTGCTATAGACCATAGGCCACTGGACTCCTTGGGACCTGTGTTGTTCTCAGTCCAGTATCTGAATCACTTCCTGTCACAGGTGGAACTTTTGTGTGTTCTCAGGGTTTTCTTTTTGTGCATGGGGAAGCACTATAGACCATACTTTAACCCAATGACTGAAATCCATACTCCTCTGGTGCAGATCTAGATGGCTTTGGAGATTCCATAGCTGGCCTGGGATATCATGGGCCCCAAGATTTTGATTTTGCAAAATTTCTGGTACAAGGCATCCACTGCTCAGAGGACTAAACCCTCTCTGGAATGAGTGGGTTTTTTTATGTGGAACTATGTGACTGTGTTGGGCAAGGACAAATGCCATGCATGTGGGTGTTAGAGTGGGCCCAGCTCTATTTCCTTCACTGGAGAATAGATTTTGCTGATTTTAGGCCTGAAGAAACTTCACTACCAAAAGCAGCAATGTTGTGTGCTTTTGGGGTTTTCCTAATGTTCAGGGAGAAAAACCTTGGGCTAGGGTTGATCACTAAAATTTCCTATGTGGTCCTTCCTCCTATGTGGTCCTAGGTGGCTCAGAAAATTCCAGAGCTAGCTTAGGGTCCTGTGACTCCCTCATATTTTAGAGGTACTGGCACCAGATTGGCTCCTGCCCACAGGACCAAACCCTTTCAGGCATGGGGACAGCTCTTTATGTAGACTGGGGAGTTTTTGGTGCACAGGGAGAGGCATCATGAGTTTGCCTTGCTCAGTCACCTCTGCCAGCTAGTATATTTCACTGTCTTTGGCTCAAAGCAATCTCACTGTGCAAATTATTCTGATATCTTGTTATCAGTTCTTTACTCTGAGATACTACTTCCTGGGATCACCAGGGGAGATGAAGTCCAGATTATTATGTTTCCCTGAGGTATGGACTTAGAAAAAAAGGCTTAGGGAGTCCTAGTAAGAGGGATGCCTGCCACAGATCTGTGTTTATAAATTTAGACAAGTGGAGTACTTCCCTTTGCTGCTACCCTCTATGCAATTCCAGTTTCAACTGAATTCAGACTGACTTTCCCCTCTTCCGCTGTTCCTGTAATAATTGTATCATGTATCTCTTTTTCCCTTTGAATGACCCTCTTCCCTTGACCTGCCCTGGTGTCTGCCAGGGGTACACGTACAAAACCATTTCAAACTTTCCCACTCTTCGTTCCAGTAATCAGAGTCCCTGAGTCTCTCTACCTCTCTTTTTCCATTATTGAACCTCAGTACATTTCTTTAATCACCTACCTCACTAAGTCACACCATTCTCCAGCTCTTCCAATTTTGAACTGCAATTGGGTTGGGACATGTAGGTTGCTTCCATACTACCTCTTTCTAAGCCCCCAATTCTGTCTTTTCCCCAGCAAATGGTCTTGGTATCCTTGTCGATGACTAAGGGTACATAGATGAGGGCTTAATTCTGAACTCTATTCTGTTCCATGTGTCTATGTCTGTCCTTATTCTAGTAACATAATGTTAATGCTGTTATAACTTTTATGGTGCATTTTAAAGTTGGCAAGTGTGAGTTCTCTTTATCCTTAACTTTCAGGATTATTTTGGTTATTCAGGGCCCTTTGTAATTACATATGAATTTGAGGATTAGCTTTTCTATTTATTAGAAAAGGATTGTTAACATTTTGATAGAAATTGTATTAAACCTGTAGCTCCCTCTGGTCATTATTGACATCTTACTAATGTTAAGGCTTCCAATCTATGAATGTGAGATGTCTTTTCATATCTTGAAATCTTATTTAATTTATTTAAGCAAAATTTTGTACTTCTTACCATGTATCTGATTGAAGTGTTGATAATATACTCAGCAGCATGGCTGATTTTTTTTTTTTTATTAGATTTGGTTTGTGCATGTGTGTATGTGTGTGTATTCCTAGACTTTTTCTATAAATAGGATAGTGTCATATGCAAAAAAGGTAGTTTTATCTATTTATTATTTGTATGGTTTTCATTAAATTTTTTTTCTAATGTTCTGGCTGGAACTTCCAATACAATGTTCAATTGCAGCCGTGAAAGCTTACATTGTTATCTTTTTCCTGATAATAGGAGAAAAACTTTTACCCTTGAATATGATGATAGTTAGATGTGGGTTTATCATAAATATTATTTATCTTACTGAAAGATTTTTCCTTCTATTCCTAATTTTATCTACTCCTAAGGGCTTTTTTTTTTTTTAAAAATAAAGCATGTTGGACTTTGTTAAATACAACTTCACCAATTGAGATGATCGTGTACTTTTTTCCTTTGTTGTATTAATAGGATTTTTACATTGATTTTAGTATATTGAACTACTCTTATATTTCTGTTATGCTTGTATCCCCCTTGGTTGTGGTGCATAAGCCATTTAATATGTTGTAGAATCTACTTTCTAATATTTTGGGGAAATTTTATAATCTATATTCAAAAAGGTCATTGGTTTGCAAATTTTTATCTAATATCCCTGTCTTTGGTATCAAAGTAATGCTAGCTTCATAGAATAAGTTAGTACATTTTGCCTTCCCTTCAGTATTTAGGAAGTATTTGAGAAAGATTGATGTTTAGTAGAATTCAGTGGCAAAGCAATCCTCTCAAGGTCTTTCCTGTTTTGGGAAGTTAATGATTACTTACCTGATGTCTTTATTTGTTATAGGTTTGTTGAGGTTCTCTGTTTATAGTAGAGACAGTGTAGGTAGTTTATGCTTTTCAAAAAATATGTCAATTTCTTCTA
Organism: Sciurus carolinensis; assembly: GCF_902686445.1. Taxonomy (NCBI): domain Eukaryota; kingdom Metazoa; phylum Chordata; class Mammalia; order Rodentia; family Sciuridae; genus Sciurus; species Sciurus carolinensis. Next base: position 63,251,998 of record NC_062232.1, on the reverse strand, counting down.
GGTAATCTAACCATATGATACTAATCATGGTATTATTTTAAAGCCCCTTTCCCCTCTAACGCCTATAGTATCTCCAACTTTCAGTTTTGGTTTTCTTAAGTTGATCTTATTTAGAATTTGTCCAGTTTATTAAATTTGGATATATATGTACTCAATCAAATTTTAAAAGTTTTCAGTCATCATTTCCTTGTTTCTTTCTTCCTTTTCCTTTTTCTCTTCTTATTCAGGCATTCTTAACATATATAGGTTGGTAATCGTTCTCTCTCTCTCATCTGTTCATTCTTTCTCTTTCTCTTTTATTGTCCTTGAGTTTTGATGATTTTAGATATTCTAACTTCAATTCACTAAAAATTTCTTCTGTTTGGTTAAATCTCCACTGGTGTCCCACAAGTTTAATTGTGATTTCACATGTTGTATTTCTCAGCTACAGAATTTATCATTTATTTTTATTATGTTTATATATTCATACATACCCTCATTTTTACATATTCTTTTCCAGTCTTTGTTCTTATCTTCCTTTAGCACATTGACTATCTTTTAATCAGTTTAAACAAATTTGTTCTTTGACTTTGATATCTGGGCTTCTTCAGGTACTTTTTTCTATTAATTTATGTTGTTCCCCTCAATGGGTCACAATTTTCCATTTCTTTTTATTATTGTTATTTTGTTGTCATTTTTGAAAACTGAGTATTTGAAATTTACAGTATAATAACTTATGAATAATGTTATCCCTCTTCTCCTGTGTTTGCTTTAAAAAAAATGCTATGGGATGACTGTGTCAAAGGTCAGTTTAAGATGAAACCTTGATATATTATGTGTTATTTTATTAACATTTTTTTGATTCTGATTCTTATCCAGAGCATATGTTCTAACTTTCTAATCTTTCCCACATTTGCAGTTGTTTCTGAAACTTCATAAAACAGATGCAGATCCTTTAAATCTGGATTCTGTGTTAGCTGGTTATGGTTAAAGCAATGGCCACCAGTTTCTTTGCCTAGGATATCAGAAGTAGCAAGGCTCATTTCAAACAAAATTACAGTCTTTGGAGGACAACATCATTGTTGCCCACTGGTACTCTAGGAAAATACAACAGGGCTTCATATTACCATTCTGCATCTGCCTAAGGTCTTTATGGTAGGCGGTGGATAGCCACTTAAATACCATATTGATTGCTAAAATTGAACGTTAACATCAATTGTTGGTAGTTAGTTTACCAGTAAAGCTTCCCCCTGAAAGTTGCAAGCATTCCAATAGTCTCCAGAGTTTCCAAATGGTTACATAAGGTATTTTATATCTGTACAATATTTGTCTATGTAGAAAAGCAGATTCCTGGTCCTTTCTACTCTGCCACATTCCATAATTCCATTTCTTATATTATTGTGTTATAGTTTAGACATGAGGTATTACTGCAAGAAACACATGTTAGTCAATGGAAGAATTTTCAGAGATGGAATGATTGTATTCTTTTTTTTTGTTTTGTTTTGTTTTTGTGGTTTTTTTTTATTGTAAACAAATGGGATACATGTTGTTTCTCTGTTTGTACATAGAGTAAAAGCATACCATTTGTGTAATCATAAATTTACATAGGGTGATGTTGGTTGATTCATTCTGTTATTTTTCCCCTTCCCCCCATCCCTCCCATCCCTCTTTTCCCTCTATACAGTCCTTCCTTCCCCCATTCTTGCCCCCCTCCCTAACCCTCACTCCAACCCTAAAACTAACCCCTCCCACGCCCCATTATGTATCATCATCCACTTATCAGTGAGATCATTCTTCCTTTGGTTTTTTGAGATTGGCTTATCTCACTTAGCATGATATTTTCCAATTTCATCCATTTGCCTGCAAATGCCATAATTTTATCATTCTTTATGGCTGAGTAATATTCCATTGTATATATATGCCACAGTTTCTTTATCCATTCATCAACTGAAGGGCATCTAGGTTGGTTCCACAATCTGGCTATGGTGAATTGAGCAGCAATGAACATTGATGTGGCTGTATCTCTGTAGTATGCTGATTTTAAGTCCTTTGGGTATAGGCCAAGGAGTAGGATAGCTAGAGTGCTTGCCTTGCAAGCACAAGGCCCTGGGTTCAATCTCCAGCACCGCAAAAAAAAAAAAAAAAAAAAAAAAAAAAAAAGAATGATTGTATTCTAAAAGCCTTTACCTAATCAGTGGACTAATTCACTCGTATGGATTAACTGGGTGGTAACTGTAGGCAGGTGATGTTTGACTCAAAGAAGAAGGTAACCACTGTTGTGACTGTATGTTTTATATTTTGTTCCTGGTGAGTAGATATTTCTTTCTGCTTCCATGTTGCTGTGTCTTAAATTGCTTTCCTCCAACATGCCCTTTGCCATGATATTTTTGTCTTATCTTGGGCCTAGATCAATGGAATCAACCATCTATGGACTGAGACCTCTAAAACCATGAACCTCAAATAAGCTTTTACTCCTCTATGTTATTCTTGTCAGATCTTTTAATCATAGTGACATAAAATCTGCCTAAAAATATTGTTTTTGTCTTATTTATTTACTTCAACTGAAAGAAGACAAAGTGGAAGGAGTATTTCAAGAGTTTCCTATTTTTATTGTCCTGTGCTCTTATCCCATTTCAGCTCTTTTCTTACATACACATTGTCATGATTATACCTTACATATATTTGCCTTACCATTATAAAACCTTAAATATAGATTATATTTATCCTAGTAAATGCCTTCTCAAGTATATAGCAAAGCTCCCATTCCATAGGAAAGAAACTGAGACTCAGAGCATTAAACAATTTTCTCTATACCTCATAACCACTAAGAGTTTAAGATAGGTTAAAGTTAGCTTATATTTATCTTAAGGATTAGAAATTGGAGAAGGGGTACAAATTTGATCCTTATGATCACAAAGTATAGATACAGAATGAATGGAGGAAGACATAGATTTATCATATATCATTGAACAGTCCTAAAAAGCAATGACTGTTTCCTCTGTGCCTGTCCAAATATTTGTAGAATTATCTTTTCTCCCTTATTTACCTAGTAAACTAATACATGTCCTTCAAAAACTACTTTGTGGATGCTTCCTCAAATCTCAGACATTTAACTGTATCCTCTATTCTTCTCACTGTTATTTATGAAAGCCTCTTTTAAAAATATCTTTTTTTAGTCATAGAAGGATACAATATCTTCATTTTATTTATTTATATGTGGTGCTGAGGATCAAACCCAATGCCTCACATGTGCTAGGCAAGCACTCCACCACTGAGCAACAAACCCAGCCCATTTATGCAAGTCCTATTAAAAATAAATTACACATTTTTGCCGGGTGCGGTGGTGCATACCTTTAATCTCAGTGTCTTGGGAGACTGAGGCAGGAGAATTGTGAGTTCAAATCTAGTTTTAGCAACAGCAAGGCACTAAGCAACTCATTGAGACCCCGACTATAAATAAAAATACAAAATAGAGCTTGGGATGTGACTCAGTGATTGAGTGGTCTTGTGTTCAATACCTGCTATCCCCCCCAAAAAATGAATTACATATTTTATGATTATTTGTTCACATTTATCTTGTACTGCACTGTAAACAACTTGAAGGTAGGAAACATATATTACATAATTTTTGTATTTTCAATGCTTATTTTCTTCTTCTTTTTCTTCTCCTCCTCCTCCTCCTTCTTCTTCTTCTTATTATTTATTATTGCAGTGCTTCAGATCAAACCCTGGGCCTCAGACAGGTTATGCAAGTGCTCTACCACTGACCTGTATCCCTGGCCCTTCTGTGCCTATTGTTTAATCTTGTACATAATCTGTGATGAATAAGTGATTTCTGTACCTCTGCTTATGTGTAATACCAGTTTAACAATGGTACCTATTTCTTAGGACCATTATGATGAATAAATGAAATAATGAGCACATAAACTGCTTACAAGTGTCAGGAATATAGTATATGCCCATTAAATCTTGATCATTATTATTATCATTGATATGACTAAATATTAGAATTTAATAAACCAGACAAAGAAGGTCAAATACTATATGATACTATTTATATAAGCACTCTAAAATAGTGAAACTCATGGAAGCAAAGAATAGAATGGTTGCCAGTGGCTGAGGGGAGGAGAAAATAGTGAGGTGTTAGTCAAAAGTTACAAAGTTTCCAAAGGACAAATGATCTCTCTGATAAGTGGATGATGATACATAATGGGGGGTAGGAGGAAGGCAAGAATGGAGGAAGGAGGGACTGTACAGAGGGAAAAGAGGGGTGGGAGGGGTGGGGGGAGGAAAAAAATAACAGAATGAATCAAACACCATTACCCTATGTAAATGTATGATTACACAAATGGTATGCCTCTACTTCATGTACAGAGAAACAAGATGCATCCCATTTGTTTACAATAAAAAAAGAAAAAATAAACAGTGTCCAACAAGAACCCAAGTTATTTCCTTATCAGGTCTGAGTAAGAGAATAGGATGATAAAAGAAACCCCTCAAACCAAAATGTACGGTCAAGTCCCATAGTTATGTTTGGACTGATTTGAAAAAGATAATCAAACATATTTGACCAGGCATAAAAATATTTTAACTTAAATTATAAAGAAATAAAGAGGAAAGGAGCCTGAAATTAAAAAAAAAAAAAAGTTACTAAGTTTCAGTTACGGAAGAGGAATAAATTCTAGTGATCTACTATACAACATATTTCCTCTAGTTAACAATACTGCATTGTATACTTGGAGTTTTTCTCAGAGGGTATCTCTTATGTTAAATATCATCACAATAACAATAATAATAAGTAAATAAGGGTGAAAGGAAAAAGTGATAAATCAGTGTTGCCGTCCAGTGGGACATAAAGACATGTACACCTCAGATTGTCATGAAGGAACTCTTTTTTTTTATTCGGATAACACCCTCTATATATAAGCAGTCTCAAGCATAAACAATTTCAATCAGATATGTCCACCCAATCCTGTTAAAGGATTACATGTAGCCAATTGTAATAGCTTCCTATTTTTCTCCAGGCATACCAAGCACGCCCTTTGAATTGAATCAATCTGTCTACAATCTGCCAGCCCACATCTCCCCCTGTTTGTTTATAAAAAGACCGTGCCTGTATTAGGTTGTCCATGACAGAGCAAAATCCTTATCCATCATCAGAAAATGAAGCTTATATCTTCATTCCCTGTCTTAGGTTGGTATGAGCTATTCACGAATCTTACCCATCTCTGACTACCGGTCTAGCATAGCCAAACTTGGGGGAAGGATCCCACATAACCTGCTGAGTTGTAGGAGCCATTTGGGAAGGGTGCTAAGTCAGGAGAAAAGGGTACAGTAGGTAATCCTAATGTTGAATTAGTGGTAAGAATAGGAGGATATAGATTGGAAGAGTTAGTAAGGGGCAAAGGACAAAGCCACGCCTTTACTATCCCCCATAGGTAACGCATGGCTCCTCCATTAACATGGTGAGGGATCATCAACAACAGCAGTTGGAGGAACTTCCATATCTTCTTGTTGTTCTTGGTTTTCTATTGAGGAAGCCTTGACCAATCTTTCAGGCACCCAAATTGGCGATTGTGTGTCCTGCGGGAGAACACAAACAGATCCTCGAGTCCAGATTAATACTGGATCTGGGCCTTTCCATTGTCCCGACAGAATGTCCTTCCAGAGCACTTGAGGTAGATGTTTTTTATTAGGCTCTGAATGACGGTCAGCAGTCGATTGGCCCTCAGAATCGAGATTTAAAAAATTTAAAATGAACAAGACGACAGATAATTTGTCTTTTGGGGATCTGTATGATGCCCCTATTCCCGCTTTTTGTTTATAAAGCATGTTTTTAAGTGTTAAATGGGCACACTCAACAATGCTTTGTCCAGTAGGATTATAGGGAATTCATGTGACATGTTGAATACCAAAGGTGGAACAAAATTGTTTAAAGGCCTGGGACGTATATCCAGGACCATTATCTGTTTTAATTTGTTTGGGAACCCCCAGGATGGAGAAAGAGTGTAAACAGTGTGTTATCACATCTTTGGTTTTTTCCTCCAGTATGAGCAGAGGCCATAATAAATCCTGAAAAGGTATCAATAGGCCCATGAATGAATTGTAGTTTTCCAAATTCTGAATAATGAGTTACATCCATTTGCCAAATATGATTGGGCTGAAGCCCTTTTGGATTTACTCCTAACGAGGGGTTAGGAATAAGTGTAGCACATTTAGCACAAGACTTGGCTATGTCTCGAGCTGTTGCCTTAGTTATCTGATAGCGTAAACGTAGAGTAGAAGCATTTACGTGAAATCTGCAATGAAAATTTTTTGCATTTTCAAGTGCATCAAAGATATGTGGGTCTCTGGTGGTCATGTCTGTTAAGTCATTGTGTAAACTTAGAGGACCTGGAAGGCCAGTATGAGCCAAAACATGCCCAATAAAAAAAGGGCTTTTTCTATTCCAAATAAGTTTTTGTAAAGATTGTAAATACTTAGTGATGGTGGAAGTGAGGGAGAGCAGACCAGTTAAATCTAAATTTTGAATAGCATTAACAACATATTTGCTATCAGAGAATAGGTTAAAGGGCTCATGGTGGGTTCTGAATATTTCTATAGCTACTAATAGTTCTGTTTGTTGTACAGATAGAGTATTAAACAGCAATGTTTCTGTAACATTATTTATAGTAATAGCACCCATACCATTTTTTGATCCATCAGTAAATATAGGGGTAGCTCCTATAATATGTTCTTTTTGGGTGACTTTGGGGAAAACTATAGGATGTCAACTCCAAAATTGGAGAAGAGGATCAGATGGCAAATGATTGTCAAACACAGCAGAAGTACTAGTAAAGACTATAGCCCATGAATTTGAATTATTATTAACATATTGTATCTGATCAGTAGTATAAGGAGGAGTTATTGTTGAGGGATGTGACCCAAAGGTGGAAAGGGATACTTTCAACGCCCTAAGGATTAATTCTGCCACAGATTCAGTGAACAAGGATAAGACCTTTTTAGGGGCATAATTCATGTGAACCCACAGAATAGGACCCTTTGCCAAAACACTCCTGTGGGTAACTTATTTGTGGCCAAGACAATGAATGATAAAGGCTTAGCTAGGTCAATATGATCAAGATGAACCTTTTCCATAGCTGTTTCAACAAGCTTGAGAGCTGTTCGAGCCTTAGGAGTAAGCATCCGCTTAGAAAGGTGATCAGAATCACCTTTAAGAGTGTCAAACAGGGGGCCCAAACTTGAGGTGGGTAAGTGAAGGTAAGGTCTAATTCAGTTAATGTCACTTTTGAAAGTCATTCAAAGTCTTAAGTTGGTCTACTAGAATACTAATTTTTGTGGGTTTAACCATAGTTGCATTTATGATAGATCCCAGGAAGTTTTTGGTGTCTGTCATCTGTGCCTTATCAATGTCAATATGTAAGCCCCACCTTTTTAGTGAGTTTAGGATTGGAAGCTATACCCAATCCCCTTAAAGTCTGATCTGCCTGTTGAAGCTGCCAGGCTTTGGGCCATTCTGTAATTTTGATAATACTTTTGTCAGCCCCAGTATCTAATAAGCCCTCAAAACTTTTGCCTTCTATCACTAACTTTGTCATAGGTCTATCTTTTAAATCCAATGTTAACATGATCATATTTTGGTCAGTAGAACCTAATTCTTTATTTCCCCTAATAATATTCTTTGATGGATATTGATCATGGCAGCTGGGTAAGACCAACAATTGTGCTATGTGACCACCCTGAGCTATTATTGCTACACCTCTTGGTGAAGAAGCAAGGATTTTTATTTCTCCTGTAAAATCAGGGTCTATAACTCCAGGGACAATATTTAATCCTTTTAAAGCAGAAGAACTCCTCCTCAGAATTAGTCCCACTGTTCCTTTTGGTAATGGGCCGACAACTGAAGTTGGTATTGGTTGTACTCCCATCTCTGGAGTTAATACTGCTCTGGCGGAGGCACAGAGGTCCAATCCTGTGCTTCCTCTTGTTTGTCTAGTTGGGGAGTCAAGAGGTAATGGGTCCGAGGTACGGACTGGATAGCCCTGTATATTTGTGAGCCCTGAGGCTGGGGGCCCTGATTCCCATTTTTTGGCGGTAAAGGTTTACCATCTTTGTCTCTAGTTGATTTACAGTCACTTGCCCAGTGTTTCCCTTTTTTAAATCAGGGACATAATTTTGGCACAGGACCCTGGGACAGTCTTTTTTTATGTGTCCATATTGTTTACACCCATAACACTGTTGGCCTGGGCGGGAGCTGGTATTACCTCTAAGAACCTGTGCAAGTGCTGCAGCCATCACCTGACCTTGAATAAAAGCCTCATTAATATCCCTACAAGCCTTTAAATAGGCTCCAAGGTCTTTGTTTTTCCAAGGTCTTATTGCTTCTTTACACCATTTATTTGCTTGCTCATATGCAAGCTGTTTGACTAAAGGCATAGCCTGGTCTACATCTCCAAATATACATCCTGCTGTTTGAATCACTCTGTCTACAAAATCAGCACAGGGTTCATTATGACCTTGAATAACTTTAGAAAACTGTCCTTGAAGATCGCCAGCACCTGAAAGCATTTTCCAAGCTTTAGTGGCAGCAGCCCTAATTTGTTGATACACACTGGGGTGGAAATTAATTTGATTACCTTGCCCTTCATATGGTCCTTGGCCTGTCAGCATGTTTAGATTCCATTGAGGATTGCCCGCAACTGCATTACATCAGGCAGTATCAGAACATAACTCCTGGTTGGCCACCTTCCACATAAGATATTGTCCCCCAGATAAACATGCTTTTGCTAAATTACCCCAATCAGTCGGAGTAAAATTTTGACTTGCAACATTCTCTAATAAAGAAATGGTAAATGCAGCTTGTACTCCATAGGACATAACTGCCTCTTTTAACTGTTTCACTAATTTTACATCTAATATTTGATGATATCTCTGATTGTTTTAATCTTCACAATACTGGGAATATTGGGAACACTGTTCGAGATTCTACATCAGCCCAATGTCTGGGGGTCGCCCCTGTGCAGCAAGTACATGCGCCCCTACAACTTGGAAAAGAGTGGTGACCTGGATTATACGCCGGAGGGTGTGGCATGGTAGGGGCTAAATGCCACTGAGAGAACTTCTTTTCTAGCTCTGTCTCAGATGGTTCCTGTCCTTCAGAGTCACATCCCTGTTCCAAGTCTGAACATCTACTTTCTCTTTCAGAAGCTCGACTTGATTGTTCTTCTTTTACAGTTTCTAATATCTCTTCCCCTTCTCTTAGCTGTTCTTGAAATTTTGGTTTTTTGGAAGTCAGACAGAAACGAACTAATGTTCATATAGGCAAAGTACCAAGAGGGAGCGGCATTTTTTCATTTTGTTTACGGAGGTCCTTTCCCAAACACTCCCACTGAGGGACAGTAAGGAGCCCTTCTTCTAAGAACCAAGGACAGGTTTCTTCTATAGTTTTAAGGAATGTCTGCATAGTTTTAGACTTTAACAGATTTCCATTTTCTCTTAACAATGCCTTAAGAGAGCCTTCCATGCGAATCCGTGAAATTTCCAATCCCATCGCTATAATATGGCCTCTCTGATCACTACAACAACAACAAACAGAAACCAAACAAGAAAAAGTAACAAAAATATTAACACAACTAACACCTTACACACATTCATTTAATACAGGACGTCCTTTGCTGTCTCTTGGGACAGCCTTCTGTTAAGTTCCCTCACTAGGGGAGTCTTCCGTTAGTACCTTAAGGCCACTGTTTCCTCAAATAGGGAAACCTCCTAGTTGACTGCTAGTTGACTGTGTTAGTGAAAAATTTTCTCCTTTATTACTTACCTGAGTGCTCACTGATCCCCGTACGGGCCACCAAATGTCACCGTCCAGCGGGACAAAAAGACACGTACACCTCAGATTGTCATGAAGGAACTCTTTTTTTTATTTGGATAACACCCTCTATATATAAGCAGTCTCATGCATAAGCAATTTCGATCAGATATGTCCACCCAATCCTGTTAAAGGTCAAGCAATCATGAGCTCAAGCATACATGTAGCCAATTGTAATAGCTTCCTGTTTTTCTCCAGGCATACCAAGCATGCTCTTTGGCTCCCTGCCAGCCCACAAATCAGTATTAAATTATATTGAAAAATTAAGAATTAGAATTCAGGTCACAGAGTCTGGTGTACATTCTACTATTCCTGTCCTTTCAGCTAACTCCACTGCCCTTGATGGGCAAGCTGCTCCCATCACTATTCTCTTGTGATTCCTTATCTGAGTCCAGTCTCATTAGGACTAATACCTTTCTCAGAGATTTAGTTCCATTTCCTGTATGTATTCCTTTCATTCAGAAAAGAAAAGACATCAAAGAAGTTTAATCAGTTAAAGATGAATTATTTTCTGAGGAATCTCCATACTACTTTCCAGAGTGGTTGCACCAATTTGCATTCCCACAGCAATGTATGAGTGTAACTTTTTCCCCACATCTTTGCCAACACTTATTGTTGCTCGTATTCTTGATAATTACCATTCTAATTCCAGTGAGATGAAATCTTAGTAGTTTTGATTTGCATTTCTCTAATTACTAGAGATGTTGAACACTTTTTCATGTATTTGTTGGTCAATTGTATAGCTTCTGTGAAGTGTCTGCTCAGTTCCTTGGCCCATTTATTGAATGAACCCACCATTTGACCCAACTATCCAACACCTCTGTTTATACACAAGGGGCTTAAAATCAGCATACTCCAGTGACACAGCCACATCAATGTTTATCGCAGCTCAATTCACAATAGTTAGATTGTGGAATCAACATACATGCCCTTCAAAAGATGAATGAATAAAGAAATTGTGGTATATATACACAAAGGAGTATTACTCAGCCTTAAAGAAGACTAAAATGATGGCATTTGCAGGTAAATGGATGGAGTTGGAAAATATTGTGCTAAGTGCAATAAGGCAATCTCTAAAAACCAAAAGCTAAATGTTTTCTCCGATAAGAGGATGGTGATACATAATGGGGGTGGGTGGGTAAGGGAAGAATACAGGAACATTGGATTGTGTAGAGGGAAATGAGGGGAAGATGAGAGGAAGGGAGTGAAGGAAAGATGGTGTAATTAGACAAACATCATTACCCTATAAGTACATGTATGATTATATAATGGTGTGACTACATCATGTACGAAAAAATGAAAAGTTGTACTCCATTTCTGTACAATGAATAAAAATGCATTCTGCTATCATGTGTAATGAAATAGAAAAAAACAATGAAAAAGAATATATACAAAAATAAATAAGATGATTCTTTAGTAGTCATTATGTTTTTGTGATCACATATAATATGCAAAATGGCAAGATCCAGATCAAAAGCACATTGTTTAAGAAAGTCTACTAGAAAGAGATATTAAATAGAAGATCCGAGACTGTTGTACAAATCCTAGGTTCTCCAAGTCTTCCAATTCAGGGGCTTTGAAACTGGTGATTTTAATATGAACCACAATAAGAAAATATATTTTAAACCATAATCCACTTCAAAATGTAGACATACATATATTCACAATAGAATATGTATTCCTGGAAAACAAATAAACATTTCACAAAGCTATATAATCTTAAAACATGGTGAACCAGCATTATTCTATTCTCTTGCATTAAAAATGGCAGTCATGCTTTCTGATCAGAACCAACTCCAAGTCCCGGAGCCAGCGCGGCGTGCTACAGCCCGCAAGTGGCTCCAGGGACCAGGACAGGGCAGCCAGGGACTTCCCCAAGCAGCCCAGCTCCACTCGGCGGGAAGCGCCTTTCAAGGTTAGCTTCTCGGAGCAGACCGACCAGCGATAGCCTTTCTACACAGAGCCAGCCACAAGTCTCCGAGGCAATGGAGAGATTCGACCCGCAAGCAGGCTCTGGGATCAGGGCAGGGCAGCCAGAGACTTCTCCAGGCGGCCCTGCCCCTCTGACCGCAGGCTCTTTCCATGGGGCGATACAAGATGGCAGACTAGAGGGTGACTGCATCTCCAGTCGCTCCAGAACCCAGGATTCAAGAAGGGGAGGCATTGAGAGACTCGGACTAAAATAGAGTCACGGGTGAGTCTTGCCCACCAGGTAAAGCTCGGCTTGGGTGGCAGGCATGGGTAGGGGTGGCTTATCAGAGCAGGGCAGGGCAGCTAGAGTCTTCCCCAGGTAGCTTTGCATGCTCCAGTGGTGGGCTCCTCCCACACGGCCAGCTGCGAGGTGTAGGCCCCCCAGTGAGAGCCTTTCCGCACACAGCCAGCTCCAAGCCCTGGAACCAGTAGGGGGCTAGGGGCAGCTTTCTTCGGAAGCACTGCATTATCAAGTTCCTCCAAGACTTCAGGCTACTGAAGGCTGGGAAATGATACACTGGAAATTTACAGGGACACTATAAGCCAATAGAGGAAATCTGCAATATCTCAGGGTCTCACTGACAGCTGACCAATATGAGAAAACAAGGGAAGAAAATGTCCCAAACAACCTAGATACTATATCTATAAAACCCAATGACAGCACAGCAGAAGAAATGTCAGAAAGGGAGTTCAGAATGTACATAATTAAAACAATCAGGGAAGCAAATGAGGAGATGAAAGAGCAAATACAGGCATTGAAGGAGGAGATGAAAGACGAATGCAGGCACTAAATGATCGCACCAATCAACAGTTAAAAGACCAAATACGGGAAGCAAGAGATCATTTCAATAAAGAGATAGAGATACAGAAAAAAAAAAAAAAAAAAGAAATCCTTGAAATGAAGGAAACAATAAACTAAGTTAAAAACTCCATAGAAAGCATAACCAATAGGAGAGAACACCTGGAAGACAGAACCTCAGATATTGAAGACAAAATATTTGATCTTGAAAACAAAGTGGGCCAAACAGAGAAGATGGTAAGAAATCAAGAACAGAATCTACAAGAATTATGGGATATCATGAAAAGGCCAAATTTAAGAATTATTGGGATCGAGGAAGGCTTAGAGAAACAAATCAAAAAATGAACAATCTATTCAATGAAATAATATCAGAAAATTTCCCAAATCTGAAGAACAAAATGGAAAATCAAATACAAGAGGCTTATAGGACTCCAAATATATAAAATTAAAACAGACACACACCAAGGCACATTATTATGAAAATACTTAACATACAAAATAAAGACAGAATTTTAAAGGCCACGGAGAAAAGAATCAAATTATATTCAGGGGGAAAACAATAAGAATATCAGCAGATTTTTCAATCCAGACCCTAAAAGCTAGAAGGGCCTGGAACAACATTTACCAAGCCCTGAAAAAAAACGGATGCCAACCAAGAATCTTATACCCAGCAAAACTTACTTTCAGATTTGACGAAGAAATAAGATCCTTCCATGATAAACAAAAGCTAAAGGAATTTTCAAAAAGAAAGCGGGCATTACAGAACATTCTCAGCAAAATATTCCATGAGGAAGAGATGAAAAACAACGATGCAAACCAGCAACAGGAGGCGCTAGCCTAAAGGAATAGCCAAATAAAGGAGAAACCAAATCATGTCAAAAAACAAAAATGAGTCAAATGACTGGGAATA